>NW_024580670.1:5709523-6011524 GCF_017639235.1 Corvus kubaryi
CTCCCTTCTCCCACTGACAACGTAAAAAGACAACCCTTGAGATGTTCAGTCTGTTTAGCACTTCCATAATAACCTTGTTCAGTCCATTTAGGAAGAGGAGTCTCTCTTGCCCATGCTATGAAAACATTATCACAACGAGCCAGCCACCTGGGTTGGTCCTCTGCTTGCATGTGAGCCCCTTCCCTCCGACTTGCAGCTTTTCGGACAACTGCTTTTGAGGGTCCACTCTTGAATTACTGGGGTACAAATTTAAGGTTAAGCCATTCAGAAACAAAAGTTCTCTTCACCCATCTCTGGGAGCATCTTCATCTCTAACAATAGAGGCCCTTCTCCTTCCCTGGGAGCAAAGGGTCCTCCTCATCTTCATCTCTAGGACTATCTCTGGGAGCATCTCTAGGAACTGAGGTCTTCTCCTTTGCATTTGGAGCAAAAGTCCTCATCTGATCCATCTCTCCCTGTTCAAACTTCTCATGAAATTACAGCTGCGTCAGCATCTATCTCAGTGCAGGTGCTTTTGCTCACAAGTACAAGTTGAACACCTCACCCCCCATGCTTTCATGAAATTACAACGGGTACTCTGATATATCATAGCTTCACAACAGAATTTCAGCTTTAAGCATCTCCTCTTTCTTCTCCCTCAGGTTTTCAGCTCTTCACAGCACTAAAAGGGTTAATCTCACCCAGGCCTTGCAGCTGGAATGTTGCTTATTGCTGTTGCTCACATGATCTCTGCCGGACATCGGTGCAGCTTCAGCTGAATCTTGGCTGCACCAGAGAGGGGGAGCTGAGCCGCTCCAGCTGCCCACAGCAGGGCTGTGGGGGGGTTCCGCAGGTGGAACAGGGCCCATCGGCTCCGGGATGGCCGTGGCCTGGCCTGGCCTGGCCCAAGCAGGGCCTGGGCTGGGCCCACTCAGCCCAGGTGGCTCCAACCTGTCAAGATCTGGAACAGGACTCTGAAACAGCGTCTCAAATTCTGCTTCAGTGCATGAAATGTCCACACAAACACCACAGTTTTTTGGCATGCAGTGCCTCAGAGGTGTGTCCAGCCTCAGGCAATGCTTTTCAGACTCTTCCCGGTGCCGGCTGGTCCAGCTGCTTCACATTTGTGTTCCAGTACCATCCGCCTCTTTTAAGTGTGGCTGGTGACACACAGGGGGGACTTTGGGGGACATCCAGCTTTACTACAAATACCAACACAATATCTAAAGTGGAAGAAAAGATCCATTTCAGCAAGGCACTGAAATGGATACTTCTCAAGAGAAAGCATCTAATGACATATGACTACAGACCTCCTTGGTGGTCCTGGTTTATCCAACATTTTAAAAAAAGTTCTCATACTGAACTGATGGAAACAAGGTTGTGGTTTTACTGCAGCTGGATATTGGCACCTGGTGTACAAACAGGGACAGCACTGGAAAGAGCTGATTCTGCCAAAGCTAGGGGGTTTAAAATACATTTCTTTCTTTCCAATCCTCAGTGGGGATGGTGGAAAGGAACCTAACCCCTCTCCAAAATCAAAATGTAGTTATAGAGGGTTATTAGAGAAATAAAGTGGTTTCATTGGGAGTGATTTAGCCAGCCTTTTGGGGCTGGCTCTCCCGGGGCAGCCTGTGAGCCAAGTGTCTGCTTGAGGGCCAGCAGCGCCACGGCCTTTGGCCTTGGCACACGTCATCTCACAGAGTCCCCGGGGGAATGTGGATATTGGGAGCATGTCAAAGGGGTCAGAAAATCTGGCAGGTCTCTGCCCAGATGACATCAGCTTTGGAAGAACTTCGTAGGAATCAGAGTCCTACTGAGCAGAAAGCAAATGTCTGCAGATCCTCAGCTGCAGGGGAAAGAGCACCTCAGCAGGAGGGTTTTCTGGTTCTCTGCAAGTCACCCAGCATGCCCAGGCTCCATCACATATCCAGTTAATGTCTCCTGGTTGTCACCAGAGTGGCAGCAGCCGCAGGAGAGGCACAGGTTGGCCTGAAATAGGATGTTGCTCCCTCCCAGAGCAGCAGGACATTTTCTTTTGTAATTCCAAGGGATTGGACTCTAAATCTGATGTGTTTCCCCTTATAAGCTGCTCACAACAGAGGCCCCCACCCTCCTTCTCTGATACCAGCAGCATGGAGCACTGAGCAGGTGGAAGAAGGAAACTCAGTAAGATCAAGTCCCCTTACAGAACAATTTTATCAACAATTTCTAAACTGCTCAGCCCTTCCCAAGCCCAGCAGAGGCAGGTGTTCCCAGTTTACTGTAAACCACAAGAGAAGTGTGAGAAGCTCTTACAATACAGGGCCATATGGATAGAAAATCAGCCTCCAGGACAAATGTATTTCAAATAAACCTGTTCTCAAGACACACTCTAGGTTTAGCCTATAAAGTAAACTCTGTAGCACTCATTTTGGTGGAGAGAGGGGAACTGTTTTCCTTGGCATTTCCCATCCCTTTTTTGCCTCAGCTTCAGACGGAAGAAAAGCAAAACACACATGTGGTCCCCAGGATGGGGGAGGAGAGGTAGATTTTGCAGCGATTGGCGTTAGGATGCGGTGGTACTCTGGAGAGCCCCTCCAGTGCCACCCACCAGGAAAGCAGGAGCTCACTGTGATCAACCAGAACAAGGAGCCTTGGAGCAGATACTGCAGTGAACAGAACAGGAAAGCCTGGCTAAAATGTGCAAACACAGCCTGTCAATGCAAGGCAGAGAACAGGCAAACAAATAATGACACCAGGTAAAAAAGTGATGAATACAAAATTTCCATCCTAAAAAAATTGTCTTCCTACTACTTTGCCCACTTAGATTCTATTTCCTGAATTTCACCAACAACCCTAAAGTCCACAGAGTGCTTCAAACTGGTTATTCCCTTAGTTTAAATACAGGAAAAACTCCACATGGCCTCATTACAGAGGAAGCAGGAACCTCAGCAGTGGAATCCATCGTAGAGCAACCTGTCCTGATGTCTGTGAGTGAAGAGCAACAGGTAAGATCCAGGTTGATTTTTGATTTGCTGCTTCCCCAGACTAAGATCTGACTAGTAACAGCTGCCTTCTTTATGGCTGTCTCTTTTTATTACTTTATTTGCCCCATGCCCCACAAAAAGCAGGGGGATGGGGAAAGAATGGCTAAAATTTATGTCTAGAAGAAACTGATTACTGTTGGCAAGTGAACTGAAGGGATCAATTGTTCCATATGGCAAAAGCCAAAGAACTCAGGGCTCTATTCACAAGAAAAGACTGATGTGCTAAAGGGCATGGAAATGCCACTTTTATTGTGTGGCAGAGAATTTTCACATTTGAATCCAAATTCCATAGGAAAGCGTGGAATGCGAGAGACCCAGCTCGGAGGGCTGGCCAGACGGCGTGTGTGAGTAGAGAGCATGTGCGCGGGAAAAGCATAATACCCTGAGCACAAAGGTTCTGTGTTCATGGCCTCCCAGCACAGCGGCGGGCTCTCACAGGCAGGGAATTGTGTGCAAAATGCCTGGAAGTCAGCACCAAATGTGCTCAGAAACAGGCAAAGCCAGAGCAATGTGCTCCCCTTCCCCAGCCAGCGCAGACTGTTAGGTCTGTTGCTGGTGGTGGTGCGAGAAATCCTGGTCAAACTCATGAGAACCCCTGTTTTAAGGGTGGGAGAACAAACCCCTCATGTTTCTGTGCTTCAGGAGAAGGAGCAGCAATTCCCAAGCTGAGCAGGCTGGGGAAAGGTGCCTGCAGGTGGGAGGAGGGATATGGGACTGAGTGAACACGGCGTTGTTCACAGCATTTCAGGAGAAATCTTCAGAGTTAGGATGAGAAGAAATACAAGAGCCTTGGCCCCAGGACAGACACGCAAACTGCGCATGTGTTTGTACAGAGGGGCATGTTGACAGAGCAGTTAAGCACGATGGATCTGAAGAAGCCAACCCAAGCCGTATTTTTGGACGTGCATCAAAGGCAGCCCCCAGTGGGGAAGCGGAGGGTTTGAGGCACAGCCCTGCCATCTCGACCCCACATGCTGAGCTCACTGGGGTGCAGTTCCCAAAGGTTCTTGGTGCTGGGTGCTGCACAGAAAGTGGGAATAGATGATTTCTGCTCAACACAGGGACAGCTGTTAATTACCAGATGATTCAGTGATCTCCCAGAGGCAGCCGTACAACAGCAGGGAGGAATTTTGCTTTTCAGTTTTTCAAGCAGAAAATGGGAGGTGGGCACACATTTAATAAATCCTCCAATGACAGCTAGGTACCTCACTCCCCAAAGAACCTTGGAAATCACAGTCCTTGCTCAATAAAATGAAAAACAAAAAAGTTCTCAGAGCAGCCAAGTACAAATTTTTCTAAAGCAAATGCCAGTGTCAAGATTTCCCAGGTTTTGTTTTGGGATGCTCTGTCTGCTGGTATCTGAAACTCAGGACACACAAGTGTTTATGCATTTCAAAGGAGGCTCATGGCTAAATTTGGACAAAGGTTTGTGAACTGGAGGAGGGGGAGAAGGCTTTGGGAATGATTGCAGCAGTCATTCTGCTAGTGCAGCCCCACAGATGGGCGTTGGAGCACAGCTCCCGTCGGGCGGGAGCGGGATCTATGGCCCTCTGGAAGGCTGACAGCACAGATGTACTGCAGCTTAGCCTGTGACTAATTTTAACAAGCTGCTTGCATGGTTACAAAAAGCAGATCTGTTGGCATTTTTACTTTCAACCACCTGGTCTTGACAAACGTTTTCTGCAAATAGCACATATGTCATGAGGCTGGACTTGGGGAGACGTGCAAGGCGGGGAGGAGTTTCAATCCCGAGGATGCAGGCAGGGGCTGGAAGTGGTGATGGCCAGGATGTCCCACCAAACAGTGCAGGTCAGCATAACCAACTGTGGCCAACAGGCTGAAGAAAAGCAATGCTCAAAGGAAGAGGTGAAACATTTGTAAGATAAATTATGCAGTTGGACAGGTCTATCACCCATGATGGACAAGGAGCCCTGTCCAGGCATGGGCTGGAGCAGATTTCCTGCTCAGTATCACCTACAGTGCATTGACATAAGCCTTGCACCAGTTCCTGTCCTTGCTGGGTCCATCACTCTCGAATGCCAGAGAGAGAGAAACAGCTCAAGAGCGAAAATGCCCTGAAGATGACAGAGGTTTGACCCTTTAAAGGAGAACAGGTTGAACAGTCTTCATAGAAGGTTTCTACTTAAAATAGGTCCCTCTGTGTTCGAGTCAGCAGGGGAGGACACAACTACAGAGGTGTGGTGCTTTCAGGGATAATCCTGGATGTTTGCACCCTCAGGCAATGCTGTCCTTTTCCATGAGATCCAGAGCACAAGTGGATCTGGTGGACCTAAACATGCAGCAGTGACCTCCACAGTTCTCCTTTTCTCACCTCACAGTAACATCCACTGCCAAAATTCAGGGAGGAAGGACTGGTGTGAATTTGTGTTAGGAATGAACATCCTCCACTTCAAGCGTCATGACTAAGCGCAAAGATAACAAAGGAGCTACTAACAGTCTCCATCCCTTGACGTCTCCACTGGCAGGCCATTTTGGAATAAGAGTTATTGGGCTCATTGCCAGTGTGACTGGTAAATCCCATGATTCATGAAATGTAAACTTCCAGTTGTTGATCTTGTGATAGTCTCTGCCCTTAAAACTAATCCAGCTGTTCACAGAAGTTTCCTCTGTTTTCCTGGAGCCTGGCACAATGAGGGAGATGAAGCGTAGGAGAACACAACAGTGAAATGACGAACTAGTGGGGCCATGACTCGAGTCTTTCATAGGCTTCTTTTTGAGATGGGGACAGGGAGGGACTGCTGACAAGCTTTGATCAGACCAGGGAAGGGAGGAGTACACCAAGTGATGCAGAAACTATCACAGTGAAACTGCTTTTTCTTTTACAAGGATGAAGCTGGTTCTACTCTCTGCATCTAGAATTAATTTACTTTGGGCTGGGCAAGGAGCACAGGAGAGCCCTGGAAATCTGCAGTGCCTTTCTCCTATTAAAACGTGTCCTGGCTCACAAACACAAACTGTTGTTCCAGCTCATTTTCGAGTTCACTGGAGCCATTTTCGGACTTCAGAGTAAATCAAAAAAGTAAACAAAGCAAACAACAATCCAAGAGTTTATGTGTCAGATCAGCTGAAAAACTGGGTCTCTCCAGAGAGTGTTTCATATTTTTACTGCAGCATTACCGAAATGGGTCTCTGCTGACCTATTATATAAAGCTCATAGTCAAAACCAGACCACCAAAACCCTTCTGCACACAGCCTTAGCCCCAAAAAGGGTCAGGAGCCTCCAGCTGGTAAAACACACACTTTCAGTTGCCTACCCAACACACAGACTCTCATAGCTTGCTTTGAAATAGTCGTGGGACAGCAGAGAGGAATGAGAAGGTATTTGAAAAGATGGAGATTTAGGAACAAATGATAATTTATGTCTTTCAGAAAATGCAAGTCAAACCTTGCCTGCTCTGGCCCTTCAGCCCTCCTGATTGAAACAGGATATGTGTTTAGCATATCTCCAAGGTATTCTCATATGAACATGACAACCAGGTGCCTACTGCGAGGACATCTATAACAAATCACCCACATTCTTGTCAAGCCAACGCTGCAATTGTTCTCCTTGGATCATCTGGCTTCAGTGTGGGCTCCCTTCAACTTCTAACACGGAAAGTATTTCCAATAGTTGACAGATGCCTTTCCTCACTTTACACTCCTTTCTTACCCTCTTCAGTGTCAGCCTTGCAGGAAATACCGAGTTAATTGGAAAGATTAGGGAAGGTCTCCTACAGCTATTGCAGGAGAAAGTGGGAGCAGACAGAATGCAGTTAAGAGAGAATAATTCATTTAATGTTGTATTTTAGTATTAAACTTTAAATGTTAACAGCTAGAGGAAGACAGGGCTCTCAAATTCTGTTGGATGTTTGTTATCACTCAGCACAAAGCGAAGAAATCCCTCTATAATAATTTTAAACAGGTAGGTTAATTCATTGTTCACATATAGAAGACAGTTTCCAAGAAGCAAGCATTTGTAAACAGTTACTAGAAATGCAATTTGATTTTGTTCTGCAATACTACAGTGTATGGTCCAGCTCACTGGTTTATCCCACACACAGACCTGATGTTTTTTGCCTATAAATTTCTCTCCTGAGCATCATGAAATACTCATTCTCAGCAGGAAAAAAAAAAATAAACATAGAGAGCATGTAAATAATGAAAAATTCTATAGAAATTGTCTCTCATGAGCTCACTGGATTTGAGCCAGGGTTTGATGCCAAGATTTCTAAAGAACAAGAAGTCCTCCTGAAGGATCCAGGAGTGGAATCCAGGTTTTCACCTCCAATCCCTGCCTGCCATTTTGTCGGCAATAAGAATATTCTCACATTGGTACCAGTTTGATATGATGTTTGATCTGCTCTGATTTACAGGCTATATCAAGTGTGAGAGGTTACAGAGAATCTTCTTCCTAAAAGGACACAAAACACAACCTGTCCTAATTATGTCCCTCAGTGTACTGGGGCTATCTCAGCTGTTTGGAGTCTACAGTTGTAAGGGAGATATGTAAGCATCTTGATTTATTACTGCTTTGTAATGCTGTTCTTGCAGTAAGACAAGCACCATCCTCCTCAAAAAAAGAGGTTTGTAATGAGAGGGAGAGAAGGGAAAAGAACGCCTCTATCCTGCAGGAACCAGCTGCAAAATCCCTGCATAAGGAAAGTCAACCAAAAGAAACAGCTCTGAATGAGCAATGCTGACCATGCAGTGCTCAGCTCCTTAGGACCAGTGCAGGAGGACAGAGATTGGGCATGGCTGAGCATGGATATATGAACAGATAATAAATTAAAAATTTGTTTTGTGTTTAGACCTCCTGAGGAAACAGATAATTAGCAGAGATGTGGTAATTCAAGGTACAAGTCGGTGACAGTCACTGCAGGGCTCTACAGGATCCTGGCAGGAAATCACCCTCTGAGGGGCAGTCCCTGAGCTGTTACCACCATTACGACCAGTGGGGATAATTTGAGATAATTTTCAAGATTGGTATTATTTGTGTCATGCCAGCCAGCATTTATCCTGCAGGTCAAAACTCAGCACTCATTTAAAACACGTTTCAAAGCATTACCTGCTCGGGCATCTGGAAGTACTTAGGCACGTGAACCTGTTTGCTATTTACACTGCTTAACTGTTCCCATGTTAGACTGCAGTGGAAAGCTGTGTGACAGCAAAGAAAACAGCAAAGAGCAAGACCCAGCGCCTTTTCCAAGGCAAAAAGATGATAAAAGTGCACTGGTAGCTTTGTTTGCTCTTTGGCTTCTGCTTATCTCATGCCTTGAGAGCCCTGGGGAGCAAGTAAAGGACAAGAGAAAGAAAATGAAGAGCCATGACTTCAGATGAGGAGCCACCCCAATGACATCAGGATGAAGGCTGCCAAAGTCTGATGGAGAACAGGAGCATCCAGAAGGGAATCTTCAGGGAAGAAGACCTTAACAAGATTTACCTCAGCTGGGATGCTGAACAGATGGGATCCAGTGAGGAAGGATCTTCTGCCAGGAGCCATAAAGCAGAAGAAAAGCCCATGAGAACTGCAATGAAGGGCTGCAAGAGTGCTTCATGAGCACTGCTGAACTGCCAGAAAGAAGTCCTAGGCCTGCAAGTCCCAGAAAAAACTGCCCACAGCACATCCTGAATGATGCTGACAAAGTTCAATGCAGGTTTGTGCTAATAGATCACACCTCCACATGCCACTTGTGGTGACTGGCAGAAGAAAAGAGTGAGATTACAGCAGAAATCAGGCCAGGGTGTTTAAAACCTTCCAAATAGCCACACAGCAGATGCAGGTCTATCTTCTAAGGCAAACAGAGCAACAGCAATCGAAGTTCAGTGCTGAGAGAGGCAGTGCTGCTCACTCTGGAAGGTGCCCACAACACTGCACAGGGTGCAGAGTGACCCACAGCAGCAGAAGGGACAGGGAAGAGCTCAGCTGAATGGTGAACAACCTTCAGGGAAACTCCACCCAGGAGAGCAATTCAGAGACAAGAAGGGATGTGCCACTCTGCCACAGGACACTCCATCCCTGGAGGACACCGGGCAAAGAAGGATTCAGAGAAGCTGAACAAATACTGAGGTAAGAAGTAAGTTCCCCTCTGGAGAATCAGAACCAGTTACCTTAAAAGGAAACAAAAAAGGAGGAGACAAGGAATCCACTTTCTATTATTTGAAGAAAGCTGATGAGGAATTCCTGTCTTCCTCCTCCTGTGACTCCAGAACCAGCAGAGCAAGACCAGTCCAGAGAACAGCAAAAGGCACAGATTTGTTCAGTCTCATCACTGGGACATGGAGGCCACTACTGTAAGATGTCACTGAAACTGAAGTCCCCATTAGCTTCAGGAGACAACTGCAACAGAGACAGGTATGAATATACTGAATTATCCCTCAGACCCCAGGCTGGGGACATGATACATCTTGGAATTTTTCTGTAGAGCAGTTTTAGAGGTACTGTGCACTGATCTGCCTGCTGCAAAGTTTGAATGCCTTCCCCAGCAGCAGGATGAGCACCCATGGCAGAGGCAAGGGCAGGCAGCAGACGTGGCAGTGCACAGTGCCAGGTGACACACGTGCGGCAACGTGAGGACAGGCACCTGCCAGCTCCCAAAGCCAACAAATTCCTGAGCCAGCAGCAGGAGAACAAACACAACAATGGCTTGCCCCAACAGCAGCTTGGGGCTGCAGTCCCAGCTTGTCTGCAGTATCAATAAAGTGTTCCTTGTAAAAGCGCGAGGTTTATTTGCTCTGAGAACACCCGTGCAAATATTCGGGGGTATTTCTCCCGAGCTTGGGGGTTATTTTAAATCTTCACCCTGTGACCACCCCTAGACACACAGCCTGTGGCAGTGCCCCCCTGCCAGTCTGCACTGCGCTGCATGCCACGATGTCCCCATGGGATCTTCCAGCCAAAGTGCCCATCATCCCACATCCAGATCATTTTCCAGCCTGGGAATGGATGAAAGGTGCAGCCACAGCCCAGGATATCTTGCACCAGGCTGATTTCCACAGAAAAAAACCTTATTTCACCCCTTAATGCACATTAAGATAATTCAAATTTTTAATGGCAAAGTCTCAGGGGTTTTTTTTCTCTCCTTAATCACTCCACAGCATAGTTGCTCACAATTTTTCTTCATCAGGTCAGTTCTTTTCCTCTTGCTCTGCCAAGGCTCATACTCAAATTCCAACTTTCCTTTGAATCCCACCTTCTAATTGCCATTGTTAACCAAATTCTTTTTCAAGAGAAAGGAATGCCCCTTGTTCTTTAAATCAGCTCAGATTTGTGACCTGACTTTAAATACATTCAGCTGAAAACCATTAGCAATTATTCAATTGCCTTTGCTGTAAAATGGCTTAAATTACTTGACATTAGTCTGTTATTTGAAGAAAAAAATATCAATTAAACCTTCAGGTTTAAAGAACTTACATTTATACATTAGAAGTATTTAACAGTATTTTGATTCTACATTTTTTCCACCAGTTTCATTCAGAGCACGGTTTTTGCCTCACATGACTCCTGTCCCTATCTGAGGTGATGCTGGATCTGCAAATGTGCTTGGACCAGCATTGTCTCAGAGCTGGGTCCAAGGGTGCCACAGACCTGGGATGATGCTGGGTCCAAGAGCACGCCTGGGACCATGGTTGAGCTGCAGAGAACATCCCCCCTGGTCCATGCCGGTGACCTACCACCACTGAATACTTTGTCTCAACAGTGTTGGCAGCATGGTTTGCTCTGCTGACAAGGAGAAGGAATAAAATAAAAGAAGAAAAAAAGAAGGAAAGAGTCAAGTGAACGGTCTGGTGGCAGTGCTGACCGTTTCTGTGTACACCCATCCTCCCTGTTGCCTCTTGGCAGTGAACAGGGCTCAATTTTGTCCCCTTCTGCTCTGAGTTTGACTCTTCTTCGGGGCCTGGGATGTTGAAATTCTCAGGTCTTGGCCATTAGAATCATCAGTCATACTCAGTACATCCCTCTGGCACTGTTCTCAAAAAAGAGTGGCTGTAGTTGTAACTATAATTTTAATGCAATTGATTTGATTTCAGGAATCCAGTTTTTCCCTAAGAAACCCTGAGCTGCATTTTCTCTCTCCAACCCATAGGAAACTATATCAAAATTTTCCAAAAGAGGGAGTATTCCCCAAAAGCTCAGAGAAAGACAATCCCTCCCAGTGGAGGGTGCACCATTCCCAATGCTTCCATCCAGCCCAAACTCTGGGAGGTTTAGCAACAGAGGGAGCTGACAAAGCCCTACATCCAGACTATATATTCCAGCCTGTTTCTACTGCAAGGCACCAGGTCATCACCCCACTCATGAGTGAACAAACAAAGCAAGCTCTGCCAGCTGAATTAGGTTTGAGGAGGCACAAACTGACTTGGGGACCACAGCATGCTTCTGCCACCTTGATGGAGACATCCAGGAGAAAGTGCACCCTTCAGGGGCAGCTGAAGCTGGGTACAACTGCTTGGGGCAGTTGTCAGGTGGCAACATGGAGTGGATATGGGACAGGGGATGACTCCCTACATGAGGTTTTGGGCCAATAGCACCTTCTTTCAAACAGTTACTCTGAAACCATTTAGATAATAAATTTCCCCTGGATCCATCTTCAGTGCACTCTGAAGGCAGAAAGAGTCAGTACTGTGATACAGACAGGTGTTAAACCTCTTCAAATGGAAGAAGAGAAGTTCAGGTATGATGCCATTACTGATGCTGTGACTGATGCTGCTGCAAAGAAACACTCAGTTCTCCAGTGTCCAATTCAAACACCGGGCCAGATTCAGACGTGGCTTCTAAGTAGCACAGATCGAAAGACACTAACTGTTCAGAAAGAGAGAACAAAAGTTTGCAATGCACAAACCTCCCCCCACTCCATTCTGCCAATTCCATCTCAATTATTTTCTTAACAGCATTCTCTGAGGCTGACAGTCCCTGCTGCAGAGGAGGCCAGCATGGATCCCTGCACCGCGGTGGTGGTTTGGCAGCTTTACGATGTTTTACATCACTTTTGCAGAGAACACCAGAGCTATAAAATTTGTAGTTTTCCTAAACCCCCAGAATCCATTTAATCAAAACAGTTTGGTGGCCATACCAGGGCATTATGCAAGTGCATGGCTGCTGCTCCTTCAGCTGCTGGAGGAGGAATTTGCTGACAAGTCAAGATTAAACTTTCAGTTCCTTCTGCTCTCCACACTCATTATGGACTGTTAAGAAATTTCAAGTTAATTAATTCAACCTCAGGAGAGGAAAATACTTGTAGGATTTAACATGGTGCAGCTATGGAAGGGAAAGGCTGAGTGTGTTTAGTGTGTTTACGGCTGAGCAGAAAATAGTCCTTGTTCTTTGAAACTCCCTTTTCATCCTCCACTGCACTGGGTGTTGGTGGGGTAGCCTAGCTGGAAATTATTTCACATGAAATTAATTTTGTAGCACCTAAATGGATTTGTACCACAAAACCCCATGTTTCTGAGCCACTTCTTGTTGTGCATTTTGTTTTCTTCCTAGAAACTGCCTGTATTCACAGCCCATAACTTGGCACGAGCACTAGCAGCCTCACCTCACCTCCTTCCAAGCCAGAAACTGGTAGGCAGGCAATACAGCCCTATAAAACACAATTAACCTTTTCATTAAACAACAGCTCCCCAAGTGAGAACGTGGCCGTACTGAAAGGAATGAGACTGCTTTATGTTAACGTTGTGTCTCAAACCTTAAAATAAAATATTTGTGCTTGCATAAATAGTTGGAAAGGTAAAAGTGTCATAACACTGGGTGTTTGTTATTGGAGCCGGAGCTTGCCTCCTGCCTGCAACAAAATGTCATAACAAAGCCCACATGGGGCTCGCTGCGTTTAGTCCTCGCTGCAGTGTTTAAATTCTGAGACAAACCTGAGCTATAAACAGATTGCGAGACACCTCACGCACGGGCTCCTGTCAAAGTGGGCTTATTTTAGCATGCCATGGACCCAGCGTCATCTCAGGGGATGCAAAGTTTGTTCTGCAAGCTTTGCACCCCCTGAGATGATGCTGGGTCCAAACAAGCCATGGACTGAGATGATGGTGTGTCCAAGCATGGACCCAACAACTCTGCAAAGCTTTGCACCACCTGAGATGATGTTAGGTCATCATCATGAATGGTTGGGGCCCTGGCCAGCTTGGAACCTGGAAGCACTGTCAGCACAGGTTCATGGCATGCTTGGACCCAGGGTCATCTCAGGTGATGGAAACCACAGCATGGTTGGACCCACCACCATCTGGGGTCTGTGGCACGGTTGTGCCCAGTGTCATCTCACCTGGCACAAAGGTTTACGCCCCCTGAGACAATACTGGACCCATGGCAACCTTGAGCCCATGACTAGGCTGCCAGCTGCAGAGCACCCTGCTGCTCCCCCAAGCCTGCCCCAAAATCTTCAACAGAGAGTTGACTTCAGCCCATCATGCCCTAAAATCTGCTTTTTGCAGAGTGCCTTCACCCCCAGTGCAAACTAAGCCGTGCTTTCCAACACACCCCAGCCCAGGGGAGGCTGGAGGGAGACTTTTATCACACTTGGCCAACAGCAGCATCTTCCCAGCTGCTCGCAGCACCGGAGGAGCCAGCACTGGGAACTGTGAGCACTCGTTGCAGCTCCTCCTCGCCAGCGGGGCCCACCTGCTGCAGCAGGATGGTTTGGCAGCCTTTCAGCCTTGGAGTCTATCGATCTCATGGCTGGGAGAGGTTTCAGCTGCAGAGGAACCAATGTGACTCTGGTGTGCTGCAGAGTGGAGCGGGGGGTTCTGTGGGGTCTTTGGGGATGGTTGGTGTGTCCCCACACCTCTAAGGAAGAGAAATGGCAGCAGCGGACACATTGTGATCCCACAACCAGATTTGATGTAGCTCTGCTCTGATGGTTGCTTCAAAGCAAGGACCACCCCCAGCAGTTCCCTGACACCCTCCTGCCTCCACCAACAGCTTGTAACCCCTGGGGTCATAGGTGCCTGTGCCACGTGTTTAGTGTCTGTCCCCTTGACTTCTGCACCTTGACCCACCCTGGTCATTCAAAACCTGGATGAGGAGCAAGGGGAGATTCAATCCTATATAGTCGAGGCAGGAAACCCAGCATGAGTTCTGGCACAGGGTGACTGGGCAGAGGGCAGGAAAAGAACAAGACAGCTGTATCTGAGGAATGGACCAGCATCCTTTTTCTTTTAAAACGCCATAGGTAACTTACAATTTAAAACCTGCTTTGCTAGCACAGATCTGTACTGGTGCTGTCTGGTGTAAGCTGTGTGCAAGGGTCTTGGGGAGCTACTGGCACTTTCCATGAAGTCCAAAGCAGGGACAGCCCACACTGCTGTGCCACACCAGGCAGCAGAACCTGTCCTTAGGACTGTGCCTGGCCAATACACTTCTGCAGCTGTGAGCAGCCAAGAATTAACATTTTGCATAAAGCAGCATGATTCCCGCAGAACAGCTGTAGAAATGCTTAGCCGAAATTAAATAAGCATTACCATAGCAGCTAGGTGCTTATTTACAAATGAAGGCCTGGAAGCTGCAGCCAGACCTGCTTCCCCTGGTCCCCACAGACCCCCAGAGCCAGTGCAGGCAGCTTGCAGGGTTTGCACAGGCACAGGACTGGATGATGGTGGGAGGATCAGGGTTGTAGGCTGTACTGCCCTGTCTGCAGCTCTCAGAGGTCATTCAAGAGGTGGAGTTCTCCAGAGGTTGGGGGACCTTTCCCTGAAGGGCTGAGCCTGTGACAGAAGGCACCCTGCTGCTTGGATGTTGATGTTCTGAGCAGGGCTGATGGCTGTACCTGAGCAGCCCCATGGAGAGGGAGGTCCTCCTTGAGCTGAGGCATCTCTCCATCACCCACCAGAGACCATCTCTGCCAGGCAAGGAGCTCACCCTTGTACCTGCATCCAGAACTGTGCCCTTGCCAGCTCCCTCTGGCTCAGGGACCCCACTCTGACACAGCAGGCACACATTGACTCAACCTACAGATACTTTCCCACGTCCTGCACCCAACTGGTGCCCTTGGCATGTATTTTCAGAAGCAGGTGTCTGTCTGGGGGCTCTTCAATCCACACAAAAGCCCCTTAAATTGCCTGATTTCCTAAGCCCTTGCCCACTCAGCAATATTCTCCAGTCCCCGGAGAGGCATCAATCGTGGGTAGCAAGGATCCACAGCAGAGCGAGACCCTGTGGCTGCATTCCCTCCCTCAGGAAAGCCCCAGTTTGTTTATCTGTCTGGCGTGGGCTGCAGCTGCCCCACACAGACCCATTTTCTGCCCCCCTGCTCGTGTGGGGCTGGGGAGCAGCTGCAGCCTCATCCCTGGACAGGGTGAAGGCCGGCAGGAGCGGACAGACAGCAGTGAGCAGAGCGTAATTGCAAGGCCTCAGGGGAACAAGTGGAAGTTTCTGTTGCTCTAT
Organism: Corvus kubaryi; assembly: GCF_017639235.1. Lineage (NCBI taxonomy): Eukaryota > Metazoa > Chordata > Aves > Passeriformes > Corvidae > Corvus > Corvus kubaryi. Next base: position 5,724,914 of record NW_024580670.1, read on the forward strand.
CCCACCCTGCAAGAATCCGGGGTCACATCGTTCCCACTGGGAGAGGACTGCACAGCTGTCCTCCTGTGGGGCTTCCCTGGTCCCAAAAACCTGCCTCACTGCAGCAACACTTCAAAGGGCTTCACTCCTCACAAAGAACAGAGAATCTGGGAGCCAGCAATCCCAGGCTCTGGGTCTTCATTAAAAGTCCCTGAGGGGTGGAGGGAAATCCAGATGAATGGGAACACAGATGGGTGAAGGCCCTTCGTGTTTACTGTGCTCAGCTCCCTCCTCCCCATTGCATCACCTGGTGCCTTGAGGTCTAGTCGGTGCAAAGCTCCTGGCACAGCACCCGGGGGCTTGGAGAGAGCCCCAGGGCCAGGCACAGGTGGGCAGCTCAGGTGGGGCTGGGGGGTGCCAGCAGGGCAGGGAGCCATTGCCACTATCAAGCTGCAATCAAACCCTCTTCTGCGAAATGCCTGGGCTGCAGCAAGCTGGCACCCTCCTATGGAAAAATGTGCCTGGAAGCTCTCCAGCCATCCCTGCTCAAGGAGTAACTGATAACCCTGCTGCCAGCAGATACCCTGGGATCGTCCTTCTTCCTCCCCCCTGTGGAAGGACATTTCAGATCCCATCCGCTCCCAGCCTTGCCTTTCAGTGCCTTCCATTTCTCAAAAGAAATTCCTGCACAGCCAGAAGATTTTACCACTTTGTTCTCAGAATATCATAATATTTTCTTTTTTAATTAAATCACATTCCCCATCTGCCTCGCATACATGTTTTGGGTAGTCTACTTTTGCCAAACATAAGGTCAACATCCCTGCTACTAACTTTCAATAAAAGCTCACTAGTGCTAGAACTCTGTTTTATCTAAACCCGATGTCTGCTCGCAATTTTGACCACACCCAGACTAGGGCTATGTGACTTCACTGCCCCGGATTCCCATCAAGAGCCTTTTAACATGAGTACACTCATTTAGCAGCAGACATTGTCTTGCTTTCTTCATTAGCAAACTCAAAACTCACAAGAATGATTTACAATATTTCTGTAACAATGATGAACTTGTGGAGAAGAGTGGCTGTGTTTGATTTGAGCTGCAAGCAAACGAGCACAGATCTCCTGGTTCTTAGTTTTAAAGCTCAAAAATGGACTGAACTCAAGGGAATTCAAGAGAAAAAAGCTAAAGCAAGGGCATTACTAACGGAGGCTGAAGGGGAAACAGCCAAGAAAAGCAAATCCCAACCTGCTGCATACAGACTTAAAAAAAAGAAAGTCACTGCAGTTGTACTGAAAAATGAACCACATAAATATAGATATAGGAGGGTTTGTGTGACAGATGCACTAAAATGAAAAAAAAAACCTCACAGAACTTCTACAGGTTTCTTGTCCAGAGTTTCCAAACTTTTCCAAGGGAGGTTGCAACCTCAAACTCTCATTTTACAGAACTGAAGCACAAAGATCAATAATTCATAGCAGCTTCCATCTTTATCCTGCAGTATGGAAAGGAGAGAAAGGAGCACACACTGGACCATGCATTACCCAAGTCCAGGAGCTCTATTTAATTCACAGGAGAAAGATTTTGGACAAGCGCTCATCCATTCACATGTTGTTGGGAAGCACAGTACTTTCCCTCCCCGTGCCGAAGCCGAAGACTGCGCTCAGCTATAAATCTGGACTAAGATCTGCAAGGCCAAATCAAGATAAGCACAAAGCAGAATGCCTGCAAGTATAAACTCATCTTCTTCAAAGCATTTCAGGCCCCAGCTGCAAATTGGTTTATTCCGAGAACAAATTGTTGCTCAACTACTTGGAAGAGTCTTCAGAAAACTTCAGGCAAAGTATCTTTGATTGAAAAGAACTTAATATCAGTGATAAATAGTATCAGGTGAGAACACAGGAGGCCTTAACCTCCCCCAAAGTGAGGTAAGTAACATCAGACATGTTCTATCACTTGCTGATCTGTACCAGCCAGTAAGTTGCCAAGAGCCCTCCCAGTGGTATTGTACAGAATGTCCTTTTCCCTCTGTGCAACTTGTAACAACCTTCCTTCACCAAGACAAACTCACAGTAAAGAAGGACAAATAATCCCTCTCTGTTAAACAAGGGTTGGCTGGCCCAGGAATTTGGGGTGAGCTTCAAGGATGCCCAGAAAAAAAATCTGATACTCTGTTAATATTAACTCCTGTCCTTGCCAATGAGAGCAGAGTCACATCTCAAGTACCTCACACTCTTTGGGAAAGATGTTACACCAGAACAACTCAGGTCGTCTGTGAATTCACCCTCCTTGTGCAGCTGGTGGCACTCTGGATTCAGCATCAGAAACACCAAGGGCCTCTCACACACCTCCCACCTGCAGTTATGACTCTGCTTGGACAGGAAGAAAGGTGGAGACCAAGCCTCTTCTCTATTGTCCCACTTGCTGTTGTCCACTGGCATCACTTGAACACGTGTGTGTGGAGAGTCATGGGGCTGTGCAGGCAGATGGCATGATACTCTCACGGGTTATAGTCTTATTTTTCCTTTTGTTTTTTCCTACAGACTTGGAGAATTACAAGAAGAATATTTCACCTCCAACATGTTTTGGTTTTAAAGGTGAACAAACAAATGTCAAACCTGTTCCTAAAAAGCAGCTATCTCTTTCTTTCTTTTCCACTCTACATGGGGAAGGGTGCATGAGAAGGAGGGACAGAGAATGTGGGAGGGCAATGGGGTGGTAAAGGAGGGCCAGGAGAAACAATGTGAGAAGGCAAGAAAATAAATAGAAACACATGAAGTAAACCAGCCCTGATTTAATCACTAGACAGCTCAGCAGGGTCACAGATGACACAAGCAATAAGCCCAGCAACCTCAAGGAAATATTGTTCAGGTTGTGTTAAGACAAGATACTTTCCCCTGGAGCCCATAATTTGAGTTTGCCACCAGGTTGGGTTGGTCAGAGGAGGTGCTGTTGCTTGGGAGATGGCTCAGTGGTACCTGTCCCCCACAGAACAGATGCCTGTGTTAGCAGGGAGTCAGTGAGCTCAGGCATCCCTCAGGTGCCCTCAGGTCCTGCACCAGGACTACGTGCATACAGCTCGACATCTGGGCTTGGTCCAGTGACCAGGGCTGCGCTTACAGCAAACATGCAAGATGAGCAACTTGCAGGCAGAGCTGCAGCTGAATGAGGAGCCTCAGATCTTTAAGGATCAGGCTATGGGAGCTCTCTGGAGCAGCAGAGCACCATCTCCCTGAAAATACTTCGCTGTTTCTCAGAGAAATGAAAACCAACAGAGCTGAATGGTCCACAGCCCCTCTCCAGTTGGTGTCCCCATGAGACTGGTGGCCACATCTGGGGAAGAACATCCACCTGCACTGGATTACTCTTCTGTATGTTGACCTCATTTTGGCTCTCTTGCTCAGTGTTTGAAGTTCCTCTGAAGAATCAAATTTAGCAAGGTCCATACCTAGGCTGAAAAATATATGTCCTGGGGGCACTTCCTCAGTCGTCCTGGCTTTCATTAACCCAGATTCTCCACTGTCCTTCCTTCACACCTATTAAACAGCACCAAAGGGAGCTGGCAATACATTTTCCTTTGCCCTTCTCCTTTGTGCTCCTCCTTGATGAATGGCTAAAGCAGATGCACAGTTGTCTTTGAAGGCTCTGGCCCATGAGCATGTTGAATCAATGATGGATTGGACCAAATGAATCACAGTGTGAGAGAAAGCGCAAGGCAATGATTTCTAAGTGGCCTTCACATCTTTACACTTCAGAACTTGCTTTTAAAGCCTGTTTTCTTCTTTTTATCTGGTTCCAGTTTCTGCAGTGCCTTTGCATATGTTGAGGGAGGTAGGGGGGAAGGAGGGGAACCTTTACATATAAACAGAAGAATCCACTTCTTCATCAGACAATAATGAAGCATTGTCATTTAGGGAGTTCAAATAGCTGGGAAACCACTTCAAGGCCATGCGAAACAACTGGGTAGCATCAGAAAGAACAGCAGTTGGCAAACTGAGCAACAGAGTTCAAAACTACAGTAAGCAAGCTCACAGAAAAACCCACAGCTGGTTCGGTAGCCTACCTCCCTTTACTGAGACACAAGAGCTGCTACAGCAAGAAACTTTAATGAACTATATTTTTAGGATATGGTGAATTGCCAGAAATAACTTGATATATAACTGCTGCTGCTCGATCCCAACTGGAACCCTGTGTGCTCAGCCAAGTCCCGCGTGTCCCTTGCCACAGCAAGTGGGAGGTCTTCAAAACCCATTCAGAGCATCAGCTGCTTCCAGCTTGGCTGCTCTTGGGCCCTCCCTGTGACTGATGACACAACTGTGCTCATCAGATGGATATTCTTCCCCCAACAGGTACACCAGGGTGGGTGCAGGAAACCAAAGCCACCCATTTTGCAGTGCTGCTCAGAAGAGTGATGCCTTCCTGGGCACAGGAGAGAGGCAGAGTTTGTGGGAAAAGGAAATTGTCTTTTTGGGCTGACAGTGGACTAGAGGGAGATGAAGATGTGTGCACACACACTAATTTTCAGGCTCAGACATCTGAAAAAAACTCCCAGCAAAAGCCCTCGCCTAGGCTGGGTATTGGTTTTTACAGTTAAGCAACATGCCACACACGTTCGCCCCCAGGTCTCTCCACTCCATGCTGCAAAGGCACTCTGTGCCCGGACAGCACTGCCAGAAGGAGGACACGGGTGGCTGATCCCTGCCTGGGCAGAGGTCTTCCCACACACAAGCCTCTATGGGATCTGCTTTATGTTACAGCTCGGGACGATGCCGCATGTGGAAATACAAGTGGAAGCTTGTTCAGACCACAGAATTTGCAAAGCCTGTTTGCTTAACCAGAGCTAAACACGAGCCAAGGACAGCTTGGTTTGAGCTCCTTTATTCTGGATACCCCACATGAAGTGCTGTGGCTCCTGCAGTAGCTGTGCCAGTGCTGGGCTGAGACTGCTGGGCTGAGCCCCTCAGGGAGATCCAGCGTTGGCACAGACAGGAGAGCAAACTCAAAGATGCCCTCAAGGCCCTTCTTGGAGAACCAGTCTCAGTAGAAAGCAGGGAAAAACTCCCTGAGGCACATGAAGGGCTTCTTCCTCCAGCACCCTCCTCCCAGTGCCATCATTGCTCACAGTGGAAAGGGCTGAACGAGCCTGTCTGTGGCCAGAGGACGGTACTGCAGGAGGGAAATGTGTGAAATAGAGGTGTTTGTGACAAAGGGAAGTCAGTTAAAGTAAGAAAAGCCTGAATAAACAGGGGTTTTTTTTTTCCCCAATACCACTTTCAGCTTCATCCAGCAAGAGCTTAAAGATAAAAGAAAAAGGAGCTGCTGATTTTCCAGTGGGGGAAACTCAGCTGGGGGCTTCAGGGATGTGTTTATTAAGCACTGCGTTCACACAATGGATCTGATGAGGACTCCGACCCGGGGAGGCCAGCACAGCCAAGTGCTCTTGGGAGCTGAATCTTCCTGGCTTTGCAGACCCCTCACATTTTAAGAGAAGTGAAAGTTCTCCAGCTGGACACCCCCAGGAGCACACTTTCCCCCAGACACAGAGACCACTGTTGGGACAAGCAGGGGATGCTGTGAGCTGCACACCTCAGGTGAAGCCCTGTAAAACACAACATCCCTGTCCAAAGGCAGCATTTATAGCCACCCCCATCACATTTGTCACTGATTCTCAGTGCTCTCAGGTGCACACACTGTACTCCAGTGGGATGCAGCCTCGGCTCAGCACTGCCCTGTGCATCTGCAGGGTTGCAGGGCACCACAGGCTTTGAAGTTTTGCTCCTCCAACAAGAGCACTGGTTGGTATTGGAGCTCACATGCTTATTAGGAGGTGAGCATGATTAATTGCCTCTCCCTCCGTGCCCCTCTGAGGTGGGGCTCCTCAACCTTGTCTCACTGACAGTGATTTTTCAGGACCATATGGCACTTTCACATCCCATTAGTAACGCGCCTGCTGCACCCCCTGCGCTCCACACCAAGTCTCAGCTTTCACTGGGTTGGGGAACATGAAATGCCAAAACTCTGGCCGAAGACTTCAAGGTTAGAAAGAAGTTTAGGAAAATATGTTCTGTGAAGAACTAAACATATTTTCTGCTGTCAGTGGTGCTGGTGTCACACAGACCAGCATTGCTGCAGAGGGTCACCAACTTCACCCAGAGAAGGGTTTCTTCTCTGAAGGGACCTCACATGGGTGCAGTGCTGAGCAGGGACCCAGCTCCCTCTGGCCAAAGGGGCTGGGTGTTCTCTGTCTTTACAATGTACTTTCATAAAAGCAACTGAAACCCTCTCTTCCCTTTGCCTCACACTATGGGCTTCCCCTGGGGTACATGGGGCTAAGTTTGCTCTTTCTGGGACTGGCAGCAATTGCAGGGAATGTGCCCAAACTCCCAAAGTCCCAGGGAGCAGGGAAGCTGCAGACTTTGTGACCATGTAGTATGGTAAGGCAGTGCCAAGGTGCACAGTGCTGCAAACCTATAGCTGTGTAACAGGTAAATCTGGATTAAAATGGCCTCAAATTGATCAGGTTGTTGCTTTTTAGTTGTTTGGTTTTTTACTCCATGCAATCCACTATTTTATGTCTCTGAGCCCCTCTAACAGTGCAGCACTGTGCTCACACCTGCTTGGAATGGGTGCATCCCTCTGACCATGGATCTTACAGAGGACACCTATGAAGGCAAACTCACAGCAGAAGAAAATCCCACCCCCTGCTGCTCCTCACCAGTGCCCAAGCACACCATGGGGACCTCTCCCAGCTCATTTGTGGCACAGCAAAGAGCCCTCTGCAGCCAGGCACCTGCAGAGAATAATGTGGGTGCTCTTGTCCCAGCAGCTGGTGCCTGACAAAAGCCAAATTCCCCAGGAGAGCAGGCTGTGCTCACATTCAGTCACTAATCCACACTGCGCAGCCCCCTTGGCAGGCAGCGTGGAAAATGCCAGTGCTCACAGATACGGTCTCCAAGGAGGACAGTTTCCATAACCTACAGCAAAGCAGAAGAGCCTGACCCAGAAGCCAGGGTGGCCAGGGGCCAGTGCCCACCTCCCAAGGTGGCAGAGAGCTGTGATACCTGGCAGGCACTTGCCATGCAAGGATTTGATTGCTTACCCTATCTCTGGTTGCTGTTTTCACGGGAGAAAGAGTCCAGCCAACAACAAAAAAAAAGAAAAAATACAAAAGCCAAGAAGAGAGCAGCTTCCAAATTACATTATTTTACTTGGTCATTCAGTTCCTGTCATAGAAAGCAGCTGGTTTTTTCCAGAGAAAAAGATGGTTGTTCACCTCAGTCCCACCCTCAGTCCACCTGTGGGAGCTGAGCAGAAAGAGACACCAGCAGTAGCTGCCAGCACCTCTGGGACTCAAAGCAGCTCAGAGACCACCTCTGCAACCCCAGCAAGGCCTGCAGGGACTGGGGACTGCTGTGCCAACACTGTCTCAAGGACCTGAGCTGGGATGAGCATTGGGATTTCTGCCCCACAGTCACTGGGAGAGCTGCTGGGTTCCTGCTTCAGTGGGCAGGGACCTGGGGGCCTTCTCCTGCCTGACCCCTGGCAGTGGGCTCTGATGCTTCAGCTCCCTCCATGGGAAGGCTGGGAAAACCCTCCCTCAAAGACCTTCAGAGCCATGTAAGGGGAAAAAGAGAGAAAGAGGGCGAGGGGAAAGCAGATCCCCATAGATGAGCCCCTGTGCCCACAGCACATGTACCTTCCCAGCCCCACGAGCATGCCAGCAAACCTTCCCGCTGCCTAATGTATTCCATATGGAGCGTGCACCTCCAAAACATTACTTAAAATGGGAATAAATCCTTCATGAGACCTCTGCATGACAGATACCGCTTGATTGAATTGCAAAGTGGGGAACTTTTATTTTAAGGAAAAGTCTACATTTAACCTATTGTCACTCTGCAGCAGGGGGAAGCAATAAACTGTATATGTCTGCTTTGCAGCCAAGACCGAAAGGTTTATCCATGAGCCCTTCTTAGCAAATCTCCTCCACAAGTTCTTTTGATACCTTGTGGATTTGCTAAACATTTATAACATGAAAGTGAGAATATTATACACACTGCCCCAGCATAAATCACAGGTCTGATCCTCTGTATACACTAGCAATGGAAACGGGACCTGGAAGGAGTAAGAGGGTTCTAGGCTGCCAGGTGAGTAATTGGAAAGGTTTCCCTCATCCCTCCACCAGCACTAAATGCACACCAAGATATTAAGAGAAGCTGCTTCTCCCCCAGCCCCTCCAGTTTTTCAAGTTTTACACCTGGGGAAAGAAGAATGAACAATCCCCGTTAGACATTGGTGAGGTGAGCGTACAGGACATTTAAGAAGTGGAAAAACATCTGTTTAGTCCAGATAGAAACCAGATGGAGGCAGGGGGAGGTGGAGGATGGAGAAACAGTCGAGAGGAAAAACAGAAACACAGTCAGGAAGAAGGCAGCAGGAGGAGAGATGTTTCCAGGAGGAACAAGTATCACCCACTGAGACCTGCACGTCCTTCCTGGGGTGGTGGGCAAAGAGCAGGGCATGGCTCTTGCTCGCAGGATGAGGCAAAGCGACTGATTTTGGAAACCCAGATGCTGCCTGGCCACCTGGGACACCACAGGGCCACCAACGCTGGGAACGGCTAAGGAAAAGTCTTGCTGGTGGGAAGAACGGTGGATGTGAGCTTGTTTCCAGCCATCAGAGCCACAGACCTCCCTGGAGGTCTCCAGCTCCCCAGCTCTGACCTCTAAAATGCCCCAGCGGTGCCTGGACCAGAAACACTTCCTACAAGGAACATACAAAATCCTACATTTGCAGTAGAAAGTATTTTTTAAAGGGTCATTTGGCACTGTTTCCCAGTCCTCTCTATCCTGGCATTCACCACAGCAATCAAGCACTTCTCTTCTGCCATAGCACAGCGCACTCTAAGGCTTTCAGAGACATCAGCATGAAGCTTTTACAGGTCTAGCAGGGGCAGTAAATGAAAGTGGTGCCTGGCAGACAGGGTGCAGCAAGCAAAATCCCACAGGGTATGGCACAAGGAGAGGGCACACAGGCACTTGGGGAGCTGGTTGTGGTGCCTGCAGGCAGAGAACAGCAAGTAACTGCAGCAAGAGGGCTGGAAATCCCCCAGAGCTGAACCAGGATCCTGAGACAAACATCATTGCAACACCAGGGACACGTTTTCTGTGGGTGCTTTTGCAATGCTGCCAGCCAGGTTGGAAGGACCACTAAAGCAGGACAGCGAGATGCGCTGCAAAACTCACCCCCAGTCTAATAAACTGCTTCCTCCTGGTTTTGTGTCTGACTTTAGTCTCAGATTCCACTTTGGCTGGCAGAGTGAATGAAAAAAAAAAAGAAGCAATTTTTTTTTAAAACTGTAAAAGACTTCTCCAATAGTATCAAATGCTAGAACTAATGAGCAGTTTCCCCACTATACAATATTTTCCCATGGAAAAAAAAAATATTTTCGCAATGAACATTTGTGCAGGAAATGTTTAATTTTGAGGCCATTTTGATCCATTTTTTAAATCCAGGTGAAGTGTCCCATTTTGATCCATTTTTTAAATCCAGGTGAAGTGTCTCATTTCAAGTGAGTGACAAAATTTAAGGTCTTTATGTTGCTGTTCAAAATGTGTCTGTTCCCTATACTGCAAGTAGGAAAAGGATCAAAATAACTTCTCCCTTGTCCCCAAACAAAACCCAAGTGTTTGAACATGGTCTTTATGCAATCTGAAAAACATTCGTCACAAGGTGTCTGAAATATTCCCGGTTTGGGAAAATTCTTTCCCTCTCCGTTTTAAAGAAATGCATTGCAAACGGACCCAAGCTGCCTCTTAACTGGATTAACACTTCGCATAAACAGAGACCTCAAATGTCCAGAAATCATTTGCAAAGAGGTGAGAGTAGATCAGCCCTTTTCTGACCAGGTCCTGCAGGGAGTAAGTGGGGAATATAGAACTGAATCGGGGCAAAGGAAGGATTGGAGCTTGTAAAAGCCAAATAGAGAGGGAAGGAGGGAAAATGTAGAGGTTACCATCCCCTCCCCCTGCCCCCCCCCCCCAAAAAAAAACCCCCACAAAATAGTTTGGGTTAGAAGGGACCTTAAAAGTCCATCTGGTCCAACCCCCCTGAAACAAGTGAGGACATCTTCAACCAGATCAGGTTGCTCGGAGCCCTGTCCAGCCTAACCTCAGATGTTCGCAAGGATGGTGCATCCACCACCTCTCTGTGAAACCTGTGCCAGTGTTACACCACCCTCATTGTAAAAAATCCATGAGCAGACCATGCCCAGGCAGCCCCTGGTGCCCCTGCAGGCGGTCCAGCCAGAGAGCTGGCACTGAGACTGGACTTTGGGACCACGAGCTGGACAAATTAAATCTGAATTCTCCAATTTTCAGTCTCTAACAGGAGTACCCCCTACCCAACCACAGCAGGTCCCTGCTCTTGAGGAGTCCTTCACTGCAGACACTATGCAGCTGTGCATTTGTACCCTTCTTACCAGGGGCACATCACTATGATCTCATCTCTGCCCTGATGACTATTTCTACAAAATTTTTGGAAACTCAGCTGTCCTGGAACCCCGTACATGTACAAAGCTGTTCTCCTGCCAGCTTCCTCTCCGGCCGGCTCCCAATTTGTCTGCAAACCACAAGTTTAATTGGAGTTGGCAAGTGTTTTGACTTCAAAAACGTCTGTAACACCTGGAAGACAACACTCAGGTTTAAGGGAGAGGAAATGGGATGACATCCAAGTGCTATTGTCACGCTCTCAGCTGCCTGCACAAGAAGGAATGAGTAGCTGCAGGGTCTGGTGCATGCAGGCGATACCAGGCACGCACACAGCTCTGCCTTCCTCCAGCTTCACACTGCAGCAGGCCTTTGAGGACACGTTAAAGCTAGGTAAAAATCCCTTTTGCAAAAACAAACAAATAAATAAATAAATAGACACACCCTATAATATTTGTGGAAAATTGGTTACAAGAATTAGGAAGAGATGGTGATGTGCCATTCTTAGAGCTCATAAAGCCGACAAATGATCTAGCAGCAAAGGCAGAGGATGTGAAAGACTGCTCTGATGAGGGACATTGTGGAGGGGACTCTCACCATGGGCTCTGTCAGCACCCTGACGAGCTGACATTCAGTCTGGATCAAATACACCACAATGCAAATCTGCACACTCCATTATCCCAAAGACGTGACTTCCAGCTGTCCGGACTCCACTTTTACGATCCTCCGCATTAGGGTGTGCAGGGTTTTAGGAGAGGCATTCCTGGCTGGAGCCACGCCCTGGGCTGTCCTCCTGGTTTTTGGAGACCTAAAAATCTTCAGTGCCTACAGCTTGTGTGACCTGTTGCAGGAAGAGAAGGAACAGAGACAGTTCCCATTGGAGCTGCCCTGGGGTGCTGGTGAACCTGTGAGTGTAGAGTGGGACAACCAGAACTACCTTTTATGCAAGAAACAGTTATGGACAAGTCTTGCTGAATCTTTCAAAGACTGGGTTAGGAGGAGAGATTTATTGCCAGTGACTTTACCTTACTGAAGGGTGGAGGAGATTTCTCCTCACTGTGGGTTCTTGCAATTTCAACCAGTAATGCCTTGCTATTTACTGTGGCCTTTCTCTAAAATTAGGAGAATTTTGAGAATTTTTCTAAAATAAGGAGCTGAAAACCCCTTCCTCTCCCACAGCTTTAAGGGTGAGAAATATTAACCCTTAGAAGACATTTAAAACAGGATAAAACTGCTGTGACACAGAAAAATCCTGCAGTGACACCTTGTTTCAGCATATGATATAAACCTGAGAAAAGCATAACATCCATTTGTCAGCCTCTCCCACCAAGTTTCACCTTTTATTTTCATATACTACATTGTTGAAAGCCCCACTTGTTTTTTGGGGGCTTTTTCAGAAGGTCAATTTATCTTAATTAATATCTAGATAGAGAGTAAACAAAATTTCAAAGGGGTCAGTTGGCCATTTCTGCAAGTCTTTCATTTAAACCATTTATCAAACCTTTCATAACAGCCACTAACATATGAGAAATGTTAAGAGAATGAATTTTTAAAAAATAAGTAAATGTTTTGCAAGGTGCTCCAGCCACAGCCCCAGAGATCAGTGTGATTTTTGTAACAGATTTCCTTCTCTCTCAGGGAACTTTTGCATCTTTACTGCAAAAGGACACAGGGGGCTACTGACACATTCCTGTGTAAAAGCAAAGCATGCAATTAGAAATCAAGCAGCTGTTTTATTTTCACCCATGCCTGCACATGCTGCATCCTGTCTTTTATTTTCTTGTAACATACAGATGCTTTTCTAGTTCTTCAGTATCATGTTCAGTGACTTCCTTAAATGTGGGCAAATTCTTCTGAGCCAGATTTTGGAAAAAATCCCATCTGGAAAATTTGAGTGATGATTAAGGTTGTGACACTGGCACAGTTGCCACGTGAAGGGATAGACAGTTTTGTTCATAAAAAAAAAAGTCAAGAACTTCTGCAAGCAAGAGCAAGTATAACAAAAGCATGCACTGAGTTGTCTCCCGTGAACAGCACAGATCAAATGAGCCAATGCAACTGCTTCTGCTTTGCCTAAATAAATGCCTGGATCAGTCATCAAAGTAGAATTGTTTTCCACAGCAACCCAGATAGCCTTTGTGCCGGCCCCAGCAGTGATGTAATGGGAAAAACTCACAGGCATTCTGTCAGAGCCATGCAGATTGCTCAAATGCTGTTTCCCAAGGCTGCAGCCTTGCAGGTGCGCACTCAGCAGCCACCGACACTTGCTGTGATTAATGGCTTTTTCCAACGGTTTGCCTTACATTAATACAGAGAGCCAACTTTTATCAAATTATGGATGATCTATGGGAGGACTCCAGTCGCCTGGAGGCTGCCACATGTGAGGAAGCTGTCCCAGTCTATGCAATCTGGGTATCTCGGAGGTAAGCCAGGCTAAGTTGGGCATTGCCTACAAGCACTGTGGCACACACACACCTCCTGTCTCTGCTGCACTCTGCCAGAGGAAGACATTTAAGAGAACTAATGCCCAAGCCTCAACAGCCTCAGGCAAAGAGCCAAGGGCAACCATCAATCCTGATGGAACCAATCGGAAAATGCTCCTAGCACAGGAAGCAACAAGCCCTCCTGACCACATCCGAGTCTGAACTCCGTACAGAACCAGAGAAGGCATCTGAAGTTCCGAGGAAACACCTCACACAGAGGCACCACTTCAATGTAGGAGCTCAGAGCCACTCAGCAATTATTAGTCAAACTGGAGGTAAACAACCCAAAACCAGATAGCACTTGATAAAAGAGCATTTAACAAGAGAAGCGAATCTCATTCACTTATCCCTCATGTTGTAGCTTGGGATCCTGACAGATATTCCAAGTGTCATAAGGCTCCACCATGCACTCAAAACTATCCAGCACACCCTAGGCACATTCCCTTCTCCCCAGAAAAGGACAACTCCTAGGGCCAGAAACAAGGAGTGACCTGAAGCATAGCTCTGCTATTTCTGGCATAATAGCCAGCAAGTCCATCATATAAAAAAAAAAAAAAAACAAAAACCAAAACAAAACAGAAACCAAACCAAAAAGAAAAGCACCTGCCACTTCACCCTTAAGGCTCCCTTGAAGGATAAAGGCTTGGGGCAGTGCAGGTGGTGCCTGGGAGGTGAGACAGCCTGTTGATAGCCCACAGGTGTAGCCCATCCAGGGACCCAAGCACAGACACCCTGCACCCCATAGATGTTGGAGAGAGGAGAGTTCACCTCTGCTGTGGACAGCTGTGGTTCAGGGGGAAGGTTTGTGTAGCTAAGGGCTTGTGCAACATCAGGTGGTAGGGAAGGAGTTCAGCTCCCCTTCCTCCTCTCAGCAAGCCTGGGCACAGGGCATGTGGCTCTTTACTGTATTGCTTCCAGCTGGAGTCAGCGACTGCAAAAACCTCATCACAAGGGGGGTAAGTGGAAGGTAAGAGTAGCATTTTTTGTTTTCTTCTTCCAGTTTTCCTGTTTGGGGGTTCTGTTGGATGTTGCTTGTTCCCTAAGTTGTTCTCAGGAAGAGCTCTCTCTCTGTGCCCTAGGAGTAGAGGATGCTACCATAGCTATGTGAGGAGCAGAGGGGATTGGTTGGTCTGCCTTTACCTTCAAGGTGTCTGATTATGGATTCTCCAAAAGAAAATATTGTCCAGGGTAACCAGAATGGAGAGGCTCTGGCCAAATGGGATGAAAGGGAGTAATGTAAACCTCTTGGAGAAAAATATGAAAGCTAAAGAACAAAAAGAAATCCTAGCTGAATTTAGCTCCTCTCTGGAGCAGCACGTGTGAGGCTAAAATCTCTATGTAGTTTCTTCTAATCTAAGAGACAAATTACATCATGGTGGAGTGTTCTGGTTTTGTGGGGGTTTTTTTCTCTTTTTTAAATTTGGGTGTCAGGGGGCATAAGGCAACTTGTGCCTCTTCAAACAGTGCTGCCTCAGATCACAAGCTGGTAAGGGATTCAATCTCATTATTTCTGTGTGAGCTCTACACTGCAGTGTGCCTTTCTGTAGAGCTGATGGCAACAGCATCTTTAAGGCAAAAGGAATGCAATCCTCTTGGGATACAATGGAAACAGTTGTTCTGCATCCCTGGAACTTCCCGTGGTTGTTCACATCTTATGGGAGGTGAAGGCGTGTTCTGAGAAATGGGTGTTGCTGAAGACACTGAGCTTATGTACAAATTCCAAACACCCGTCACTGAATCCGTGGACAAGGTTGTCCAGCTACTGCAATGATGGCGTGGTGATGCCAGAGACTCATTCATGTGCCATGGCAGGCTCTGAGAGAAGTTTGAGACATTTTCCATCTACTTGCTTCCCCTGTTTCTAATTAGTTATGGCATTGGCATAAACTGGGATCTGTGTCTATTAAGCCCTCATCTGCTCTTCCTTATTCCCACATGAAATCATAATCCTTCATGCCATCTCAACTGTGCATTATGGGAGTGATTTAGGGTGCCTCGAATTGGAGGATAACACCTCAGGTACTGAACAAGTAGAAGAACTGTGGAGGAAAACAAGCCTTGTGTTACACACTGCTGCTAAGAGCACATGTGTTGGCACAGGGAGACCAATAGAGGAGCAGAGGAGAGGCTGATGTATCCACAGAAGAATTTGAAGAACAATCATGAGATTTTACACATGGCAGATGTCTAAGATATTTTGAGAGATTCTTCTCAGAGCCTCTAAGCCACAGCAGGGCCCTGCCACATATTTTGTTCTTCATATAATGATGCTGTGCCATTTGTATTGCAGGATTGATGCACTCCTGGGTGGTACCAGCAGGATAAGAAGTGTGGTTAAGAGTTGGCTTCAAGGGCCAAACAGAAATATCAGCCTGCAGCTCAATCCCTAGCCAAGAATGAGGCACTCAAGCAAGGAAACAGATTTCTTTCCTAAACAAGGGATCAAAGTATGATGAAGCAGTGGACAAATCTTAATATCTTCCAGCCAGATGAAGCAACAAGAGACAGTTTGGTAGTAACAGCCCATGGCAATCACAGAGGCAGTAAATGAGTCCCAATAAAAGTTGTCACAAGGTATCTTGCCCCACTTCCAGCATGGATAAAGATCAAGGACAACAGTTGGGAAAAACTAGCTCTGACCTGTAAGGCAGGGCTTGCTTGCCAGATGCTTCCGAAGTCTGGCTGCTGTGGTCATTCTGCAATCATCTTCCTTTAATTGTTATATGGGATCTGGACCTCTGAGGACAGCCCTAACTTGTGCAACCCTCAGCTAAACTTGCCTTGAAAACCCTGCCAGGCAGAGACCACCCCTGCTGATGGTGCCCTTCATCTGCAGAATAAAGACTGGACAGTGAGCTATTAAATAAATATTCAGCTTCGCAGTTTTTTTCAGAGGGCACCCTGCATTTGTTCCATGTGGACTTTTCCTTATCTGAGCCCACAGAGAGGTGGGGGTTGTTTTGGGGCAGGATGAGTTACCTTTGTTTGCCATGGAAGTCAACAGCCATCAGCAAGGAAATACAAACTTTACTCTGAAAACAATTTAGAGCTCATTACTTTTATTAGGCAAGTTGGTGGCTCATTTTCCCACTTACATTGAGGCAAGAGCTTACAGCAAAATAAAGCATCTACTGTTTTTCAGCTGCACATGGAGTCTCTAGACCTTTCTAGAGACTTGTCCAGAGTGAAGAAATAGTCTTGATTTAAAGCATCCCTATCTGAAAGAGAAGTTAAACTCCTCCTCCAATATTTCTAATTATTTTTTTCCATTATTCTCTGGGCAGGGGCAGGTGACTCCAATTTGATCTGCAGCTGGATTCCAGCTTCCTTGCTCCACTTGCATCATTTCATCTAACACATTCCTCTGGGGCTGCAAGAATGTCACTCTTCCATCTCAGCCTAGAGGTGAGAGCAATGAGAGGAGGTTACACCATGTAATTATGGTTATTATGCCAGTTAATAGAACTCCTCATGGCATAAACACTGTTAGCACTAGTCACTGCTGGGAATAGCTGTGTCTCCAGCTCTGCTCCTGCTGTTGGAGGCTTGGCACAGATCTGAGTCCAAGTCCAGATCTGAAGAGCAAAGCCCAAAGCCTGCCAGCTCGCACATGGGGCCAAATCTCTCCCTGGGCTTGGGCAAACTTCTGGATTTTGGAGTTCAAGAATGGTTAGTGCAATGTTATGCTGAAATGTGTCATCCAAGCAGACAGTGTTCAGGCTTCAGGTCTACCAGCTTTCTTCCTGCTCTTGGAGTCAATCCATTGCCTTGTCTACAAAAAAAAAAAAAAAAAAAAAGCTTTTAAGCAAATGAGTGTAATCTCCAGGTTTGAGTATGACAGGTTTACACTCAAACTTTCACTCTTATCATGTATTTTGCCCATCCAATTGGCAGGCAACATTCTAGTGTTAACAGTCCATTTCTTTCTCCCTTCTGTCTTGACAAGAAACTGCTGTCATGCTATTTTGATAGTCTGCTTTTAGAAAGATGAGACAAATACACACACATTTATACAACAGTTCAAAAATAAGTCTTTCAGGATGGGGAAAAAAAAAGAATCGGAGGTGGCAAAGTTGTGACAGAACTTGGATTTAATTAATTGGATCTAGTTATTTGCACCATTTTTTGCTAACTGCCTGTGCTATCCTGGGCTGAGAGAACAATTTAACCCATTGCCTGTGAAAAATGAAATGACAGCAGCTACTCAAGTGAACTTTCACATTAACAAAGCGTGCTCTGGTCTTGATCAAAGACTGTATTCCTGGAGGACCAGAGTTCAAGCACCAGCCTCTAACTTCAAGAGAAGAAAAGGTTTATGTGTCATTGCAAGGTAAACTTTCATGTCAGCACTGTTAGTGACCCTACACTGAAGCTTGATTTTGATCATCTCTTTCTTTAAGTCTCACTGTCATTTGCTGCCTCCTGCTAAGCTGAATTGGCTTCACCCATTTAAGCAGTGAGAAGTAATGTTATCACAAGTCATTGCTTCTAGGCACTTGTGGATCACATCATGCATCTTGCAGGTTGTACCAACAGAACAAGCTCTGAGGAGCAAGGTTGAGATCCAAGAGAGACAAGAGACCAGTTTTGGGTGGCAACAAGCCATAAAATTGTCCTTGTGGATCTGGTGTAACCAGAACATATAATAAACCTCTGGAATGCTGATGCTGTGGTTGATCTGGTCATACCAGAGAAACCATCTCTAGCAACCTGGATGGCAGGAGCCAAATCATGAGCAGCTAACACCAAAGGCCATTGCTAGAGATGTATTAATGTGACTGTTGCTGTGCTGAATAATCACTGTGACTTTGTACACTGTCCACAAAACACCTGCTGAAAACTTCTTAAGTATTTGGCACCATGATAATATTTGTTGACACCCCAATGCACCAGCGTTACAATACAAGGGATTGTAGCCATGGCATCAGTCATTTACACCCATTCGTGTTGGGTGTAAAGCCACCATGAAAGTTATTAGAAGAAGACAAATGTTGTTACAGAGGAATTTGTAGCCCTATAGATAGAAGTGAATGGAGAAGAGAATGAAAAATGTCAAATGCAAGGATAGCCAACATGAGCAAAGGTCCATCCTTTTTTTTTTCACTGCCTCCAACTTTCAGCCTGCCCCAGAAGAAGTCAAATGCATCCTTCCCAAAGCCTGACAGCATTGCCATTGTCTTCCATCCAGTGTGACACCTCTGGGGTGCTCTGCAGACCACCAGGGCTCCTCCTTAATGCTGCATCTTGCTCTGAAAGTCAAGGCACCTGTGAAAAGCGACTGTAGATCCTGGGTGGTTAGTAGACACAAACTTAGTTCATGTTGAAGATGAAGGGTGCCCCGAGCCCAGGGCTCGTGTGAGTTCCTGGCTGTGCCCCAGGAGCGTGGGGTTGCCTAAGGTGAGTCATCTGGGGCTGCTTCCCCAGCTGTAAAGCAGGATAATACTTCTGTTCTCACCTCAGTTCGTTTTCTCTGTTTAGATTTCAAGCTCCTCAGGGCTGTGTCTGATACATGTATGTACAGTTCCTAGCTTAACAGAGTCGTGATCCAAACTGAAGCCTCCAGGCACTCCTGGATATTATATCATTGCTAATTTCACAAGAGGTTGCAATCAAATTCCTGTATAGGGGAAAAAAACTTTAAAATCCCAGAAAGGAATAAAGAAAGCTATTAAAAAATGAGGAACATTTTTGCTGAAGTGGAAATAATGGTACTTTGTCCCAAAATGTATAAAATATGTATTGCAATTAAATTCTCTATTGGTGAATTGCTCTACAATTAAAAAACACAGAAGCTTGAGTGAGGCAATTAGAATAATAGTAGAGTGTTAATTATAGCTTGATGGATTCTGCATGCTGTCAGCAATTACCTTCCAAGTGTGCACTTCTGAACCAACTCCAAATCCACAAAAAGACACCGGCAGAATTAGAAGTATCTTCCGTGTTGGCATGCCTTTGCCATTTTAAAATTTGTTTTCATAAATACTTCTGTAAGCTATTTAATTAGATTTAATGAGGTTTGAGGAAGAAACATCCTCCATGCTGCATACAGGCTCCATCACAGGCATTGACTCAGGGATGAGGGAGAGCACAATTCCTACCAGCTGCTCTTATTTTCCGTGCAAGGGTATCTTGTGCACATCTGAGATGATTGGACCCAGGTTCCAGCAGAATTGCTTCTAGCTTTCTGTTTTATAAAGGTTATCTAAAACTCTCTCTCTCCATGGGAAACCCCATACCTACCCTCTTGCTCTTAAAAAATATTAACATGAATTCTTAAAGTTAATTGAAAAGCCTGGTTGTCAAATCTGAAAACACTGTAAAAGAAGCAAAAGGTCTTTTTATTTCTATGATTCCTTCTCCCACTGAGAAGAAGAAATCCTCTCCATAAAAGTGCTTTTGGGTCCAGCAGAAGACTTGACTGCTGTCTGTGTCAGGCAGCTGGCTGTGTAAGCTAGAAAATCCCTGTGCATTGTCTCAGATGAAATTCAAGGTTCCATTGACCAATTTGTACGAAATCTAAAAGACAAGAATAGGCACGGGGTGAGAATGTCCTCATCTAGAGTGATAGCTTCCCAAAAACGAGTCTCTTCTCACATCTTCCCTATCATCATCAAGGTAGCATTTCATCACCACAATCACTGATGCTGATGGTCAAGAAAGACCTTGCAAGATTTTTGCCCAGTTTTAGGACTACAGGCAGGAATACTGAAGCCCAGGCTTTGAAAGCCAAATTGTTCATCACTCTAAAGGCTGGCTTGTCACCTGCATTCCTCTTCTGTCAGTTGCTGATAATGCTCCAGCGTGCTGCTTTTTCTTGCTGCTGGCTCTTACACGTGGGCATGGAGAACAGATGTGCCTTCATCCTCCTCATGAGACTTGTGAGGCTGCCCAAACTCCACATTCTGCATGGGGAAGAGACACTGAGGCTTTGGCATGGGACTCTCACAACCTGTGGGCCAAATGGAGTTTCTTTGGTTGGGCTTATCAGCAAATTCAACATCACACCCGATTTTTTTGTTCAGCTGAATCAATCTATTCTCTAGGTGACACCAATCCATCTTTGATGACTTTCAGGAATTTGTACATCTTGGGTCCCACTCTGAGCAGCCTGAAATGCCACTGCCCTTGTGCAGGCTGTTTTATGGCAAGAGATACATATGATGAACAGCATGATTGAAGCATCCTGCAGTGCAATGCCCTGTTCTGTTACAGGACGGAAATACGGCTCTGTCCCTGCGCTGAGGAGGAATCTGCAGTAGAAGGTTGCAAATTTAATCGAAGGTAGTGGAAGCAGGATTGGGCTGTGATATGTGTTTCTTTCCCTAAAATATCCCCCTTCTCCCCACGCAACTCCTGCTGTAAGGGGTTAAATCACACTCCCGCCTGCCGTGGGTGAACACTCCGTGAGCTTCCTCCCCTAAATGTTGTGTTGGGCCACATCCAAACTTGACCAAAGCCAGTTGGATGCTCTCCACTGAGCTCGGGAGCAGCCTCTAAATCGAGTCCTCAGAGCGCATCGCTGCTCTAAAATGAGTTGTGCCCGTAATGCTCTTGGTGCAGCTCCCTGGTGAGTCACGCTTCGACCCGCTTTGGGCTGCCTGCTCCTCTACCTCTGCCGTGTGCTGGGCTTCCACGCCTAAGGGTACATTTGGGAAGTGCAGCCTCTGCTTAGGTGTGGTCTGGAACACGCGTGAATACCTGATCCGCTCCTGCCACGGGGTCATGGCGGGACACGCGTGTCCCTGTGGAGTGCAGTCCCACGGCCGTTTCGTGGCGTCCGGAGAAGGACACGCCGGGGTGCAGGGATGCCCTCAGGCCCCGGTGTTCCAGCAGATTGTCCAGATTTACGGGAGGGAGGGTTTTGGTGCGCGGGGAGCGAGCGCCGGGCGCGGCCCCTTTAAGAGGGGCAGCGCGGAGGGGCAGCGGCCGCCCGCGTTCACACCTGGAGTGGGAAAGGGGGGCGGGCCCCGGCGCCCGTGATTGACGGGCCACAGAGGCCAATGGGACGCCGCGGCGCCCCGCGGGGGGGGGGCTCCTGCCCAATGGCGGCGCGGCGGGGGCCGCCCGGCAGCCAATGGGCGGGCGCGCGGGGGGCGGCGCGGCTACATGTTGCGGTGTCGCCAACGTGGGTCCGCGGCGAGCGGCGCTCGGGGCGGGCGGCTGTGGCGGCGGGTCTGACCCCGCGGGAGCGCACCGGGACCGGCCAGCGCCGGCGCCCGCCGAGCCCGAGCCCGAGCCGTGCGGCGCGAAGCAGGAGGAGCAGCAGGAGGCGCTTCCCGCGGCGGGGACGCGGACTCGATCCTCCCGGCAGTGCCCGGTGGATGCCGGTGCCGTAGCGCCCGGCGGGGCCGGCGGCCGAGGCGATGCTGCGGGCGGCGGAGCGGCGCTGAGCGCCTGCGGCGTGAGCGCTCCTGCCGCCTCCTCCCGCCGCGGACGTTCCCCGGTGCCGGATACAAAATGGCGCTGCCGTCACGGGCGGCGGCGGCGCTGCTGCTGCTGCTGGGGCTGCTGGGCTCGGCCGCTGCCGGCTGCCCCGCGGGCTGCGCCTGCGGCGGGGACGCGCTGAGCTGCGGCGGGCTGGCACTGCCCGCCCTGCCCCGGGACCTGCCCCGCTGGCCGCGGCACGTGTGAGTACCGGGGGGGCTCCGCGGGCGGGGAGCGGCAGGGGGGACCCGCGGGGACGGACCGGGGGCGAGGCGAGGGGTCTGGGCAGCCAAACCACTGCTCTTTGGCTTGTTGTCAACAACAGGAAAACTTTAAACAAAAATCCCCGCGAAACTCCGGTTTATTTATGTAAGCGAAGCGGGCGCTAGCGCCTTGCTGGGCTGCGCGGT
This sequence comes from Corvus kubaryi, assembly GCF_017639235.1. Classification (NCBI taxonomy): domain Eukaryota; kingdom Metazoa; phylum Chordata; class Aves; order Passeriformes; family Corvidae; genus Corvus; species Corvus kubaryi. The sequence continues at coordinate 5,746,689 of NW_024580670.1, forward strand.
GCGAAGCTTGTCCCGGGATCCCGTGTCCCCTCTGGCGCCCACCCGGCGCGGGGACGGGGGTGATGGAGGCGTCGGGTGCGATGCCGGTCCCGGGTGAGAAGTGGGAGCTCGGGGCTCCCCGTGTCTCGGTCCCATGCGGGGCTGGCCTCCGGGTCTCCCGGAGAAAAGGGAGCCGGGAGCGGGTTTGGCCTCTCAGCGATGGGATCTGCTGGAGATAACGGCTAGCCTGGGCTTCCGAATCCTTATTAGGACATTGTCCACCCATCCATCTATCTGTCCATCCATCCGCGCCGTCCCGGGGCGGCGGAGCGGGGCGCGCCCGGGTGCCCGAACCCCAGCGCCGCGGCCGCGCCCGCCCTTCTGGCTTTTAATGCTGCCAACTTTTTAGGCTGTGAAGTTCGAGGGATCGAAAGGGAGTTGAGGGCTTCTGGGGAATTTCAGTAAAATCCAGGTGTTTTCCAGTAAAGCGGCGCGGCTGGCTGCGCTCCCTCAGTACTTGCGTGTCTAGCGAAGTTATAAGGCTGCGGTGTATCGTATGTCCTGGGTGGCAGCTGAGCTTAGAGCCCGGCACCTGGTGGTTGCTGCAGCACCGTGGGATGTTTTTTATCCCTAGAAGGGTGTTTTAAAGTGCTCAGGTTCGTGTCCAGGCGCAGGACGGTGTCACTGCCATTTCCCGGGCAGGGCAGCGGGTCTGCTCCGGTTGTGTGACCGCTGCTCTGGGCTGGTCAAAGCTGGAATTAAACGTCAGACACTTGAAGCTCAGGAGATCTGGGGGGAAAAGTGTGCTCAGCACTGACAGTCCAGGAGCACTGAGAGTATGTGTGTGCAATCACAAATTTGTAAAAATAAGTGCCCTCAACTATTAATTAACTTGAGGAAATCAGGATCCAGAAGGGAAGAGTTGGGAAACAGCGCTTCTGTTCGGGGCCTCTCTGCTGTTCGAATAGATTTATATATTACTGAATCTCTAAAACGCCTGGTTGTAATAGATACTCCTCAGCTCTGCCAGCAGAGAGGATGGACACTGAAATGTTGCTGGAGATCATCCAGCTCCTTATTAAGAAGAATTATTAAAGGTTTGTCAGGTTCTCCTGGTGGTATTTGCTTTTGGCTGCAGAAATGCCTTGTTTTATGTGAAATTATCATGTGTCATATTGAGAGGAACGTGTGCCCTCTGCATTAAAGCCCTGACTCATCCCATTCACCTGTTGCTGAGTTGCTCTGAAGGATCCTTCCATCACCTTTCAGAGCAAGCTTGTAATAATTCCAGCATTCCCATGCACCTCTTAAAATAGGACAGCGTATCTTTGTTCGGGCAAGGAAGTGCGTTCATAGCCCAGACAGAACAAATTTATTGTTGTGTGGTCTTTTCCGGAGTGCTAATACCCGGGAGTGTCTTTTTCAAATGGAGCAGGTTTTGGGGTGTCTTGTGTTGAGTTTAAATTTTATTGGTGAAGTAACAGCACGTGTAAATCTTCTGCTATGGACCTGTGGACTGATCTTTTAGACACTTAGAATACAGTTTGTAATTTTGTATGTTACAAACTAACCAAAGAATTGGTTTAAATGGTGGCTTTTGTATCTGAAAATGCAACATTAAGGCTTTTTCCTTTCTCCACAGCTACTATAAAAAGAAGACGCTGAAGCTATTGCAAATATTTTGTTTTTAAAGTAATACTGTTTCTAATTACCAAATAGTGATTAAAGTTACCTAGTTCAGTTTGTGAACACAGGGATGAAGCATGTTTTTCAGGCTTGGTGGGATCATAAGTGTTCATTTTTTGTGCAGAGAGTTGATAACACACTTTTTTAGTGGTTTAATGTCCTCTATAAAAGCATCATGTGCTAGAGAAAACTTACGTCTGTGCAAGTATCTCTGATGCTTCTTGGATTTTTTTTTTTTTTTAATTTTTTTTAACGTGCCCTCTTAAAGAAAAAGAAGGCAAACGTGAAGGTCTGCAGTGGTCCGTGGCAGATGCGGGAGTGTTGCCCAGGGGGTGCGGGTTCTCCAGCCGTAAACTGGGGAGAGACAGGCGATGCTGGAGCTGTGCATCCCTCATCTCCGTCCCTTCTGGGCAGGCTGTGTCCCGCCGGAGGTGTCTGCTCCCCGGGGTGATAAGCTTGGGCATGTTCGATCGCTAGTAGGAGACGAGATAAATCCAGTTTCCAGTGACTCTGGTGGCAGTGCTTTAACTTCATTAAGGCGCTATTGAACAATCCCTCCTTAGCAGTTTATCTTTATTCCTAACGAGAGCCACAATGCTGAGGCAGTGCTTGGAATCGGTTTTCAGTGTGTTGGAGATAAAGCTTTTGTTTGTCGGGTTGGAAATGCGGCTCGGCAGCCGGGGAGGGTTCTGGAACAGACTTAATCACGCCGCGTATTTTGTCAACAGGACTATCAGTACCGAGGAAAAGCACTGGGGCTTTTTGAAACTATTGTTATTTCTCTGCTGGCAGCAGAGCTCGAAGTTGTAATTTTTCTCCCAGGCTTTCAGAGGGAATAGGTGATACGCAGAGGGGCTGGAGTCGCTCACATTTGATGTAGCGTGGCATGGATGTTTTTTGGGTTTTTTTGGTTTTGTTTTTCTTAAAAGCAACAGGCAGTTCAGCGCTGTGTAGCAGTTATATAAGTGTTCTTGACTTGCTGCACAGGGCACGTTGTAACACTGCCACGACCCATCCTGTCCTTGCACCAGCACCCACCTGCAGCTGGGAAGGGTTCCTGCTCCGTGGGGGCAGCCGGGAGAATCAAACTCTGCTGGGCAGCTGATGTGCACAGAGCTCCTTCGCAGTCCCTCCCCTTGAAGCTGTTGGAGGTGTTTTGTGTGTTGTGGTGTTTAAGTCTGAAGTTTGTTTTTACAATAGAGTGTTAAGTGTGGCATAAAGTTTAGGGCTAAGCTGAAGTACAGAATGCTTTGTGCCCCGAAAAAGCCAGGGCTCCAGCATTGTTGGTGATGTGGCGCATCCTCTGCTTTTTTCTCATCATGAATCTTGATTTTTGAGGAGTAACAGAAGAGAGATTTCCTTTAGGTATCATGTATGATTAAGGGTTTTTTTCCTTTCCTATTTAGTGATAAAGCAATAGTATTTTAGGTACAGATTTTTGGTGAGAAGATTTAGGGGGCCGTGTGGCTGTGGTTGGATAGCTAATTCATTGCTAACATGGTCTGCAGGAAAGAAAGTTTTAATTTTAAACAGCTGTATTGTACATATTTAACCCAAATGACTAGGGGATGTTTGGGGCATACTGACCATCCATACATGGACCCTTCTGCCTCTGGGTCAGTGTGCACGTGCCTGGCACGTCTGGGAAAAGGCAGCGTCCTCAAGTATCCAGGAGAGCTAGGCTAAGAGCTGCTCTCTGTTTCTCAGGAAGGCTCCAGGGTTTGGCTATATGGATAAGTTGCCCCGAGGCACCAGCTGCGTGCGGGTTGGCTCTTTGCATGGTGCTGCTGCTCTCTGGAGAGATCAGGGCAGTGTCTGAATGCTTTTAAAAGTCCTGTGGGTGCCTGTCAGTGGTTTCAGGGCCTGGAAGTGCATTTGAACTAGAAGTCAGGAGCAGTCTCTTGCTGTGCTCAAGTGTGTACATACAAAGAGATTTTGTCCAAAGCAATGAAGCTGAATGTTCAAAATTACCTATAAACTTAAATTGCATGCTAAACTGGGGTTTTCGTGTATCAGTTCTTGTTGCTTTGCTTTCACGTGTGAGGGTAGCTTCTTTGCTTGCTTGGTAAGGGGCTGTGCTGATGCTGGTTGCATGGGATCCTTTGGGAGAAGGGCATTACTTGTTCTTGGGCTCTGGAGTAAGTCTGCTCCTGCAGATGCTGGAAGAGGAGGTGGTGTGGGGGACTCTCCTGCTGACAGTGCTGGGAGGGGGGAGTGCTGCTGGCACCACCTCTCCTGCATGTCCTGCTTCCAGGCCTGCTGAAATAATGGAACAAAGATTAAGTAATGGTCACCCTGGGCTCCTGGCCCCGCGCAGCTGCGGAGCTCTCAGCGTGTGCCGGCTGCCCGGGGATGGGCTGCCGCGCTTGGAAGGATGGCTCGGCAAAGGGATGTGGATCGGTGCAGGTGGCTGGTCCCTCTCCCTCCTCCTGGGGCAACAGTGGAAATCCAATCCTGCGAAGCCAGTGGTTCCCTGCTGGGTGGTGCTCCAAGGAGGTTTTCCTGCTCAGGTGGGACAGTGCTGGGAGCTGGTGGTGCTTGTGAAAGAACTCCTGCATGGCTTGCAGTGACACATAGATCTGGTGCTTCCCGGAGCATTGTCCTTGCCAGTGGCCCTGCTCCGGATAGTGCCCAGCCTCAGGGCTGCAGGATGGCTCTGGACCCTGCGGGATTGCATTTCCTGCGCTGGAGCTTGGCCCCGGTGGGTAACAGCAGAGCCCCTCCTTGCAAAGCAGTGCCTCTCCGGGCCTGCTGCTTAAGCACAAATAAATACATGTGCTTGCAAGTAAATCCACCCTTCCTGTGTGAACATGTGTCGGTGGATTTGCTGACCACCCTCAGCATGCCGCAGTATTTATTTATCAGCTCCTACAGGAGGGCAGCAGTTAACAGCGAACCTTCTGCATCTTGCATCTGCTGTCTGAGCTTCTCATCTCCACCCCTCACTGAGCCACAGCCGGGGCAGAAATTAGCTCATCAGACTAGGATTAAAAGTAAATACCTGATTGATAACAAAGGATAAAATACCCCCACTTAAGCCCTTCTGGCTCTCACAGAAGCCCCTGGCTTCTAGTGAAAGGCTCTAGGACCCCCTCAGTCTCCTCTGCATATTCCTCTCCCCTTTTGAGAAACTTCATGGCATTTAATCACTTTGAGACTTTTCCTCTCTACAGTGACTGCAATTTGAAACGCAGGGGTCCCATACAAAAGATGCAAGTGCTCAATGGGCTGTGTTAATATTCAGTGCCATTTACAATGGGTGCAGTTTGAAAAGGGGAGAATGGATGGTCTGGGAGCTGGGGGAGGAGGAGCTGCAGAGGGAAAATTCCCAGGGAAGAGGAACCAGCGTCTCAGTAGGCAGTTGAAAAGAAACTAATACACCATCAAGTGTTCTCTAGAAAAATCAACTATTATGTGTTAGGTACAGCTTAATATTTTTTTTTCTTTGCTTGTGCAAAGTGCTCTACAGTTTTCTGGATGTAAGGTTTGGGGGTGGCTGAGCTTTGCGGGATTTCCTGCTTGGAATTTAAGGAGCCAATGCGAGGTTGATTGTCTTATCCCTTCACTTGTTGGCATCAAGAAGCTAAAGGTGGTAGACATAACATGTAACACGTCTGGGACCCCAGACACTTCAACAAAGCATTTCAGGTACTTAAATGCTTTCTCCAGCATGGGTGAGATTTCACTTCCCTGCTTAAGCTGCTGCTGGAGTCCTGTCTCTGATGGGGATTTAGGCAGATGTAGAAGTTCTTCGAAATGGGGCTTTATTTGATGTGTGAACCTCACCTGGTGCAGGGAAGTCCGGGAGCACTGGAAGGATGCTCCCAGACTGCAGCTTCAGAAGAGCCTGCTGGAAGGGCTCAAGGTGGTTTCATGTTGAGGCAAATCCCCCAAGAATTGTCCCTGAAATGCCCTCCTGACTCTGCTTCATGAGCCCAGGTGCTCATGAATATACGTGCGTCTCCCAGCAGGGCAGCTGGGAATTGCTGAGTGTCACCCTGGGCATGCCCAAGCACTGCCTGCCTTTGGGGTTGGAGTGCTTTGATCCCCCGAAGAGGGGTTCAGGTTTTGTCTTGAAGTTAGAGTGGCTGCAAATTGGGATGATGGCTCTCATTCCTCAGTAGCCAGCTCTGCTCAGAACTTGTGTATTGTCCCTGATTTGTGTGTTGGCCCTGACTGGTATGTCAGCCGCACCCAGAAACTCTCAATTAGGGCTGCAGGGCTTTTAATTGATCTCATTGGCTGCCCTGCCAGACACCTTGGATTGAGTTAGCTCAGCTCATCAGCTTTTAACACAATCATTTTGTGCTGCTAACCTAATCACCCAGTGTGACTCCCTTGTCTTGCAGCGTGGAGCTGGATGGGATCATGTGGATGAATGCAGCAGAGATAATTTAGATTAATGTTGCTTCTAAGAGCCATCTGTGGAAAATCCAGGCTTCAGGTTGATCAGCTCTGCAGGACCTGGGCTGGGCAGGAATTAGCACCTCTTGCAGGGTGAGGGGAGTGAGTGATTTAACATAGAAGTTAGCTTTGGTGAAAAACAATAAATAAAGCACCTGGGCCTGTGTTGTGGTTTCATGCAAACCTGCGCACCCCCGACAGCTCTCTTCTGAGGTCCCTTGCTGGTTTTCAGTGCACGGGAAGAAAGAAGCAGAGTATGAGGCTCCAGGGTGTGCAGGAACTGCAAACCCTGGAAGAATACCTGTTTCCTGGTACATCCAGCTATTAAATGATGTACTACGATATATTGTTTTTTTCCTAGCATGCACAGAGGCCTAAGTCAAGGACCGGGGTGCCGTTGTGCTAATGCACGACATGAAATACCTATTATTATTGTAGCTGAGTCATCCATTAATAGTTAACCAAGTCCTGTGCTGCAGCCTAAGTCCTACAACCCCAGCCTCCTCTGGCTTCAGAGCAGGACCACAACATATGTAATATGTTACACTCCCTCATTATGTTTTCAGCACGTTGTCTCTCAGGCCACAACCATATAATTTTGGAGATGCCTAGAAGCAGGGCCTGCTATTTTAGGGACACCTCTCAAGACCTGATGACGTGTCACGTCCAATTCCAGGAACATGGTTCACTTCCACATGGGTCCATTTGCAGTTGGAGTAAGAATTGAAGGAAGGGTCTCAAACTGCAGCCATCTGTGTAGTTTTTATTAACCATGCTGGATGTGCAAACAGGATGGTTGGTTATGTGCACCTGCCATAGCAGTTTTGTAGCTTCCCACAGTGGCTTTGTGGGGATTTCAGGAGGAAAAGTATAGGAGACATAACAACTGAACAATTTGATGTAGAGCTACAGATTCTTAAAATGTTATACACAAGTTGCATTTAAAGATGCATTAGCTGCCTAAAGCTTTGTTTTGGAGATAAAGATTTTATGTGCAAGGGAATTTGTCTTTTTTTGTCTTTTTTTTCCAGGGTGGGAGGCAGGGTTTGGGTAGTGTCGATATTGCTGCTCATAACAGGGCAGTAACTTCTGTGAATTTTCCTTTGGTGTCTTTTTTGGGCCTGCTGGGGCAGTCTCATTTTTTGAAATTGGGAGAGGTGCAGTCTTAAATGTAATTCTTGTAAATCCTACTCAACTATACTCAGTTGCATATTGCAAACATTTCCCCTTTGAAGGTGCCTGTTTTTTAGATGAATCCTTTCAGATTAGAGAACACACCCTCTTGAATTCAGTGGAAATTTGGCTGTGAAATCTTGAACTGAAATGCTTTTTCCTAGACCACCTCCTCCAACTTTTAGGTTTTTTTGCTCCCTACAGGAAGGCAGACAAACCCTCAGGTGTAAGGAGGAAATGAGAAATTCAGAATGCCAGGTCTGGGCAGTGCTGTTTCCCACTTGCCCACACACAGGGACAGGGATTCATCCTCACCACTTACATGTTTCTCTGGTTGCCTGAAGCTTGTGATTTTGGGATGGGCACTTGCCAGGATGGAACCCTGTTGTCTTTCAATGCTGTGAATACACCTCTGCTCTGGAGAATTCACCATCAACACCAGCTACTCATGAGCCTCTCTCCAAAATACTGACCTGCAAGGTCCAAATATACTTTGCCTAGCTGGTATTCAGGCTGCTTTATTACTTCACTTTTAGTGTGTTTTAGCCTGCTGCATGCCAATATAAACACAAGTTTTCAATGTTATCTGTCATATAAAAAATACTAAGAAGTGATGGCTGTCCAGCAGGGCAGTGCATGCAGCGTGTGTGGCAGTGTTTGGCTGAGCCCTGGTGCAGATAGGTGCTGGGGTTGAACTGGTGGAAGATACTCAGTTGGAGGTGACAGGTTTGCTGGACACTGATTTGTAGTAGTTGCATTTATAACTGCGGTGCTGGTGGTGTCCTGTGTGCGTAGGTGCTCCGCTGGGGCTCGCTGTGGGTGATGTCTGTGTAGGAGTGGGGTGGTGGGAGACTTTGTGGGTGGGGGAGCTGCTGGTCTATGTGTTGTGTCCTGGGTAATAAAACAGTGATCGTAGGAAACGGCCTGGCTGGAGGCCCTGTGAAAAATTGCCCCCTAAATGTGTTCCAGTTGTCCAAACACTGGTGCCTCTCCTCGCTGCGCTGTGTGCAGGGGGGGAGCCTGGAGCTCACTCTGCCGTCGCTGCTGCCTGGGGAGCAGCCCCAGGCACCTTTTGCTTGCTTTTTGCTGTGGCTCTGCCATTCACCTGGGTTCCAGAGCTGTGGAAAAGCACTAGAAACAGTCCTTTAGCACAGGTTTAGAAAATGTCCTCTAGCAGTCTGCACAGGATGAGCTCTTCTGCAGCAGCCCAGTCCATGAGCAGGCAGCCCAAACTTGGCTGTTTCCCAGCACAAAGTGGTTGCTTTGAGTTGGAGCTGAAAGGTGCATGGAGCCATGGGATTTCCTCCTCTCTCGTGAGACTTTGCAGCCCCAGGGAAATGTGAGGATGGAGGGGTATGACAGGGGTGTGTCCATGGCCTGTGTCAGCAATGACCTCTCTCATTTGCAAAGGGTGAGGAGGTATATCTTGATCCTGGATGTTCCTGATCCTGTTCCCCTTCTCTCATGCCCAGTTACTTCATCACTCACCCACCTGTGTGGTGATGGCAAAGGCATGGGCAGAAATGCCAGGTGCTGCTGACACAGGGCATCTGGCTCGTGCTGGAGGTTTTGCTGCCTGTGGTCTGGCCTTCCTGGGAGCCAGGAGAGCATCCCGTGCGCTGTTTGTCCATGTAACTCACTGTAAACCTTTGTCTCCTTCTGAACCGGGGCAGAGTCATATCCACACTTGTATTTCATTTGTTTTGGCAATATGGGGAGACTTCTCCTGTTTTAGGAGATTCAAACAAACCATGTGATGTTTTATTTTGAAAGGTGTCATAATAGTTTGTGCTTTTTCTCTGCTAAATGTACTTTTGTGCTGTTCCTGTCTGTTGGTCTATAAACAAGTCTGTTCATTCTTCTTCCTCCTTAAACAAGTCATCTAAGTCTGAGTTTCTGGCTTTTGAACACCTTTGGATTCTTTTGGAGTACAGCATGCATTTTGCTTATAAATCAGTAAATAAAGGATAGTGTGTATTTTTAGACTTCTCTGATTTGGAAAGATTTGTGAGAGTCGTGCCATCTTTATTGTTTCACATGGTTGTAAACTTCTTGTATATCTCCTCTCCCACTTTCCAACCTTTGTTATTGAGGTGGTGACCATCCAAAAGCTGTTGAGGTTGATTAAATTAAGGGGTTGAATGACAGTTCATAAGAGTGGATAAATAAACTTTTCCTGTTACAGTAAGTTAGAAAATAATACTAAAATGGGTACCTAGGTAGACTCTGCCTTTGCTATGTGAGTGGGCAAGAAGTTTTCTGGTTTGGGAGGAGATCTGCAGAGCTGAGGCTTCACCCCTGATCTCTGAGCACTTTTTCCAGAGTCGTGTCACTTGTTTTGCCTGCTGGACGAGGAGCTGGCAGCCTGTCCCTCCAGCCCACAGGCATGCAGCGGGACTCCTTCAGCTCCTGCAGCTTCAGTAAAAGCATCTATTTATCTCTGTGAGGCTGAGTCCAGCTCCCCAGTGAAGTTGCTTGGCTTCTGACTCCTTGGTGAGCTGAAGCTCTTCCAGGAGCTCTGGTTTCATCCTTGCTGACCTTACCAGCAGAGACATGTACTGGTCTTTGAGTTAATCTCCTCAGACAGAAACTTGTACAGACCTAACAGGATGTGTTTGGCTTACACTGTCTCCTTAAAACAACAGCTGGATTTGCTCCTCCCTGGTGCAATAATCTCTCTGAGGCAGGTACTGCTGTTTGCCCAGGTTTCCTGAGGAAGGAGGTTGTGCAATGGTCCATGTGTCTGTTCTCTTCTCCCAGAGCTTTTGATGCTGTTGACCAGCTTTACTTTAAGGGGTGAACTCAACTTTGGAATGTCTATCTCTCCCATAGGCAGCAGGCTGAGGAGAGTGGCTGTATCCCCACTGAGGGAAGGGAAGCAGTGTGAGATTTTCCTGTATGAGAAATCAAAGAATCTCTGTGGGAGAGAGCAGTGCTATTTAACCATCCCTGCAGGAGAAGTGGATGACAGAGACCCAGCTGTGAGACAAGGCTGTGCTTACCTCTGTTAGGAGGTTGGTGAAAGAGGTGTTCAGAGTCCTGCTGGAATAGTGCTGGCATTAACCTGATATCCATAGCCAGGAGCAGAGGGTTTGGTGCTGGGTTACCCCTTGCATTGCTCCTGTGAACAGGGGATGCCATGGAGAAAGCACCCCAATCCTGGCCTCTTTGGGGACCAGCATGGCTTTCTGTGTCTAAAGTGATGTCACCAGTGCAGTGGAGGAGCATCTCAGCCAAAGCAGCAAGCTCTTGTGACTGCCACGGCCACAGCTAGGGATTGGTTCTGGTGACTTGCTGCTCCTCTTGATGCAGAATTCCCAGGAAGAAGGTGCCTTCATGGCCTGCTGGGCTGTCAGCTGTGGGTGAGAAGGAGTGGCCCTGGGTGTCTGCATCCCCCTGGCAGCACCGGGGCAGGGACTGTTGCCTGGGGCCCCTTCCCTCGCTGGCTGCTCAAGGGATCTGGGATTTACAGCCCCTGTGAGGAGAAGGCAGAGCCATGCAGCCGGGCAGCATCCTCGGGAGATGCCAAATCCCAGCCCAGGCTGTTTACTACAGTTTTTCTCTCACGGTTCCTAGCACTTGTCTCAAGTGTTACCACTTTGTGGTCTGCTTCACAAGAGCCTAGGCTGTCCTTTCAGCTGGCAGGGACACTGGGACTGTGCTGCATCCCTCTGCCTGTCTCCCAGGCTTACTGCAGCTCCCAGGCTCTCCTTTATTCGGACTGCACAAGGTTTTTCCCAGCACATTCCCTGCATGTCCCTGTGCCCAGCCCGTGCTCAGTGATGTTTCCTCTTGCAGCTGCGGTGTGTGATGAGCACGGTGTGCTCAGGCTGGCTGGGCTCTGTGTCCTGCTGTTTACTTTGTTTGCTTCTCTCTCCAGCTGGGAATACTTGAGCCAGCTCAAAGGCAGGGCTTGAAGTGCCCTGTGTGCAAGTCGTAATGCCAGCATGGGGCTTGCTGGGGAACAGGCTGTGCACCACTAAGCCCTTTAGGTTTCTCATAGATGGGGTTTTTTTCAGGTCAAAACAACACAGATCCAGCCTTTTGGGGGAGGAGGAGGTGGCAGCTGAGCACTTCTGGGGCTGTGTGTTAATGTTGCTTTGTTTGCGAGATACATTGTTAAAAGAGCAGGAATTCAGCACAGGCTTACAGGTCTGTGCATTTGGAAACAAAATGGGGAAGTTTCCCTGTCCAACAAGTTCCAGTTGCTTCCTCTATGGTTTCCTGAGTAGTTCTGACTGCTGGTTATAAAACAGTCTCTTGCCATTGCAGGGTGCATCATTCCCCAGATCTCCCTTTGGACCACCACCTATCTAGGCTGCTCCATCCCATCCCTGCAGGCTCCCTGGGCTGATGGCAGCTGGTGGCAGGAAAATTTCCAATCCTCTGGGAAGTCAGTTTCCTGAACATGCTGTGTAATAGACAGCAACAGCCCTCATGAGACTGGGGTGGGATTGGAAGTGAATTGAAAACGTGCATTGAAATAATTTGGGGAGGTTATGGTCTGTCATAACTGAAAAGCCTTTTGACGGTTTTCCTGCTTTTTAGATTTGAAGTGCAGAATTCCTCTTGACTTGTTTGGGTGGCTTTGGAGCCACCTGACTGTGCCAAATGTGGAAGAGCAGAGCTGGTCCTTCTCTTGGCATTCCCGTGGTGTTGGGAGGGGGTTGCAGGATGCCTGTTTTGGTCTGGGTCCATGGGGGCAAAGGCAGGGGACAAGCCAGGAGGGAGCCCTCCAGCACCACTCACCCTGCCAGGCCTTCAGTTCCTGACTCCTTCACCATCCACTGTGGCCACTTCCACTGGGGGCTTTCAAGCCAAGGCGAACCAACTCTGTGTGTAAGACTTGATGGTGTTTTGGGGCAGTATGTGGCTCTTTGACCCATGCCCAGCCTGCCACAGTGGTTGTTTTCCAGCCTTGCTCTGCAGACCTTGTTGCAGACCACAACACTGGTCTCCCTCGGTTGAAAGCATCCCTCCAGCCTTCATCTCATGGTGTCTATGGGGACTTGTTGGGAAGCAGGGCAGGAATAAATGCCAAGCTGATGCAGGCAGGAGCTGGGCATTGCTTTGGCAAGACTCCTCGGCCTGAAAATGGCCCTGTAATTAAAGCAGTGAAGGTCTGTCTCACCTAATGTAACCCAATAAACATTAGGCTTTATGGATAAGCTAGAGGTTTAGTTTTCTCAGTTTCATGGAATGCAATGGGTATTTCCAGAGGAAAAGTCAAGTATTGTCCCAGGAGCCATGCAAGCAAATGACCAAGTGTGGCTTGTCCCCTGGTGCTTGTGGATGGGGGGGCATTGGGATGTGGATGGATCCTGTCTGGGAGAAGAGACTCTCTGCCCAGAGCTCTTTCACAGCATGATCATCTCTGTAAAGGCCAAGAAAACTTGATCTGGAAGACTGTTTTATTTATTCATTCCTAACTCCAGCCCTGCTTTGAGGGGAGCGCATGGAGGCCATCAGCCTTGCTAGGCACGCAGGCTGTCCTGGCACAGCCACGCTCCCCTCCTGGAAGAAACGGGTTCAGGGTAATACTTGAAATGCAACAGAAAACCCACACTTCCTTCAGCATTTTGACAGTTGCATTTTTCATCTTGGGCAGGGTTTAAAGTTTTTTCCAGCATTCAAGGAAAGTTTTGGTTTCCCTTTGCCCACATGTCAGCATTCCTGAACAAAGCAGCCTCAAGATTTGTGGAGCAAATTCTTGAAATTCTGCAAATGTTTTAAGCCAGAAAATGTTTCCAGAAACTGCCTGACCTAAGAAAGAGTTGGTAGGACTTGGGCATGGCTTAGGAAAAACGAATAAGGCATTTTTATCCCTCTTTAAATTAACATAATTCTGACCAAAACCACCATTCCCAGTCTTGAGAGCTGCTGTGCTCTGCCACCTTGTTGTTCTTAAATTACAGCTGTGCTTATTTGAATAAACCAGATAAAAAAGATACAGATTTTAAAACTGAGGCTTCCCCTGTTCTTGCACTGACTTCCCCAGTGATCTTAGTGTCATTTAAATCTGAAAAGGAGTTTAGATACTTAAAAGAAAGGGGAATAAGGGTGTGTGGCAACTCCTGTACCTGCAGGTACTGCAAACCTGCTTAAGGTTCCTGGGAATGTTCTTCTCTGCACATCTAGAGGTGATTCGGCTGGGTGGCCACCAGCACCCCACAGTCTGTGCTCTGCAGAACCCATGTTGCTGTCCTGGTCTCTCATGGATGCTCCAAACATTGGGTTTATGCATTGGATGGATGTCTCTTGCCATGAGCTCTTTATTAGAGGCATGACCATGAGTGACCAGAAAGGGGATGTGGAGTGTCACAACACCCAAAGCAGCTGCAAGGAGGTGCTGGGAGGCAGGAAGACTCCTGTGTCTGGGACCACTGACTCGTGTATCTCATAACCTTGTGTATCTTTTTACCTTTTCTAAAGGTGAAACCCCAGAGCAGACCCATTGCTGTTTTGTCCCAAGTATAGGTTTTTTTTTTTTTTTTTTTAGTTTCCTTGTTTTTGTGAGCACATTCATGGTGCTGGGGGATTGTGGTATTAACATTTTCTCTTCAGAGAAGAGGTTTGAGTCAGACTGAAATTGCTGATTGATTCCCTTTTTTGCTCTCCCCCTTTTTCCGGTTGAAGTCAAGAACCACTTCAAAGGCTCAGATGTGTTGGTGCCAGACGCCACACAGTTATTGTTAGAAGAATTTGAAATATAATTGAAAACAAACCTTTGTTCAGCCAGGCATATCTGGCTGTTGACTTTCACTCACGACAGAGGTGGGTGCTCAGCCTCTTCTGCTAGATTTGATGTCTACACACTTGTCATGGCAGATGAATTGCCCATGAGTTTACATCTGGTAAATGTTTGCAAAATCCAGAAAATGTGTATTTTTAAGGCGGTTTTTTCCTACCTAGGAACCCGCACTGACGCTCAAAAGTTGCCAGCATATTTGTGGAATTCCTTGCAGTAATAAAACACATCAAATTGGTCTTGGCAGGCTGATTTCAACAGAGATGCTCCAAGTCCAGGTTTCTCAGCTTGGCAAGCAGAGTTGTCCCACTTCCTTTTAAGACTCATCTCTTCTGTGGGGTATAAGGATATTGTTTAACGTAATATCAAAAATATTTGTAAAAGCATGGATAATACAGATGTCGGCACTCATTTCAGCTTTATTTGCTGAGAAAGCAGAGGCTGCTGTAGGAGGTTTGCAGTCCAGCTCAGTCAGTTCTCATGGTGAAGTCCAGGAGGCTGGAGGCTTCCAAAGGAGCCCAGCAAACCTTTGCCCGTAGCAGCCCTCGCTTGCCGGGTGCTGAGTACAGGCTGTTGTTCTCATACCCCGTAAGGTTATATTTGCAAACATGGTACCTGTTTGCAAGGTGCACAGTGTGTTTTAAGTTCCTGTTTCTTGTAGTTGTTTCCTATATAAATTTAGAAGAGTGCACCAGGTCTGTTTTGGGGCAGAATTTGAACTGTGCTTGTGCACATTAACCCAGAGCATTGCCCCAGGACTTGTGTGCCACTCCGTGTTGTGCTCTGCCCCTGCCTGGTATGGCCACCTGGACATCACTTTGTCCCTCCTTGCTTGCAGGTACCTGCGCTTGGCCTTCCTTTGTGTCAGGTCTGAGACCTGCTCTGAGACCTAAGAGCATTAGTACAGTGGGCTATAGGGGGCTGGGTCCCTGCTAGAGGTTACTCCTGCAGCCAAATTTGGACAAAAGAGTCCCTCTGGAATTTAGTAGGTCCTTTAGCTGTGATTAGGTTGCTGGATTTGGTGTTTCTCTTTCTTTTAATTTGCCTCCCCTACCAAAACCACCAGGCTCACTGCATATGGCTGCCTGTCTGTTGTTTATTATCTTTGCTACACTGTGGTTAGTGCTCACACATGATATTTCTTTGGTCTCAGTACAGACTGAGCGGGTTGTCCGCCCCTGGATCCAAAAAATGTAAACTTATTTATAAATGAAAAATACTCTCCAGTTTGAAAGCACTGTGATGTCCCCTTTCCATCCAGCATGCGCACATTTGTCTGTTCTCCTGTAATCCCACTGATGTAAGTCCAGATTTCTAACAATTTATGGGACTGGGGGCCGTCTGGAGAAATTCTGATGGGACCTTGTGCTCATGGGGGAGAACACAAAGCAATAGTGATAAAAACTAATGGAAAAATGTTATTTGGCTGTGCTGCATTCAGTGCAGATATGGCCCCAAGCTCAGATAAACCTTCCTTCAGAGTTCAGGGATTCTTGATTTTGATTTTCCAGTTGGGCTCATCTCCATAATAAGCAACTCTTGAAAAACTGGGACGAAAACTTATTAGTGTGGCTTAAAATGGCCAGAGTGCTTTTTCTGGTACTCCTTGCAATTAAACTGTGTTTGATCTGTCTTGAGCATGTACTTAGTTTTATATTGAACTAAGAGCCTGTGTTTAGTCTCCTAGGGAAGAAAAGTAAGACAGGATTTAATAATATATAATGGGAGGCTGGGGTAAGTTTTCTGTGCCTGTTTGGACAGCAGGGCAGGAGGTGATGCTGGGTGGGCCAGGAGGGGATGGGCTGGACCAGAGGCTGAAACAGTCAAGCCCAGGGGCAGGAGAAGAGGAGTCTGTGAAGGAAATACAAGGTGTTTAATTGAGGAGCTTGTTAGCCAGCAGCTGATGGGTTGTTTTTGTAGAGAACTACAGGGGAACTTGAGCTGCACTGGTTTCCTGGTTGAAATGAATGCTGCTGGGTGAAGGAGCTCGTAGGAGCGAGGCATGTGGGGAGCAGAACCGTTCAAAAAATGCTCCCAAAAGAGCAGGAATTACTTTGATATATGGTGACATGGTTTTCCATGCAACCACAGTGATGGTAAATGAGGCAGGGCTATCCTGCTTCCTGCTCAGATCTGGAAGATTAGAGAGGATAGCTGAAAAAACAGGTGGTATTTTCTGGGAGACTGTTTGCAGCATCCCACCGATTCATCATTCAAATACAAGTGGTGGAAACTTTCTCACTGCCAGTGTGTTCAGGCAGCCTTTGCCATGAACCTCGGATCAGTCAGTCTGTAAATGGTGCAAAACTTCAGTGCATAGAGGAGTAAAGCATAATGGGTGCAAATTCAGTATAGTTTCCAGGTTTTCTTTGGACACTCTTGGCACTGATGGTGGTAATTCCTTGTTCTGTAAAACCCAGTTGGTGGGAATATAGGGCTTGGGGTTTTAATTTGACTGTTTGGGAGCACTGAAACGTATTTGCATGTCTGTCCTGCACAAGACAGCACTTGCTGGAAAAGGCTGTTGCAGCCTGGCTGGGCCTGTGGAACAAAGCCTTTAATGTACTGATTGCATATTAATGGACAGCCAAGAAGGAGGGATGGTGCCAAGAAGCAGGGAGCAGGAAAGCCAACAATATCAGCACGAACTTTGCACTCTAGAAAGTGTGAAGTGATGTTGGTGAAAGAAGTTTACTGCACAAGTGGAACACTGTGGTCCTCTTTGGTGCCCAAATTTCTGTGCTAGTAAACTGAGGAAGGATAATTGGCCAGTGGAGCTCGGTGGGTTCCTGTTAACCCATTCTGCACCCCTTGGAATGCTCCCCACTCCTGAGTGTGTTTTGGCGCTGTGGGTGCTTGCTCTGGAGTGTTTGACATGCTGTGTCTGACGTATGGAGCTGTAACACCTCTCGGAACACATGGGGTTACCATCCACATCTGGTTTGTATCACCTTTAGTGGTTTTATTGCAAGCCATAGTGCTCCATCTGCGCCCTTTCCCTTGCCCAGTTCTGTCCCACAGCATCAGGAAAGTGAAATCCCAGCCTGGAAAAAGCTACAAAATAGGCTGGTGTATGAATTAATTAATATAATGGCTACTGATTGCAGTGTGCTTTTCCTGGTATTTGGCAGAAATTGGATATCTTGGCTCTTGCCTCTTCATTAGTCTGGTTTCCTAATCCCAAGCTCATTACCAAGTCCCTGGGATGTGGGTTTTGGGTTTTTTTTAGGGCTCCCCACCTGCTTGGAGGGGGAGGCTGGTCCCTGCAGAGCCTGAGCGCTGCTGTGGGCGATGCCGGTGGTGGCATTGTCCCCATGGAGTGCTCGGGGACAGACTGGCAGCTCTGTGTGGTGGTTTGTCGATTCTGACTGCCTGCTCCGCAGCTCCCTCCAGGAATGCGCAGTATTCAGCATGGGGCCTTGGGTCCGCTGTGCAGCTGGGGACTTTTCCATCAGGAACATTGGGAGTATTTAAGATGATCTCGCAAATATTTTTGATTTTTTTTGGGTTTTTTTTGGCCCTGGGCCAATTTTTGGTTGTCTCTGATGCATAAAGTGGGTTTGAAAAAATGTTGTTTCTCTCTCTTCCCCCATTTAAACATTTCAGGAATGTCAAGTCTTGTCAGCCTTAGCTTTGCTGGAAAAAAAAAAAAAAAAGGAAATCCCTTGAGGAGCTTGGGGATGTGTTTTATATGTGATCTCAAACCCTGAGGGGAAGGTACATGAGGAGGGAAAGAGCAGGTCATTAACAAAAGCTTCCTTTATCCCACATTTTAATGAGGCATTGCCATTAAATAGCAGCAACCGCACAAAAATTCAACCAACCAATTTAAATCGGTTTAAATCATGCTCTCGGTTTAAATCATGCTCTCGGTTTGCTGGTTCCCTGCTATGACCAGAGTTTTCCAAGGAAGATAAACCCCAAATTTGTAACATAAACCTGTTTGGTAACATGGACAGATTATGAGAAGACTTCTCATGGAATTTTTCTGCTGCAGTTACTTGTAATCTCAGTAACGTGCATGGAAATGGGCACAAGAAGTCTGGTTTCCTGAGGATTTGTGTCTCCAGGGCTGACTAAGATTTTAATTGACTTCTGCAGTGTGTTCCTGTTATCTCTGGATTGTATTTTATTATTGCCCTCCCTTCCCACCTTGGCTGTCTGTGGTGTATTTTAGGAGTGTGGGGGGCTCCTGTTTTCCTCAGTGATGGGCCCAGGCCATCCAAGGGCAAAGGTTTTGTGCTGCCCCTTGGCTGATCTCCCTCCCTTGCCTGCCCTTGGTTCTGCAGCCTGGCAGGAGCTCACTTACTCTTCCCAGCCCTCTGGTCTTGTCCCAGTTTTAGACTTATTTGGGAAGAGGACAGACATCCATGGCCTTGTTTCCTCTGTGAGCATGGCTACAAACAAGTTCCCCCCACTGATCATGAAAAAATGAGGAATGGGGATTTGGTGGCCTTGGTGCATTTACTCTCCGTTAGTGGAGCAGTGGGATGGATGCTCAGGGTTTCACAGAACCCCTCTCCTGTTTTCTGGGCGTTTTTTTGTGGAAGGCTCCAATGGACACATGCCCACCCCAGCTTTCCTCCCGCTTTTCCCAATGCAAGGGCATCTGTGTGCTCTGTCACCACCAGCAGCTACCCCTTGGATGCTTTTGAGGGGCTGTTGGAGGTGGTGGGGAGTGTGCTGACCTCTCCGAGCTGACAGTTCCACCTCAATCCCGTGCCTGCTGCTCAGCTGGACTTTGGAGCTGAGCTCTGGATGGGGCAGGGGGAAATCCCGAAGAAGGAGGAAATGTTTGTTTAATTCCCGACGTGGTGTAAGGTTCAGAGCGAGCAGATTGTGAAACAGCACGGACGGAGCAGGGAACGGTTTTCCCTGCGGTTTGCAGATAACATGTGTGGAGCAGGCAGCCAGCGTGGGGCTGGGGGGGAAAGACAGTGAGGTTTATTTGTTTGTGTGGTTTGTTTTTAATTTAAATAACCTTTATAATTTCCCCTCCCTCTGAATAGTAAATGATTCCTTATTTATAAAGGCCTCCCCTTATTATTTGGCCTGAAATACAGGCTGCCCTCCAGCTTTTACGATTGGGATTAATTTTTAAGATGGGTACAGGCAGGGGGGCAGTTAGTGTGAGCCCCCTGTGTTTGCATTTCCTCTGCTGTTGGAGACTTTCAGCTTCTCTCCCTGCATAGCTGGGGCCAGCTGCCTGCTGCCCTTGCAGCTCTGGTGCTATAAATGAGGCAGCAGTGTGTTCCCAGCTGGAGCGGGGCTGGATAATTGCTTTGGACAGGTTTATGGTGGGGAGGTGCGAAGTGCCCCTGTCTGTCTGCCCCCCTGGAAGTGGGTCTGCAGATGGGCTGGGAGGCTGGTGTGGGAGAGGGGATGTGGGGGCAGGGGGACCTGCTTAGGGAAAAAGTGATGTTATCTATCTCCACAGTCATGGAATCATTGAAATGACAGAAAGGCTTGGGTTGGAAGGGGCCTTAAAACCCATCTAGTTCCAGTCATTTTGGCCTGTGCAGGGATGCCACCCACTAGACCAGGTTGCTCAGGGTCCTGCCCATAGAATCATCCCTTCTCATAGGGATCCAAGTCAAAGAGTGTGGGGCTCTGGTGCCCGTGCTGAGAGTGCTCAGGGAGTGCTTGGAGAAGGAAGCTGCACTGGGATGTCAGAGTGCATCTCTGGATTTCAGTGTGCATTTTACTTATTAAAGAGGAGGGGGAAAAAAAAGGCATCTAAGGAGCCATTTGCCAGCTTATCGTAAGTATCCTAGGGATTTCACAGCAAAGTCCAGAGACTGTTGAAGCTGGCTGGGCATACCAGAAACTTTATGAAATAGTTGGATTTGATCAACACTTAATCACACTCAGGCTGCTTGGCTCAGTCTTGCTCACCCTCTCCCAATCCCACAGGAGGCAGGGGGTGCTGGGCTTGGCCTCGTGTCCCTGCTGTCAACTGCATGTGTGTGTGAGGTGGGTGATGGCACACGAGGACATCTGTCAGTGCCCAAGGTAACGTTTAGTGCCATAACGAGAGCAGCTGGGCTGCACCAGGTGATTGATGTCCCCTTAGTCAGGGCAGTGAATTGAAACGCTGTCAGCCCTCCTCGTCCATGGGGTGTGGAGTGTTGCAAGAGAGCTTTTTCAGGTAGCCTTGCAGAGATTTTCTGCAGTGGCTCGTTCAGGGGCTGTTGTGGTAAGGCTGTATTTATTTGGTGCTGTCCCACGTACTGCTGTTGCCCACAGGAGCTGCAGACACCCTGCAGTGTGTCTGTACCCAGTAGCAAGTGAAGGTAGATGGGTGAATTCACTGGGGGAAAGACCTTAATTGCCAATAAGTGTTTTGGGTGTTTGCTGTCCTAGAACCCCTTGCTAATGCTTCCTGTTGGTGCTGCTCATGTGAACAGCTTCCCCGCTCCTGGCTGTCCAGGCTTATGATGTTTCCTAGGGACTTGTTCTCCTCGGGTTCAGAGGAGCTCTGTCTCTGCGGGCGCACACACACACACACACATGTGTTTCTCTTCACCCAAGTCCTTCCCAGCCTGGATTTGTACTGCTCTTGTGTCGCCTTATGGACCAGCATCCAGACTCAGCCACAAGAGAGATGTTTGGTTCTGTGTGCTGAAAACCAGCTTGCTTTTTCCCTACAAGAACTAAGCAGAAAACTTCAGATATGGGTAGGAGTTTTCAATTTACAAAGTTATTAGTAAACAGAAATGGAACATTTTCAGCAGCAGCAACATTTTTCAAAAGTTTGCCTAGGAGCAGTTTCTTGCTTTAGCAAATAGGTGGATTACACAAGCCTGGAGGTGTATGATGGTTAATGTGTAACCATTAAATAGACTTATTTGGGCACCTTTTATGGGTTTAATGGTAGAAGCAATTAAAGCTTATAAACCTGTGGAGGGTGTGTTTTATGTGGAGCAAAATGAGAACCTTTATCCCAGTGAAGGTGTTCATGGAAAAGGTACAGTTTATGTAATTGTATTCATGTGACTTGACGTAAGCATGGGGCTGCAGGAAAAGAAACAACCTACTAGAGCTAATTCCCAAGGCTGATTGCAATATTCCTGTGTATTGGCCTCCCTCCCAGTGGCTGTTTCAGTATATTGAATTCAGTGTCATTCCATGGGGGGCATTTTACTGTGAGCCTCCCTTGCTCTAGACTGATTTTTTGGCTCTCTTCCCTATGGGTGTGGTTTTTTTATATGTCTTGGAGCAACTTTGGTGGTGGTGTCAAATTTGCTGAAAAAAGAGAATGAAATGGTTTCCTGCTGGCTAATGTGATCAAGCAGAATTCTGTAGCTCTTGAAGCTCTGTCCCGGTTAAAGCAATTACACAGGACCCCAGCTTTGTGGGGGTATGGAAAAGCCTTGGTTTCTTCTTAGATTTTTTTTTCTTCCCCAATACAGTGTATTTCATGGAAAGTGAAGACTGAATTAGATGTTGGGGATTCAGTAGGGGTGTGTGTGTATATAGCTGTGTATGTATATGTATATATGTATGTATAAAGCCGAAGTTCTTCCTTTTCAGCTAAAAGAAATGAAGGCTGAAAACCTTGTTTCCTGTATTTGCAGCAGCACCTTTTCTACTCTGGAGCATGTGGATGGTGGAGGAGAAAGGATGGAGGGCAGCTTGGCTCAGGTTGTGGAATTGCGTGATTGCAGAGCTCCAGGCTAATACTGACACCAGGTTTCTTGGCAGATGTGCCCTTCCTGAAATGCCTTGGGCGCAAAAGATCCTTCCCTGGTGTTTGCTGCAGCCCCTCCTGGGGTGGTGGAGGTGGTGAGTAAAGGGAGAGAAGCTCAGTGAGTGTTGGTGATGGATGCTAAAAGAGGTTTCACTCAGAAATACTCCAGTATCATATTATGAGATCTCTAACAACTGGATGGATGGTCTGGCAGATGTAGAGGGGGATGGGTCACCTTTGGTATGTCAGCATTGCCAGCCTGGCACAGGTCTGAATGCAGGGCACGCAGGCATCTGCTCTGCTTTTTGCACCACATCTTTAAAAAACAAAATAAAAACCAATTGCTGGCCACAGAAGAGGAAAACTGTAAAACTCTGTTCTCTATCAGCAGTTGGCTGCCTGGGCTTTGTGCTGTGGCAAGGGTGAGTATGTGTGAGATAACCTGCTTTCTCTGCTGCAGTTCTAGAGAATACACCAGAGGATTGTTAACATCAGCCAGATACCTCTGTGGTGTGGCTCTGTAGTGCAGTCTGGACAAAAGGTTAAATTGGGCAGTCATTTTTGCAGTTATTTCCTATACAACACCCTGGAGAAAGTTCAGTATCACTTAGTTAACTTTTGCAGAGCCATTTCCTGTAGGTTTTGTTAGAGAAAAGCAAGATTATGTGTTTCCAGTTGCAGTAGAGTTTATTTTCCCCTATAAAATGCACTGCAATTTATTTTTACACAGTTTTGATTGGTTTGCAAAGACTTGGAGGGTTTGGAAGATCTGGAAAGATTTTTTATTTCATACCTCACTTGCTGTGACAAATTGAGGAAAATGTGTTTTTTAATGTGGCATTGCTGAAGTCTGGCCCAGCCGGGAACAGGGAGTGTGCACAGCATGTGCTCCCACACTGCCCGTCTGACCCAGGGTCCTGCTCCTGGCAGTGCCCAGTTTTGGGAAGCACTGAGGAAGGTTTTCCCCTTCAGGCAGGTCACAGCTTGGCAGTTTGCTGCAGCTATTTGCTCTTCATGGCTGCACAGATGTGGTGATGACTTGCACAGGAGTTCCTTTCCTGTGGTTTTTCAGCCAGGTGAGGTGCTGTCACCCTCTGGTCTCCTTGGGCTTGTCCGCTTTAACCTCTCCCATGTCCCCTCTTGTGGGGTGCTTTGGCTTCTCCATCATGGTTCATCTCAGGATTTCTTCATCTTTGCATGTCAATTGCTGCACTTTTTTCCCATTGCTGTGTGTGCTTAGAGCAGCAGTGCTTTCCACAAGCCCTAACTATTCTTTCTCTGATTTCCTTGAAATGGTGACATTTCTTATTATTCTCTTCATAGAGATTAATCTGTCTACTCTCAAAAGGACGTGGTTTGAATTTTCCAAGCAGTGAGTGCACCTGTGTCCCTCACTGTGCAATAACAAACCTTGTAAGCACCTTCTGCATTCATGTTTCCCAAATAATCATATTTTGGAGCAGGAGTTGGTGGGAAGCCAAGGAGCCCTGTGAGAACTGCAGGTCGTGTAGTGAATGGTGAGCCCCTGGCACGGTGCCTGGGCTTGCAAGGACCACTTGGAAGAGGGAAAGGGTATTTCTGTTACTGGCAAAATTGCAAGCATTAGCTTTCTATTTTCAGGGCAGCCAGGTGGCCACCCACATGGAGTTTCATTATTAGACTTCTAAAAAATACTTTTAGAGGCCATTAGGTAAGTTTAAGATGGCATCTATTTTGGATTATGCCCAGGTGAGATGGGCTCAAAGCAAGAGGGAAGGACCTGCCTGCCTTTTAACATCTTCCTGCAGAATTTGTTGCTGGACTGCAGCATCCATTTGGATGAAGGGGTTCCCTGTCCTTGGAGCTGGGACTGGAGCTCCTGTGACACATATACATCCTCTGCTGAGCAGAAATGAAGATAAGTTATGCAAAAAATCTTATCTGAAATGCCAACTGGAGCAGTATGATTCCAGTAATAATAGTTAAAAGAAGAAATTAGTTTATCAAGTACCTTCTGAATCCAGCAATTTTGCAAGAGAGTGAGTGGGTTCTTAATTGTTTCCCATAGCAAAAGAATAGGGACGTGTTCCCCTCCCCATCCCTCTGCAACATGGAAAGGATAAAAACCTGTAGAAGGGAAAGTTTGTTCTTGGACTGAACCGTAAACATCTACATTCCCTTTGAATTAGCTGTGATGCTTTTAGCTGAGAAACTGTGCAAATCTGAGGGAGTTCATTGAATAATAAATCAAGGCATCCATCCAGCAAAGTACATCATAGCCCTTTGAAGTAGATGAAAAAATACCTTTCTGATCTGAAAGAGAATTGTGTGCTCAGCTTTGGTGCCTGACTGATGCTAATGCAGGGTTTGAGCTCAGCTCCAGTGCCCCCAACACAGAGGTGGGGAGCAGGAGCAAATGAGCAGCTGCTTCCCCTTGGCTCTGCCTGGAG
Organism: Corvus kubaryi; assembly: GCF_017639235.1. Classification (NCBI taxonomy): domain Eukaryota; kingdom Metazoa; phylum Chordata; class Aves; order Passeriformes; family Corvidae; genus Corvus; species Corvus kubaryi. The sequence continues at coordinate 5,770,798 of NW_024580670.1, forward strand.
CCCTGTTTGCCCAGGGCTCCTGAAAGGTTAAGAGACCTGAAGAGCAAAATCTGCAGCTACTGGCAACAAGGACTGACTTTTAGTTCTGCAAAGTTATGAGATACTGGACTTGAAAAAGGAAAGCTCATTTGAAGAACTTTCTAAAATTTAATTGCCTATAACTTTTTTTCCTTCTGAGGCTTTCTGCAATCTGAGTTGCACTAATACAGAAATCTGGCTTTGTAAGTGGAAGGAGCTGAAAAACAGCACCAATAAAAACTGTAAAGCTCTCAAAGATTTTTAAAATAGTGCTTCTGTAAAAGATGTGACATTATATGCTGGGGCAGAGCGCAATAAAGATTTTTTTTACCAGCACTCTTCACAGCTTAGTCGTAAGTTGTACAGCTGTCCCAAATTCCCCTGATAAAGCTTTTCTAGCTGTGTACATCACTGTAATTGTAATGCCTCATGCATACATGCATGGATACATGTTTGTGTTTAAACTGCCTTTGTGTCTGTAAATGCACATGGTGAAAGTCATGTACATGTGCAAGTTATTTAAGCGTGAATGTACCCATGTGAGATTCTGCTGTATATAAGGAATGTGAAGGCTGGCATGTAAAGCAGCAGTAGGTTTAATTGTTCTCTCAATGACTTTGTTGCATTCTCTGGGCACAGACTTGGGGTTCAGCTCCATCTGCTTTGACATTGTTGCTGTCCCAGTGGCAAAAACCAATACAGGAGTTACGCCAAAAAGTCTGAATGCTTGTCCTGACAGCTGACTCTGATGTTAACATCGAGGTAGGAAAGTACTTTCTATAGAGCACACTCACGCTCACACACACTCACATGCACACACAGTTACTCATGCACACTCTCATTACTCTTGATCTAGGTGGAAATGGCTTGTTTTAAAGGCAGCCTTTCTATCTTGAAGGTCAAGTAAACCAAGTTGGAGGTCAGATAAAAGGGAAAGAACATTTGCTTCTTGGTGTATCTATTTCTGTAATTTTATCAGTGTATGTGGTTTTATTTCTAGCATTTTGTTCCCGGGGCTTCCTCTAAGGCTGAACAAATTGAATCAGTTGGATGTAGTACAGCTTCCAATTTGGGGTTAGAAATCCATTAAATTGCTTGGGGCTTTGTTGGCAGTACAAAAGTGCTTGGAGTGGAAGTGCATTATGATTGGCCATTGATTACTCGAAAGGAAAGGGGGTGGGTGCTTGTGTAAACCACACACCTCCAGCCAGGGTGGTCAGCTTAGGGGTTTTTTTAGCTTAAAATCTTCAGGTTTTGCCCTTAAAGTGCTGTTCTTTATTACAGAGAAGAACTATTTTTAAACTGGAAATGGAGAGCTGTCTGCCATGTGTTCCTCACACCTCTGGGGAATTAGAGCTGGCCCTGCAGCACGCAGCGCTGCCAGCCATAGCCAGCCCATGGGTACTAGTCCTTGAGATGGTTTGAGGTTATATACAGCATTCCTTTCCACACACAAGATGTTTGGATTTGGCCAACCTCTCAGTTTCAGCCCATGGTATTGGAAAGTGCCAGGAATGTCCTTGTTCCAGTAGATTTCAAACTGAGTGAGTTTATGGTGGGCATAGCAAGGAGTCCAGTGCAGTAATTCCACTCGGACTGCTGCTGGGATCAGAGAGGGCTTTATTTGCACCATGAAAAGCTGCAGAGTTGTCTGGGTGTTCTGTGAGGCCAGAGTCACGGCTACCAGGTGGGAAGAGAGGAGCAGAGGCAGGAGAGATGACCACTGCCTCTGTCCTGGCAGGTCCAGCTGGGTGGGCTGTGCTGGCTCTGGTCCCTTGGCCCCTTAAACTTAGCAGCACATCTAACGAGGCAGAGCTTCAGGTCTGTGTTATCTGCTGAGAGTTTTCCTGGATGACAGCACAGCAGATGCACTGGGTGCTTGGGGAGGAGCAGTCACCAGTGAAACAGCCGTGTATTGTGGCCAGCCAGGTGGAGACCAGTACAGCAGTGGTTCTTTCTGGGAAAGGCTTCTAGAAACACTTCGGTACCATCACTGTGTGAGAGCAGGAGGTGGTGCAGCCCCTTTGTGTGGGTGAAAAGCAGCATCAAGTGCAGGAGAAGCCGGAGCAAGCCTGGAGTGCGGGAAAAATCTGCACGCTGTTTTTTAAAGACTTTTCCCCCAACTCTTTGCTTGACTAGTTTTAACCAGTGCACAAATAAGCAAGCAAGTTTTTTGGGGGAGATCAGGCCTTCCTGATTAACTATTAATAAGAGCCACGAGCAAGTGAAGCGCTGAGCAAACACAGTGGGAGAGGGTTGTGTGCCCTCTCCCCACCATTAATGATTGACTGGGCAGGGCTGTGCCAAGTCTCACTCATGGTGGGCTCTGCAAAGGGGTGATTCCAGCTGTGTGCTGAAATTTCTTCCTCAGGGCTTGGTGATCCCCCATCCTGGAATGCAGTACTGCATATGAGGTGCTGCTGGATAGTGGCAGCAAGAATGTTGTGCTGGGTTGTGCATTAATTAAATTATTATTTCTGATGAACAGTGGTGTTGGAGCAGTGGAAAAATATCATTTAGGCTGTTAAGGTCTCTGAGCTTACCAGAAACACTTGCAGATGGGATTGAAACCACTTGAATCCCCAAAGACAGCAGAGCACATTACAATTCTGTGTTCTAGGAGAAAACTTGAAATACGGATTATTCAGTATTACTGAATGATTGACCTTGGAAGTTTTCTAAAATCATGGAAACTTTTGAACAGTGTTTGAGGAATTTCTGAGTTATCTCTCTCCTCTCTGCGCTCAACTTGTAAACCACAGCTGGATTTTGCAAAGTCATGTGGTGGGAGGGTTCGATTGCCAGCAGTCAAACATGCTGCTGTGGGTCTTCCCAAACATCTGAAAAAGCCAAAGGTTTAACATGGTTTATCTGCTGTGAGTACTTGTGAAGAATTGCACAACTTTCAGATGAAAATATTTGCTTTGCAAAAGGAGCCATTTTTGAAACTGTAAATAGCACTTAATGCTGATTTATCAGTGTAGCCTGTTATTGTTAATGGAGGCTGAGCAGTTCTAAGGTAGGTATGTATAGTAAATTATATAGTTAATCCTCAATAAATTGGTTTAATATGTTGAATACACAGTGGGGAACCTTAATTGAAAATGTTAGTAAAGAAGTCATGGCCTTTATTGATTTACCAAAGAAACACAGCAGTGATGGAAGCAGGAGCAATTTATTTGGTAAGTATTTTGTTTATGAGCTGGGCCATCCAGCTTTTGCTTCAGTGGTTTAAGACACAGTGTGCTTTGCTTTGTGGATGCAAAATCACCAAGAAAGAAATTTGCTATCAAATTAGAAAAAGGTGAGTTTGGTCATACACAGTTGAGCAACCAACTTGCAGGATTTTGGTTTTAAGATATGTCTTTCTCATGGCAGTAGTTAGCACTTTAATTAAAGCAATAAACCCAGAACAAACCCTATGGGTGTCAGGGCAGATGACAGGTGGAGTTTTATTTGTGGGTTAAAAATCCTTCCACATCCTGCTTTTCCTTCCAACTGCTTACCTGTCACACGTGGCAAAGCAAGATTGCTTTATGTGAAATTAAATACAGTTATTCTTATTTAGATGCTCATGCCCCCTTTGAAATGTGTTTTTGCTTTGATGCAATCCTTGGAGCTGATGCCTCAGTGTTCTGGAGAGGATCAGTCTCCTTCAGGCAGTGCAGCTTAATAAAAGAGGCAAATATAGAGAAAGATTGCTGCAATTAAATCCTGCCTGCCCTAACCCTTGCAGCATCCCCTGTTCCCTGCATACAATGCTGCCTTTGACTGGGCTGTCTTGTTGGGAGCAGAGGAACGTGTGACCCTAACCAGGAGGGTTTGTGGCCTCAGTGGCTTTAGGCTGTGTGCCCGTGGCTAATGCTCTTCTCAGAAGCAGAGAAAGCATTGTTGGATACCTTGTCATTCGTGCTTCCTTTGCCCTGCCATCCTCTGTTGGTTTGAGTCCCTGTGTAGCTGCTGTTGAGGGCTGTACATGTCCCCAGGAAACAGAGGGGCTCTTCATGTGCCATCCACGAGTGCTGCTGGGACTGGGGGGGTCTCACTGCAGGAACAGGGGTTCACAGTCCTACCCCTGCCACTGAGACCACTGGATGACTTTCAAATTACTTCACTTATTGAAATCTCACTTCACTTTTTTTGGAACATGGAGCAATTGAAATACTGAGAAAACTCTTGCTGAGTGGGCCAGGATCAAGCTCTGGTGAAATGAGTATCCTCATGTCTCTTCTGATGGTGCAGAGTCATAGCATGAGGTCCATGAGTACCTGAGCTACCCAGGTGCTTTGTACATGTGTTGTGGAGTATTTGCATATATGTGTGATTATGTAGATTAAGTTACATCTAAGCCTTCTGCCTTATGAAATAAAATAGGGGTGTTTGGAGGAGATGATCTTCCAAGAAAAATAAAAGAAAAAAGCAGACAAGAACTCAACTTGAGTTTTGCTAAGATTATTAAAATAGGAGGAAATGGGATCCTAGATTTTGTCAAAACACATTTGTGTAAGCCAGACAGGGCCTAAAATAACCTGACACTGCCCTGTTGAAAGAGACAAATAAGCTTGTAAAAATTCTTGTTGTGGGAGATGTGGAAGCCCCAGCAGCAGTTCAGTGTTACCCAGTGCTCCTGCAGAGGACTCCTGCCCTTCCTCAGCCCTGAGAGTGTGGCTGCTCATCCTGTGCTGCCTGTTGGAGTCTGTCAGTCCACAATGATAGAGATATTTACGTTTACAGTCCTGTGTGAGCTGACCAGCTGTGGTGGGTGCTCACCAGGCACCTCTCTGCCGGATATGTGCTCTCTGTACACCCAAAGTTGTGAGTGCAGAGTGGCAGAGCAGGAGGAAGGGTCAAGGTTGAAAGTGTGTCCCTGAAAGTTACTTGAAGGTAAGATAATTCCCAAATTTCTTGAACCATACCAACCACATGCTAAATTAAACTGTAGTCTGGCACAATGCTTCTCAGTGATGTGGTTTTAATTAGTATTCTTTGCATTAATGGCTGCACGCATCCTCTGGAATCGGCATGGTATCAATTCTTTGGGGATCATGCTACAGGAATTTCCTTTAGATGGTATCGTTGGTTGTGACTGAGAGTGATTCATGGTGCAGTTTTCTTGGTGTCTGGATGACCTCTCAAAGTTTGTCTTCACTGTCAAATTAGTTCATATTATGGCTTGAGGGCTGCCCTTAAGTTGACTCCCTCCTGCACATAAAGCCCCTTATATGAGCAGGCTGTTAACCCAAGCCAATATGATGCTGCTGCTGCTGCTATTTTGAACAAGGACATAAGTAAAGCCTGAGTGAGCACATCAGCTGAGCCACTAACAGATCCTCTCAGTGGTGGGGCACAGCTTCACCCATGTGGGTGCTGTGTGGCCTCCCTGTGTCCTGCAGAGTCCCCTTCTCTCCAAAGCACTTAGAGCAGCAATCTGAGACATTCACCTCTCTGGTGCCCTGTATTTACCTTCTAGGAGGTAGCTCTTTCCCATGCTTGGTGTGGGCCATTTCTGTGCTCCATTTTGGAGTCTCTTGTAAGCGGGATGCTTTGTACTTGTAGGCAGCACACTGTACTCGGAGTACCCTGTAACAGAAATCAAGGGGCTCAGCTTGGGGCACAGTGGCTGAAAAGCTGCCTGGTGGAAAAGGACCAGGAGGTGCTGGTTGACAGCTGTCTGAACATGAGCTAGCGAGTGCCCAGGTGACCAATGAGGCCAGTGGCACACTGGCTTGTACCAACAATAGTGTGGCCTGCAGGACCGGGCCAGTGATCACCTTCCTGCTCTCAGCACTGGCCAGGCCACACAATGAATCCTAGGTTCAGTTCTGGGCCCCTCACTACAGGACACACATTGAGGTCCTGGAGCATGTCCAGAGAAGGGCAGTGGAGATGGGGAAGGGACTGGAGCACAGGTCTGATGAGAAGAGGCTGCAGTAGCTGTTTGGCTGCTTCTTGCCTCATGGGAGTAGAATTTGGACCTGTCCTGTGCACAGGAATCAAAAATGGACTAAAGCTACTTCTTTCTTTCCTGACAGTCCATACAACCACCTGAATCCATGCAGTTGCTTTGATGGCTTTGTGCTTCAGCATTAATGCTGACCTGTCACTGCTAATGAGGACTCTGCCATCTCTCTGGCACCTCACAAGCTTGTTTAAAAGAGACATTTGAGTGTGCTTTCTTCCTGCTCAGCTGTACACTTGTAGCATGGGCAGTGTGCTCCCTCTCTTGCTCCCCTGGCCCCCATCCCCAGGCTAATTCAGCTGCAGCCATGCTTTTCATACCCACTCAAGTGTGCATGGGGCCTCCATTCCAGCGCTGTAAAGCCATCTACAAACATGTGGGAAGAGGATGGTGCCTATTCAGTAAGCTGCAGACTAGGCAGCTATCTTTCAACAGATGAGCCAGAGGAATTTCTACTGCAGGGCTCAATTGTTCTGGGCCCTCGGCTCCCTTTTGTGCAGGAGCAATGAAAAGTTGTGTTATGACAACGGTTGACAAAGTGTTTAATGAAAGCCACAGTTGGCAGTGACAGAATTTCAAGCCATCCTCCTTTTCTCCAATGGCTGTCATCAAAAGGTGCCGAAACACTTTTGACATAATCTTCTGCACTGACAGATAAATGGTTTTGACGTAAGGGTTGGAAACCTTCACCTTGCTGAACAGAATTCAGCCGTCGTCGTGGTGAGCAGAGACCAGGAACCATGTATGTCTCTGTTCCTTTGTCTGGAGAGCCAGACAGGCACCTCTGTTTTCAACAGAGGTAGCTTTTCTCTACACTGGTCAAGGTCCCAAAGCAGAGCCAAAACTTGTACATGAATTTGTGGTCTACCTTGCACCTTGCCCAGTGGGGCAAGGTTGGCTTCTCACAGGTCAAAGAACTGACTGATCCTTCCTCACTGGCAAGAGGACTCCTTCTGTGACAGCATTATTTCTTTTGGGAGGTAGTTTGAATATACCAGTTATTTAACAATTTCATTTCAGTGTCTGCAGTGTTCAGCGATCCACAGTGCCACTTTCACAATGCCAGCTGAAGGCAAACACTGCTTTCTTATTTAGAGACTGGAATGGCTGAAAAGACAGAACAGGGCCCTTCCCACATTGATTTAACAGGCTCTCAGTTCCTGATCATGGGCATCTTAGTGACAGGAGGGGAAAACCCTACATTGTTGGATTAGCCAATACAAGGAAGACTTGAAGTGTGTAATGGATAAATAATATGCAGAGCACTTCTCATGCCAGGAAGTCAGAATAAAGTTTAAAAACATCCACCACCTTTCCCTGTTCAATAGAAGCTGATACGAAAAAACCAATCTGACTGTTAGGGGTCGCTCAGGTTCGTGGTTCTGCTCTTTCTCTTCTGCCAGCTGTAAACTCTAACCTTCGTAGGATGCGTCCCTGAACTCGCAGCCCAGGCTCTTGTCCTGAATTCCTATTAATTGAATTCTGTTTCCTTTTCACAGTTGCCTTGGAGGGATCAAAATATCCTTCCATGAGTAATTGAACAGAAACATGTACCTATGCAGAGAAGCAGGCTCAGGGCACTGGGCAGTTTGTGGGCAGTCCCACATTTGGGCTCAGCTAACCTCATGTGCAGGTGCCAGGAAATGGGCCGAACGCACCCCAAAGTCATGGGCTCTTGGAACTGGCATAAAACACTGTAGGTGATGCTTTATAAACTGTGGCTTTGAAGAGATGCCCAGGATGAGAGAGAGCTCAGATGGTAGGGCAAGTGCTGATTTGGGAAAGGGCAGGGTTTTGATGTTGGGAGTTGATGGCTCTCTTTCTTTGAGGAAGACATTTTGGAAACCTGATGGCAGAAGCATTTGTTCAGTGATCATTGGGTGACTGTGTGGCATCATCCCAAGGGGCTCCTCAAGAAGGAGTGCATTCTGTGCTACAGAGGAACAGTAAATGTGACAGCTTTCACTGATAAGACAGCTGTGCCCCTAGGCTTGGCATCTCCAGTCAGCCTGCACTGCTGGTCTGCTCAGCTCAGAGAGGCCAAACTGGTGGGGACATTAAAGCCCCTGCAGTGCTTCGTTCACTGCTGGACATTTGGGACCCACGCTTAGGGGTGGGAGACCATCGTGTGCACCCATGACCTCAAGTTTTGAGTTCCCTTATTTATTTGCATTACTGGAGCCCAACCAAGATTGAGGCCTCATTTCATCAGCATCGGGCAAACCAAGACAATACCTACCTCAATTTTATTTACAGTCTAAATAGACAAGACAGACAAAGGGTGGCTGTGGAAACAAAAGCTCTGGAGAGGTGATGTGACATGACCCGGTCACACAGCAGGAGATTAAGAGAGCCAGGAATAGACAGAGGTTTCCTGACTCCCAGTCCCAATGATCTATCTATTGGAGCACGTTAATTCTTTCTCTCACTTAAATGCTGTGACTGGCATGCCAAATACTGCCTAGTGAGGGGATCAGAGTTCTGGGAAACACATCCTTTCATTGCTAATGCTTCAGGCTAGAAATTCTTGGTATTTTAATATAAGTTAACATACATCTAGTGTTGGAAACTCAGTAAACTTTTTTTTGGCATATCTATGTAATTTCAAGTCTCCTGTTTATTTTGTACTGACTGTATTTCTAGCTTTCATTTCCCCACTGATTTTTGAACAGTGTATTGTCCGTTTAGTGAGGATACTTGGTGGTTGGAGTGAGTAGTGTTGGGAGAACTGAAGACTTTGGCATGCAAAAAGATGGAGTTCGCCTGCATTTCTGCAGCAAGTATTGGAAAGTCTTTATGTTGCTGGAGCAGCAAAATCTGTCTGTGCTATCGGAAGAGCCAGCTACTTGTGCAGTGACTTGGATGTTCAGATGTCCTGAATGGCAGCAACAATAATCAGAAAGTCACTTTGGGTGACATTAAACTGTGGCCGTGAAATCCTTTAATTTATGAAGATCTTTGTTTTTTCACTTGTGAACTTCAGAGGTTCACGTCAGTGTCACTCAGTACTTGAGCACAGGCTAAGCCAGGGATCTGGTCCCTCTGGCAAGTGTAGGGATGATTAGTTTTGGTGCATATGTTCTTGTTTCTTGCTTCATAAAATAGCCTCTTAGCCTATTGCAGAGGAATATGTTGAGGAGAAATATGTTACCTTAAAAAATGTAAAGATTGGCTGCAGTAGAAGGCACAGAAATACATGAAAACGGATTCATGCATGGTCATGTCTGCCTCTATTTCCCCCTTATAGTTTGTCACTCATACTTCTGTGTCGGCATTATTGTGCTGAGCCTGTAGGACATTACCTGTTGTATTTTCTCTTTTTGACTGTAGATCAGGCAGGGACAAGCTCCAACCTGATCTTACTGTGTGGTTTTTTTTTTAAAAAAAAGTAGTAATATAATCTGTGGGCAAATTGCACTTTAATTCGTAATTGTGCTATGAATAATATGGACTTGGCTTTCAAACACACTCCGAGTTTAAACTGCAGTTTGACTTTTATTTAGATAAATGCCTTTGAGTTCATAGTGAAATGGATATCTGCTGTAGGCTGGTATTGATTTAAAGGTCTCTTGAGTGTTTTAAAAGACAGTAGGGGCTTACAGGACAGCATATTTTAAACTGAGATGCTTGGTTAAGTTTTACACTCCTGTATAGCTTCAGTTCTAGGCTCTGTTAAGAGCCCGCCTGTGTTGTTGATTTGTAGAGCATTCTTCCACAGCAGGTATTGGCAAAAATTTGAACATTCTGGGCAAGATGTAAGGAGCTGCCTTCAGAGCTGGCTGCTCTGAAATGATGGTGAATGGTGTGATGTGAGAGCCATCAAATGATTCCCTCGTGCAGGGGAATGCTTTGAGGACTTCCCATAAATGCATTACAAGAGGGCAGGTGATCAATATCTGCTTTTTAGCTTGAAAGAGGTGTTTATCACTTCCTGCTAGTCATGCAGAGTTGGTAAGCTTTGTAGTCTTTCAAGTCTTGGTATTTGTAAGGCTGCCGTGAGCCTGGATTTCTCCTTGCTTTGCCACAGAATGCAGCGTGTTAGTGTGAGCACTTCAAGAGGCATTTTCCATCAATGCTCTTCTGGCAGCTGCCTTTTCTTTATGCTTGCCTCAGCTCTTGGGTCATGGAGCACTGGTAAAAGTTCCGTAGGTGCCTCGGTGATTTAGGTCCTGTTTACCTGTTTGGGTTCCAGACCTGCTTGCTTTCTGTGGGCACAGTTTTAAAGCAAAGAAAAACCCAAACCAGGGAAGATTGGCCAGTTTTCTAGTCAGACTGGCTTGGTGGTTTGAAAAAGCAGCTCAATGTTTGAGGGCTTATCTAAAATCAGGCCATGAATCTTTTGGGTTGTGTTCAGAGGTGCAGTAAGAGGGGTGTAACCTCCCTGCAGAGGAGGCAGGAGGGTTGATTTTTACCCAGGGTAATATCCTAGAGCAGGGTGTGGAGCAAAGTGAAATTAAAGAAGTCCCCCTCACAATTTCCTTACAATTTACTGTGGTTGTTTTTCTGCTACCACCCATCAATTTGCCTCCTCCCTCTTTAGATTACACACTAACAGAAACATGCCAGCACTGCATAGAGAATAGTAATTAAAGCACTTGTTACTTTCTGCACCATTAGTCACTTGGTCTTTATTCATCTGTGTTCTCCTGGTTAGTCCCTAGCTGCAGGTTCGACCTGTCCTGTGTGGTGTGCTGAGACTGCATATCTTGGAGGGAAGACTCTGCTGTTGCACAGTATGATGCTACAGCACAGCGTGGCAAAGCTCTTGCTTGTGGTTTCTGGAGTTGGCACTTAATTTGCATTATTTTGCCTGTTTGCTGTCCCTAGCAATCCTTGCAGTGTGTTCCTGCCTGAAGCATGTTGAGCTCTGGATGTGTTTCCAATCAGGGATGTCCTGTGAGGCAGGTCTGCTCTCCCACCAGGCTGCTTTCAGATAATATGGCACAACCCATTTGTCACCCATCAGTGCTAGAATATGATTCAGATTAGATTTGGGCTGTTGGATAGTTGGAGAGCGTTGGCTGGGGTTGTTGAGGACCAAAGTGTGTACTACTGTGTGGCTTGCAAGCTGTATTCACTGATTAAATAAATATCACCGTTAAGTGATATACTTATTATATAATCTTGTTAGAAAATGTAGAATATATTTTATGTTGCACACAGTAAGTGTACAAACCTATATATGTAGTATTTCCTTTGTAACACACAGTGGTATAAAAAAATACTCCATGTGAATATAGCTATAAAATATTTAGTGGAAGGTTTGTTGATTGTTTCAGTTCAGACTTTAATTTGTCAGGAAATATCCTATTCATCTGTGATTAGTTTTGTGGTTGTGAATAACCAATAGTAGAATAATAAATGTAATTGTGTAATATGAAGACAAATTAAAACCACACTAATCTAATGCAAAAGAGGAAGAAGCTTGGGGAGAGCTAGATAACATTTTTGTCAGGGAACTAAACTCACTAGTGTATTCAGCAGAAAAGTGCTGTTTAAGTTCTCTTTCGTTTAAGTTTCTCTCCCGTTTAAGTTCTCTTTCGAAAAAAGCCAAAACCCAAACCCTCCAGTGCAATCCAGAATAATTAGGATGACTCTGTTTTGCTGAGCAGGGTGACTGCAGTTTGCTGATCTCACTGTCTTTTATTTTAACAGAAACCTGAGCTACAACAAGTTGACAGAGATTGATCCTTCTGCCTTTGCAGAGCTGTCGAACCTGCAGGAAGTGTAAGTATTCCTTCAAAGGTTTTAATTGTATTTTGCCAGGGCTGCTTCTGGGCCAGGAGGAAATTGTATCTCGTTTCCTAAGACAGTACCTTCCTTTAGCTAAGTTGATGAGCAGGTCTGACTTGGTGTGGAGGTTTTTTCCCTCCATATTGTACCTGTGCTGCTTTCTTTAAACCAATCAATTAGCAGAACACAACATCCCAATTAAAACAGCAGAGCTGTTACTGGAAATCATTGGAGTTTGCCTCCCTTGGTGTTGTGCAATGCTCGAAGGGAGCAGTTTGGCACACCTGAACATACACACAAAGCTCCTTGCTGAAAGTGTAACCCTGAAGCAAGGCAGAACAGCCTGGATTGTGATGCCTGATGCCAACCTAGCCCAAATCTCCCAGGAAACAAAGGTGTAGTGTCTCCTCCTCTCTCAGACATTTGTGCTCCTTTTGGAACCAGAACAAATTCTGTTGGAAGTCTTTGCTAGGAGAGGGTAAACCAGCAGGGCTGTCTCTGCTCTGCTGGGGAAAAGAGGAGCTGGTGAAGGTCTGAGTGGCTGTGCCAGGCCCGCCTTGCTGATGAAAGAAACCCGTTTCAGGGAACTGCAGGTTTTCCAAGCTCCTGATCTCTGTGAAGGCTCAGCAGTTTCACTCAGAGAGGGGCTGTATTGTGAACCCTTCACGGGGATTCCTGGAGCTCCAATTTTGGGGTTTGAAAAACGAAAGTGACTGAAATTGCAGGCGGTGGGCTGAGGTAATGAGCTCATGTTTGCCTGGTGAATCGCTGGCATACTTGAGGTTTGGGCTCTGTTTGAAGAGCTACTGATGCCTCATGGGAAACTGAGAAAACATTTCCTTTCAGAAACAATACTGTGCTCTATCAAGCATTTTCTCTTGTCCTCTGTCTGTTTTCATTAAGTGTTGGCTCTGGGACTCATGGAGGGGCCAGATCCTGTGATTCGTAAGTAGGCAAAAAGTGGAATTCTCCCTTACTGATGCCTGCTGGATTGGACTATGGGGATTAATGTAGCATCTCTCTCCTGGCCTGATTGCCCCTGGCTCCTCTGCTTTATATGAATAGTAGGGACTTGCTGGGGATCATGATTAAGTGAGGAATATATATCAGAAGTGACTGCAGTGTTCTGAAATCAGCTCTTCACGATCTTTAGAGAGAAAGTGATGTGGGTCAGTGGAACACTGCCTGTAGGATCTGTTTTCTCAACTTCTCTTTAAACTGTGGAAAGCCTTAAATTGCTCTGTGCTTAAAGGAAAGAATTGCAGCCCTGATCCCATGAGACATCAGAATTATCCTAACATGACTGTGGCTTAGCAATAGCTTTTATTCATGGAAGTGCCTGAAGGCGTGTGACTGCAGGGAGCATGGGGTGGGAAATGTGTGTGGCTTCTGATTCCCCAGGTAGGGAATTCCCTTGAGCCTTAAAGTGCTGCATGCGTGTAGAGCAGGACAAGCCCTGCACTGAACAGTTAAACACTATGAAAAGGTGTCAGGGTTTCAGGGGAGATAAGCAATGCAGGCCACAAAGTAATGGGCAGTTAAGAGCTGCTTGCTGTGTCAGAAAGACGGGAATAGGGAGAGAGCAGAAGAGTGAGTAGGAGGGAAAGGGAGCAGTCAGAAATGGGAGACTGGAAGGGAGGCAGAGGTCTGGAGCACAGCCTGGAAGGCAGGGTCTGGGAAGTGTGAGGGAGAAGCTCTATTAAAAGCCCTATCTACTAATCTTGGTTGCTTTTGAATAAGAGCTAAACCACAGACCACTGAAATAAACTTCATTTCACAAGAAGAACCACATCTATATTGCCAGAGCATCTTCTTTCTGAGGGTTTTTTTTAAAGCACTTTACAAACATTCATGAAGTAAGCATCATGCTGTGGCATGTCTCGAGAGTAAGTCAGTGTTTCTCTGTGCATGCTGTGCTGGGCAAACCAAGGCACCCTCAGGGAAAGAGATTGCCCCAAATAATAGATGCATTGATAAGACCTGAAACCTCCCATGATGCTTCAAACATGCTGCCTGTGGTTCCTGAGCATTACACAAGGCTTAAAACTCTGTGTGTGTCTCTCCATGTGAATAATTAGTGTGGTATATTTTGAAAACATTTTGTTGTCCCTTGATTTTAAGAAAATATCTGCAGACCAAAAGATTTAAACTTCGTACCTTATCTTCAATGCTCTGTTTTGCTTTACTGAGATTGTGATAAAGTAATAGAATTTACCCTGCACTTTTCCCTTTCCCTGAGTTTAGGTAGTTGTTTGTGTGGTTTGCTTTGGTGGCCTTTATGAGAAACTTTTAAAAAAAGTTTTAAGTCTGTGTAGGATGAAATTTAGTGGCTCAAAGTGATGCAGAACCCTGTGGTCCCACATGCACTGCAATAAGTGTTGGAGGCTCAGGGTAGGGGCTGGACTGGGACATTACTTTCCTTCAGGACACATGATCTTTTTCTCATCCCCTTTGGTGGCTTCATCTAATGACAATCCCTTGGGGTCCATCCATTCTCATTCCTTGGTTGGAAGGATGGATGGAGGGTGCTTCTGTGGGGTAGGCCCTGTGGTCCTTTCTGGGGTTTCCACAGGTCATATGGATCATGGGATCCACTGAAGGTTTCACGGCTCTCAGGCTTTCTAAGCTCATTGGTAGCAAAGAAAGTAGTAACCATGCTAAAATTCCTCTCCAAACAACTCACCTTTTATTTTCTAAAGTGCCTTTCACTGAAAGCTCTGGAGAGCTGTGCTATTTTTGAGCAGGCTCCATTTCAGCTTGACACCAGCCTGGCAACTGGACTGTAAATATTTTATATGGGTGGCCCCCCCCTCCTCCTCTGGCTCAGCATCCAGAGGCAGCGGGTTTGTGTCATCAAAGGTGAGCGCTGGGGAAGAGAAAGGAGACTGAAAGTTTAAAGTTGTTGAACCTGGCTGTTCTGTTTTGAGTGGTTTTTTCCCCTCTCTTTTTTTTCTTTTTCAATTCGTGGGGGAAAAGAGAAGATGAGGGGAAAATCCCAGGCAAATAGAGAGCTTGGCTGTCTCCTCTGTGTCAGCAAGTGGTGCCTGTGAGCCAAGAGAGAAAATGAGGTGGGAGAACCACTTCTGACTGACTCCTGGCGTGACAGGAGGCTGATATATGAATATCACACTTAGGTCAGAGGAGGGTTTGACCAGTTGTCAGACGCTGTTTGGTGTCGGAGCTGCTTAACCAGAGCTGACCCAAGGTCCTTCCTCTTCAAAAGATGCTCAGTTGGATATTAATGAAAACATGCCACAAATAAGCATTTTAATGCTCTTTCCAGCTTGCTCTGTACCTTTGAAAGTTCTAGACCATATTGTAATATGAGCAACAGTGAGCTTTTAGTTGCAGAGTGGAGCTCCTTGCTGAATTGCAATGCATATGGCTTTTTTCCCTTACGTTTTAAGGCACGGGTATAATGTCAGAGGCAGAGGAAAGCTTTTATCCCAGCAGTGCTTGGAACTTCTCGTGAAATCAAATATCTTGCCTCCTCTCAGAGGAGCCAGAAGGGAAGTTCTGGGATAAATGTGCCACTGCCCTCTCCCACCTGCCAAAAATAGTGTTAAAGGAAAGAAGAGGGAGCAAAAAACCCCAACATAATTTAGGATTGCCCCTGCTCGTGCCTGTGGCTTAGCACACCTCAGCTGTGCAGCTCTGGGATGCTGTGCTTTGCACCCAAATTGTGATCTTTTCAGGATTCCCTGTGGAAGGGAAGCACTCAGAAGGCCTGCAGTGACCCTGCAAGGCTCTGCCTCAAGCAGGAGCAATGGCATCTGAGGTGGTGTTTGGGCGTCCTGGGGAGCCTGGACAGGGCTTGGCTGTGATCACTGCATCGAGCGGCGTGAGGGGGGAGTGGGCAAGAAGGTTGAGAAATTAGGTAATTTTCAAGCAGCCAGACGAGCGACTGTTACAGTAATTAATTGACTAATTCACCGTACAAACAAGGGCTCTTTAAACCGAGGAAGAGCCAGTCACGTGGCAAGGATCTGTTTTCAGTCAGAAAAACACTTCGAGCATTAGGCCCTTGCAGGGGACGTTTCTGTGCTGGTGGTCGCAGGAGCGGGTGGCCCGCGGTTCCATTCACCCGGGGGCTCCCTGTGCTCCCCGGCTGCCTGGAGCAGGGCCCCGTGCCTGCTGACATTCCTGTGCCCAGCACTGTGTCCTGCTGGCTTTGTGGGGAAATCCCTCTGGGACTTTCAGAGCTGGTCCTGGTGTGTTGGTTTAACAAAACCTGGTTTGTGGGGGCAGGGAAAAAAAAGCTGTTCAAAACTTCTATGTCCAGCACAGAGCCAATCGCTGAAGGCTCTGACGATGGGCAGGTTACTAGCCCAATTAGACAAGTTGTGGAGAGGAGGCCACTCGGTTGTGCCCTCAGGCCCTGATCTGGTGTGGAGGGGCTGAGCAGGGGCTGCTGCTTGGGGAAGGGGTTAAATTCCTGTCCTGAGGCAGTGGGACCCATGGCCTTGGGTGCAAAAATCTCCTGTCTCAAGCTTGACTCTGTGATGACTCTGGAAACACAGGCCTAGTGGAGGGCTGTGGCACAATGCTTTCTTCCCTGACACTTTAGGGAGTGGGTGGCAGGGGGGAAAAGAAGCCTTGCTCTTGTAAACACAGTATGGTAGAACTAGTGATGGTGGCTCTCACGTATTAAAGAGTAAGGTGTGGCCATCAGAGGTCCAGGCAAACCCCTTGAGAAGGAGGCCTCCGCCCCAGTGTCAGTGCCAGGCCTCTCCTGCTCCTGTATGCTTGGGCACAGGATGCTTGGCTTCAACCCTTAATTTCTGTTTCTTGCAGGCGACTGGACAACAATGAGCTGACTGCCATTCCCTCCCTGGGATCCGCTGCTTCCAGCGTCCGCTCCCTCCACCTGTAAGTCACTGCCACCTCCTTTGGCTCTGGGCTCTCTGTGGGGCGGGTTTAGTGGCCTCTGAGAGTTCCATGTGTGTCACACTCCTGCTGACTCTAGATTTCATTTTTTGGTTTGCTGGCACCTTATTTAAGAAACAACATCTTGAATAGCATGATTTGTGTGAGGTGCTTATGGTCAGTGGTAACTTATGTCAGTAAATTCCACATGTTGAATAAAACTTCTTTTTTCTTTTCTGTCTTTGGGTTTCAACCATTAGGTCATATTTGCGCTATTAAATTTTATCTTTTCTTTATTGTTCTTTTTTTTCCTGGCCCTGTTCTGATCATTTCTTCTTTCCTCTTAAAGCCAGAGACTATTAATATCTTAATCTTGTAGGGTCCTCATTCCAGACCTGTTTTTATGGTTTCTTTCAACTTCTTTTTAACACTTCCTTTTGAGAGAGCAGTGATTGTAAAGCATGATCTGCAGAAGGTTTGAAGTTCCTAACTTTGGTAGTTTAGGTGACCACAGAAGCATTAGATACCTGAGAGCCCTCGTGTACCTGCTAGTGAGGATCTTGGATTGATGGTGCTGCTGAAGGGAATAAAATATTAAAATATCAAACTATTTAGTACCTAAAGAGTGTGGATTTCTAAAATTGTTTTTGCATGTGTCTGCTTGTAATGTGCACTGAGAAGGAATTTTGCTGAGGTATGCATGATACCTCCCAGGTTCCTGGGAAGTGTTTATAGCTAATAGGAACTTCAACAAAGTGCTAGAGCAGTTCAAGTGGTGGCTTCCAGCCTGCATGGCCTTGCAGGACACCCGCAGGCAGGTATCTGTATTTTCCATGGGTTTGGTACTTCTTGTGGTGCAAAATGCCTGTGACCACACCTCCAGCTCATTGGCCTCTCTTGCTCAAAAGGCTCTGATTTACTCTGAGGCAGCCTTGATCTGTTGACTTACCATGCTGCCACATTTGTGCTGTGCATCAGGGTTTGAAAAAGAGCTCCAGAAATCTTACTTACGGATGGAAAGCTTGCATAGAATTTGCCATCCAGGGGTATAGTTTTAGGCCCCCCAGATCAGCTTCTCTTTCTCATGAAGTCTGTAAATGCTTTGAGTTCCACAAGCCCCTGTTGTTATTTTTGCTATTAATTTAGCTGTTGGCAAAGAACCAAATTGCTGGAGCTTTGGGTTTTTTATTCCTGAAATGAAATAAGCAGTTTGGAAAGGAGGAATAATGACTGGTGGAAGGCAGTAGATTTACAGCTTCTCTGAAATTTTAGAGTGGTGGAGAAGGAAGGAGAAGGTACAAAGCCAAATGATAAAAGGATGGTATTCCAAACAGACCTGCTTAGTATCACTTTCCAGAAATCCAAAATGCTCTTCTCAGCTGCTACACGTAAATAACTCTGATAGTGGGATTTGTAATGCTGCTGTCATACTTCTGCAACAAGGGTCTCTTTGTTTAGCTTTTATTAGAGAACGCCACTTTTTTCCCCCTTGCATTTCCTTTTAATTTTTATCAGAGATAAAAATAACCTGAAAGATGTTTTAACGTACCTGCTTCAGTCGATGTTGCTGACTCACATTGGGATGATTTGCTGAGGAAGTGAAGCTTTCTCTATCTTTGGGAGTCTTTAATCAATTGGTTGGCTTCCTAAAAGATGGTCCTTTAGTTCAACCCTAGGTTAATGGGCTTGATAGGCAAATTGGTGGGTAAAGTTATTTAGCCTTGTATGATGTAAGGAGTCAGATTATATGGTCATACTGGTTTCTTCTGGCCTTCCAATCTGTGAAGTAATAATTGGGGAGGCTGCCAAACCAAACCCAGGGTGAAGACTCATAATGAAGACTTGTGTACTGAGAAACTGGTTTATGTTTAAGTGTATAGTGTTACAGTGTATTCTTACTGCTAAAGAAAAATAAATACATTTCCTTTTTTTTTCGGTGTTTAGAAATGTGTGAAGTGTGTTTACCTCACAAACCTCTGAAGTAGGTTTTGTATATAGCATGTGGTTAAGTATTTCCAAAGGACTGTTAATGTATTATAAAAGCAAGGGTTGTATATTTGTCACTCAAAACAGCCCTCCTAAATGAGTTACTTCATCTCCTGCTCTTCCTAAACAGGAGAAGACACTTTTTCTCCTTTTGGGGCTGGGAGAAAGACATCTGCTGTACTGCTAAACTCAACTTTTGCATAAAGTTTTGTTTGGGTGGTTTTTTTTGTTTTGTTTTCTTGTTGTTGTTGTTTGGTTTTTTTAATGAGCTTTGGTTTGCATTCACTGCTTTTGGGTTTTCCATACCTGTCTCCATCACCCAGAACTTGCCTGACCCCACATATGTGAGGACCACAGGCCAGTTCAGTATATATGTAAGCGTGTGAGAATCTGTTGAAGAGAGAATTCTCAAAGCTTTCTGCAAGCCTTTGGATGTCCCAGGCTGCAGATGGATGCAGACATAACATATGTATCAAAAATGCTTTGTCCTAATATGCTGCCATGAAGTTTGGTTCAGTTTAGTTATTCCTCGAAGAATCAGTTTGTTTGTCTTGCATGTTGAAAATATTGCCAAAGTTGTTCATTGCAGCGAGAGCAAACATAAGGGACTTGATAAGGCTTTTAATAGAACAGAAGGGAAAAATAATCTATGTACGGGTTACCAAATAAAGACAGACATTAAATGCAAACATCTGTGAGTGCAAACAAAAGCCAGGAAATTCAGCTGGGAGGGGGAGAGACTGAATCTGGATTCATTCCGAAATTACATTGGAATAGCTGAGAGGAGAACCTTGCCTGAAATTCCCACAGCATTTGTAATTTAGTTACAGTTCCTAGACTTGGACATTTGGGAGTTGATGGCAGGATGTTTTCACTGACATGCCCTTGGCTGAGGATTTCCCATCCCAGTGCAGCTACAGTGTGTTAACTCTGAAGGCTCTTGAGAAGACCCTGTTACCTGATCTGGTGGGGAAAGGGATAATGGAAGAAACCATTTATTTGCAGAAGTTAGTCTGTTTATATCCAACTTCCTCATGAACTTGCGTGGAAGGACTCTTAGGCTTGCCAGGTTAAAGGAGCTGCAATCAACCCTGCACTGGTCTGTTATTATGGGTTTCCTACAAACCCCCAAGCAGGCACAAGCTCAGCCCTTACTCTGGGGCCTGTCTTCACTGCTGCATCTTAGCTGCATGTGGGTAAATGCATCCTGGAGGGGTTTTGGGGAGTTTGGACAGGATGATGGAGGTGTATCCTTGTCCTCTGCCCTGGCTCCAAGCCTGATTCAGTCAGCATCCTCTGACACAGGCACACCAGCACAGGCTGTTGGGCAGCTGTAGGGCTCAGTGGAGAGTGCTAACCAGACCTCTGGAGCAAGCGTGGTAAACAGAGCACACTCTGCCACATCCATAGCTGACTGGGAATTAAGGAAGTTAACAGATTAAACACTTAAAAATAACTTTCATTTCTTTCACTGTAAGTCTTTTAAGCCCCCAGCCATTTAGGAACAAAGGGGACAGTGACCCACAGCAGTCAGCTGTGTGTTAGCAACAGGCAGAGCTGTTTAAGATACTTTGGCCCCATCATCTTGCTCTGAATAGGCACAGATAACAAGGAGCTCAGAATAGGGATTTTTGGAGCAAAAGAGTGTGAAATAGGATTAGCTGATTCACAAGAAGATGCAATGACACTGCAGTGTATTTACTGGGGAAAGCAAAATCAATAGGCCTACTCTGCTGCCAAACTGAGCAGAAAAGTCTCTTGAAGAAAATCAATCTTCTTTACAGACTCATTAATGTAACGATCAATTCACATTAAACTGTAATTAAACAGAGAGCTAATAGGAGAAGGGTAAGTGATCTACTGTGTCCCAGGCAAAATAGATCATGTAAAATTTGAAAACTAAATACACGGAGAATTGGAAACTGGGAGTGGCAGGGAACATGCTAGGACTGCTTGAAGAAGGGCTGATGAGCTCAGATGCTGGTTGGGGCAGCATGATCCTCATGGAAAGGAGGGTATTCTGTGCTATTCCAGCTGGATGTTGGGTAAAACAGGTCAAAGACTTCAGCCAGTCTCTTCCATTTGACTTGCATGCTTTCTTGTAGAGCTTTTCCTCTTAAGTACTGGGGATTCCATTATAATTTGAGTTAAATTAGCCACATTGTAAAGATTGTGACCCTTGTGTCTTGTCTAACCTTGATTTTCTTTGACACTCATTAGACCTTTATAGTAGATTAAAGTTGGCTGGTCTCAGAGGTCCCTAATGTGGCAGAATCAGGATCACACTATTGAGCTATTGCCTCATTCTTTCATGCGAAGGCTTGGGAAAGCAGCTGTTATTTTAGTGCTGTTTGCACTGCTTCACTTGAGTTGTCAGATGGGGTTTGCAGAGACTCTTTCTGAAAACCCATGTGGTCCATTAGATTCTTTGAGCTGCTGTTCTGGTTTCACCCAAGACAAAGGTGTCTTGCTTTGTGAGCTGAAACAATGCAACCAGCCTGTGCCCTGCTGCTCTGAGTGGGATCTCACAAATTCTTGCAGAAATCTTTCTGCAAGATCTCCCGGGAGCTGGGGTGGTGGGGTTGAGATCTGTGACTTCACTTCATCTTTGCTTTTAAGATGGTGCAGACTTGGTTGAGCATCAGAACTACAGCTGGAGTTCTGTCCAGGGCAGCCTCCCAGGGTGACCCCTGTTAGAGGGAAGAGCTCAAAACTGCTGCATCTGTGCTGTTCATAGAGCACAGCTCAAGCCTGAGCTGGTCTCTACACGAGGTGTGAGCTCACTTCTTGTTCCTGGCTAGGCCAGAGTAAAAACCTCTGTGTAGGCGTTGTTGAGAGCTGGGAAGTTTGGCTTACAGGAAGAATGAGGTTTGAGCTAACACGATAGTACAGACGTAGCCTTGGAGGCCATTTGTGGCCTGGGATCCTGCTGTGCTAATTGCTGTACAAACAGAACAACTGCCTTGACCCCCAAGGGGTTTAATCTGCAAGTCATCTTTGCTGGAGTTAAAAAGGGATGATCTAACAATTAGAAATAAGGAGACTACTCTGTTAATTCCATCTGGGTCGCAGCAAGAGGTTTTGTGCTCATAAGCACAAAATCCAGATGACTCAGACGCAGCCGTGTGCGGGGTCTGGTTGAAGTCAGCAGGCTCTGCTTGTGTGCAGGACGTGCCTTGGGCAGATCAGAAAACCACACTGCCTTCCACTCTTCCTAATTACTGGCCCAAAGAAAACTTTCTCTGGGAGCTAAGGCAAAGTGGTGTAGGCATGTGTAGATACATAAGTGGGAACAGATTCACCCCCAACCCCTGCTTGCATCACCTACAAGGTGTAATGTCTGCAGGGGCCAATTCTGCAGTGTTTGCTTAAGCAATTCCCCTCACAGATGGAGAGAGCTGCATTCTGAGAGTTTGGTCCACACTACAGGCTACACTACTGAGCTTCTGGGTTTGAATGTGAAATATTAATATGGAAAGGGAAAATTAAAAGAATGCCAATAGTCAGACTGTTCAGTGTGCAGCAGTGTACAGGCATAAGATATTCTGAAACCCACCTCTTTAGTTTGTTTTGCTCAGAGTTCATATTAAGGCTCTGGTGCGTAAAGTCTGCAAGCTTTTGAGGCCAAAGACTGCAGGAGCCTTTCCCAGTGGAGGAAACTGTCATTAATCATGTGCTCCCAAGCACCAGAAGAGACGCTGTTTTGACTTCTCTTTTGGGTTGTTGGAACTGTTCTAATCATTTGCATATCCTCTTTGAGCTTTTAGATATAACACGAGCACATGGAAATGGCAAAGGATCTGAGGCTATTGCAGGGAAATGAGTAATCATTTCTTCTATAAAAGCAACAGCGGTAAAGCACACAGTTATCAGACTCAACAAAAGAGCATCAGAAAGTAATCTGGGCACATACAGTGTAGTGTAAAAATTGGCCAGAGGATAAAGATAGTGAAAGTTGGTGGCAGCTCATGAAATAACAGTTACCCCTGGAGGCTACTCTATTGTGTATTAACAAGGATGAGCGTTTTGTGCAGCCGTGGCAGCTTCTTCTTGTAGAGAATTGCTTTGAGCTGGGCCAGATCTGCTCTGGCATCTGTGTGCTGCTTAGCAGGCCATGATGGGTTAGTATGTGTCTGGAGGAGGGAGAGGACATGAGCGGTCTTGTTGGACAGAGCGCAAGGTTGGGAGTTGGAATACTGGAAGAGGATCTTTTTGTGCGTGACCCACATATTCATTACACCCCAAAGTAAATTCCGCTTTGGGCGGATTTGCTTCCTCTGAGCTGAAGAGGATCTTCCTCAGCGCAGATGGAACTCCTGGATGTAAAGCATCTCCGAGGGCAGGTGCATATTTTATGTACAATGCACAAGGTGGTTTCCAAGTTCTGTCCCTGTACAGATCAAGCCTAGATCAGTTGTTAGGGTCATTTGCAACCATGATCTTTTGTTAAGGTCAGTATGAAAAATAGCTTCATATTTGAGCCTTAGAATAGCCCAAACTTGCTACTATTAATATCTGTGGTAGATTGACTGTCACATTTAATGGCATATGGCAAATAAAGCACACATCTACAAAAGCAATTCCTTTGTTAATCTTCACAGACCAAGCAGATTTCAAATATCAATAGCTTCCTGTGTTGAACATTTTTTTAGCATATTGGAGTTTCCTGCCTAAAAACTGCTGGTAATGGCAATTAAGTTTGCTCAGAGGTGAGTAAAAGTGAAGTTGAAGCTACAGTAAAAGCAAGTTAAATTATTTCAGGGTAAAATTCTCTACCCATTTTCCTCTCTGAAAGCTTGACCAATTCAGTTTTTGACAAAATTGCACAAAATCAGGAAGCTCTCAGAATGTGTTCCTGCTTCCCTACTGAGATTGACCAGTTAGTCGTCACTGTCAGTTATCCTGGTTGTAGACAGTGGTGCTTGCTGAGAGCATCAGATAGATGCCCAGAGAAGTAAGAACAGGGGTGCGGGTAGAATTGTGGGGTTTAAGTTGGGTGCCATGAAACACTGGCACCATTAGGAATAGTGTAGGGTGAAGAAAATGTTCACTTGAATGTGATCCTGCCGTGTTCAGGTTGGAAGAGATTAGCAAAAAAGTCTATAGAAAGCTCATTTCTAACTGAATAAAAGCCAGCTATGTGCTGGATTTTCTCTTATTTTTAACCCATGTCAAATTCCCCAGTTAATTGCAGAGGTGAACAATAGAGATCATGTCAAAAGTGATTATCTTGCAAAACCAGCCCTGCTGGGGGTGTGCGGTGTGGAAAATGTGATTGGAGGTTAAGGTAGATGAGAAAGTGATCTGTCACACCTTCAGATGAAGTGATCACTTGAGAGGCCGCCCTCCCTTATGTGTGTGCATAACTTGTGCTTGTTAACAGGAATTCCACGTGAATATTGATTGGGAATAAGTGGTCGGGTGAGTACATGTTCTGCCTGTCAAACCGTTTAATGTGCAATTGCACATCAGGGAAAATAGCAAAGGCAGCTGGAAAATGAAACAGGAGTGCAGGGCTGTCCGAGTGAAAAGACAACTGTGTTAGTGGTCAGATCTGAGCAGATAAAAACGAATTGGGGAGAGGTAGAATTAAGAGTTGATGGCAAAAGAAAGAATCTATAAATGGCTCATGGATTTTAGACTTAAATATCATCTCCTGTCCAGTCCATCTACTGCAGATCACACACTGTGTGCAAGCAGTTGCTGAACAGGGTGGTGATTAGCAATGAGCAATCAGGCCAAGGGATTGGACTTTTGGTAATCCCTCAGGTGCCCTGGAAAAGGAACACCTTTTGGTGATCTTACTAAGATATTTTTGCCCTGAAGATTGTTTTCTTGAGAAAGCAGTCATCTTTTTCAAAATAAGAGGAACTGAAGAAGTAAATGGTCTTATTAAAGAAGCTTGAAGAACTTACTGGCTAAGTAGTGGTGAATGCTTACACTTTACAAGATCTTCACCAGGGAACCTTGAACAGCCTATTTTACACCAGCCAGAGGCGGTTCTACCCTAAAACCCAAATTTTCTCTTCCCTGGATGTTTTGACACCTTGTTCTGGGGTTTCCCAGAGCCACCCTTCCTACTGGATGAGCTTTATTAGTAACAGGGTGCCTGGACTTGTGAAGAGCAGCTCTTTTCTTTGCTAACTTGACCACTGCTTTTCCACATAGGAGCTATTCCTTCTTGCAGGCTGAGCAGTGTGAGCCAAGCAGAGCTCAGTGAATTCTGCCCAGAGGCAATCCCTGTTCCTGTGACCTTGCTGACAAGACAGATAAGCCCTTTCAACAGAGCACAAGTGTGTGTCATGTTGGAGCAGATGAAACGCCAGCCTATCTACATCTCTCAAGTGTTAACAGGAGTTTGACTGGCCAGTCAAAAATGTGTTTCTTCAAATGCTGCCTTTTTCAAGAGGCAGGTCTTTTAGCAGCTTCTGCCGCAAGTTCCATGAGACCAAGAGTTTGATAGTCCGGAAGATGTATTCAAGTGTGTTGTCCTTTATTGACCTCTCTTATCGTCAGTGGAGTTAAATCCACCTGCTTTCATTGTGTTCCTGTCAAAGGTAGGAAAAGCCCCTGTGTCACATTGTGGCTTAGAGGCACAGACAGTGCATGCTATCAAGAAATCTGCTTGCAGTTACAAGTTGGATTAAAATTGCAGCATCATGGGCAGAGCCATTGCATTTGGTTTGCACTTGAATTGCTTCTCCACTTGTGTTATTTTCCCCTCCTCACTCCCGTGGAGAGTCAAAAGCAAAACAAAACCACCCACAGAACACATGCACTATCTAAGAGAAGCTGTGGTGGATCTTATTTACTTTGATCATGTATTACACAAAGAGAAACTAAAATCAGTATCAGGATTTAAGGATAAAAGTGCTTCCATGCCCTGTGCTTTTGGACCTTCTTGGCTTTCAAATGGAAATGCCATCCTTGTTGATTAGAAGCGCAAAACTTGCAGGCAATGAAATGAAAGGAGGCTGCTCTCTCTGCTCCAGTTCCTGCCCTGTGCTAGTTCCATTGACATCTGGGCTGAATCTGATTTTTAGGTGTCTGTTCTTCCTTATCACAAACCTGACTCATCTTCTAGGCCAATGATAAGGTGGGGGGCCTAGGCAGCAGCCCTGACGTGGGTGCCGTGCAAGTGTGGGGCTGTGGAGAGCAGGAACTCATCAGAGCAGCAACTGGTGGGGTGAAGCTGGCCTCTTTCTTGGCTTCAAGGAGTTGCTTAAGCATTTAATTTGTGATAGAAAATTGAGTTTGGCTGGCATGTATCAGCAGCAGAACAAAGCCCTTGAAGGAGAAGCATAAGAGGAAAAGCCAGTGGTGGAGCAAGAGAGTAGCAGACCAAAGACATGAGATGTAGAACATGGAAACACTGACCTGACTGTCATCCGCCAGCAACTGAATGACCCCTTTCAAATACTGATGCAGCCCTTCCTTCAAAGAGTCTCTGCTGAGCCCCACGACCCCATTCAGACAGCTGGTGCAGAGCCCTGTGGTTTCCTGAATTCTTGTATGAAAACTGCCATTTACCTTATATGACTCCTCTTCCTTCTTCTCTTTTTTGTCCCATAGGACAATTCTCCTCCTTAGCAGAGTTCAGCACTCAGAAGAGCCTCTCCTCTCCTTTGCAGCCTTTCTCAGTGCTTGCTCCAGATGGAGGTCAGGGAATGTGAGAAGTGACGGGAGCAGTGGTTTGGAATGAGAGCTGGAGGAGGGGGTGAAAGAGTAGTGCAGCTGTGAGTGCTTGCAAACTGCCCCTTTCAAAACCAGCACTGATGGTGCTCAGTGGCTTAGAGATCCTGTTCCTCCCTTGTGCCTTTGGCCAAACTGCATCACTGGCTGGGCAGCCCCTGCTGAAGATATGTGGCCCCAACCCTTGCAGGTGTGTCCTCCATCGAGGGATGCGCTCAGGGCTCTGCATATAATCACTGAGATGGTTTGGGGTCAAGCTGCACATGAGGCCATGAGGTTGTGCTCTGGTACTGAGTTCATAAAAGTTCAGGGAGGCTCATTACAGAGGAGCTGTGCCAGACAATGAGAGATGCTTTGCACAGCCTGTTTAATGGATCTGTGTCCTTTGTGAATGCATCATTTTAAAAGCTGCTGCAGAGCACAATCTTGATGAAACATCCTGTGTAACCAGAAGAGAGCTGGTCCTCTTAGAACCACCCAGTTGCTGATGGGGGGACTGTGCCTGTAACAGAGACTGTCTTGTCTTCAGGAATCTTAATTTGCTTTCATGTCATAGCAGGTTGTGTAATCTGCTGAAGAGATAAGACAGCCTCTGTTTCAAAGATGACTAACTTCTAATCCTGCCTGTCCCACACATTTTGTTCTCATAGTGGAATGAAATGCTGAAGGCTTAGGAAGTTGTATATTGCAAAAAATACCCAAAATCATATGGTGGCAAGTCAAAATCCAGTGAAAGGAAATGTAGATCAAA
The DNA here is from genome assembly GCF_017639235.1 of Corvus kubaryi. Taxonomy (NCBI): domain Eukaryota; kingdom Metazoa; phylum Chordata; class Aves; order Passeriformes; family Corvidae; genus Corvus; species Corvus kubaryi. The sequence continues at coordinate 5,797,803 of NW_024580670.1, forward strand.
GTGAGGGAGAGAGCTTTGAAAAATGACATGACTTACCTCAGTGGATCTGGCACACAGCATAAGGTCATGTAAGAAGTCAGAAAGTTTACAGTGCAGAAATATTCAAAGAGAATATGTATCTCACTTGGGTATGTGGTGGTTTTGGTTACAACAGAAGAAAGGCTTTCCTTCATGCGGTTCATACTGAACCTAACAAAACCCATTAATGACTATTCATCAGATCCAGGCCTTTGCTTATGTCCAGCTGCTATGACAGATTCTAAAGAGAATGCTTGATCCCTGCCTCTTGTCCATGTGGCTGCCTTACGAAAGAGCTGTGAGAGTGTGCCTGGCAGCAGGATAACATCTGCCCATGGTTGGGTACCCTGGGCACAAGGATGCTCTGAGGCCACTGGGAGTGCACAGGGTCAGTGGTTTCAGTCCATCAATGTGAGAGGCAGATGAGCTTGGTCCCGTGAGTGACCACAGAGTAGCCTTTAATAGACAGGGAAAACACAGCCCCTGGGTACACTGGGCTCACATGAATAGTCCTGTTGACTGCAGTGGAACTATTTGTGTGAGTAAGAGTTTGCTTGTGGGAATAGAGTTCATAGCACAGCCCTCTGCAGGTGGCAGCTGCTCCCAGGCCCAAAGGGGTGAATTAGCAAATCTCATCCCCCAGACTGATTTCTGCCTCCAAACATCCATGACCTGGAACAGAGACAGTCACTTCACTGTGAAAGGTTGAATTTTTTTCATCCCCTCCTCCTTCAAAAAAGCCCGATAACCCAGGTTGTTTTTCAAACCCCCTGTCTCGTCCCATCTGTGTTTAGCTGGGGGTAGTTTGCCTCATGCTTCTCCATCCTAAACCACAAAACAGGGTGAGAACATGACCTGATAAATAAAAGTCCCCTGGAATATATCTGGTTTGAAGCTGATGTACAGCAGATGAAGAAATTGTCTTCAGATTTTCTGCTCTAGTTAAATATAGTTGGAATAGGTCCATCAGTCTGTTCTTGCATTATTCCTATGTATGATTTTAAGTGAAAAACACTGTGAAATGGTCATGGATTTTATGTCTGCTGCATCCTAGACCTTTTTTTGAAGGAGTGCTAGGGAGAGGGAAGATCCTAATTTATGGTCTTGGGTAGAGCACGTAAACCTTTAAGGGAAAGTTCGGATATCCATAAAAAATTGTGCAGGTGGCTTTTTTTGGTTGTTTGGGGTTTGGTTTTCCGGTTTTGGGCTTTTTGGGGGTGATGTTTTTTGGGTTGGTTTTTTTTTTGTGTGGCTGACCCTAAAATGCAGTGGCTGCCTGGCCTGCCACTGCTCTGCTCTTGTTGTGTGTGCAGCCAGCACCTGAACAAACAGAGCTGTATCTGTGACAGCCTGGGAATCTACCAGGATTCCTCAGGGGAAGGAGTGATTCAGAGCATCTGAGAAAAGTGGGGGCTGCTTCCATGCATCCTTGCTTCCTGTCCAAACAATAACCCATGCAGCCTTACTCTGAAAGGACAGTGGGGCCGTTCCCATAAGTACATACAGTGTGTTTGTGCTGGATAAAAATACACATTCTTGTGACAGTCCAAAATCTTGTGCCTCATGGATTATTCTGGAAAGGCTGATAAGACAATGCAAAGTGTCAGACAACTAGTGGGGGTTTCCAGAGCACTTGGGAAGTGTGAGGGCTCATGCACAGCCAGTTCAGTTCTTCTGGGAAGGTCTCATATGAAGAGCTAGAGGATGATGTGGCACAGACTTCCAGCATGTCACCTGCATGTTTACTTCATCTTCTGCTGCAGAGGTGGCTTCACTCTACTCCAAGGCAGACATTTCACAGGCTACAGTAGAGAAAAAAATTTTCTGAAATAAGTCTTTGGAAGTAAAATTTATAAATAAAATGTTAAAATCATATAAGAAGTTCTGCACTGATAAATTGTTTGAACTTTGAGTCAAAGCTGATGTGCAGGTCCTGAGGACATTGTTCCCCTTCCTTCTTTCCATACGTTAATAAAAATCACTCAAGAGATCTCCGATTATTGACTGTAATAAGGTGACCAGGAACAGCAGAAACATTGATATTGCTGCTGTTGTAAAGACAAATTCATCTTCCAGATTATCATTTACCCTCCTTGCCTGTTAGGAAAATTGCTCAGGCAATTGCATTGCACTCTACTCTGAAACCATGATTTTATTTATCAGTTTTTGAGTTTGTGTAGTGAGTGATGGGCTAAAATCAAATGGCAAATCATGTAAGGTGAAAGCTTAGGAATCCATGTCTTTGATCTTCTGTGTTTCTAGGAGGATCAGTACTGGATCTCCATCTCCTCTGAGCTGAGGAGGAGGAGGGCAGGTAGTTCCAGGCATGTGTTAGTCACAGTGTATGTGATCCATCTCCGGTTACTCTGCCTTTGAAGTCCCTCTCTTTGCGTGGCCAGTCTCTGGCACCAAACCTTGCCTGTCCTTCAGTAGCAAACCCCATAACTCACTCTGATTCCAGCATTTCATTACTTCAATACTTTGTCAGTATGGAAATACTAACCAAACCCTGAACGTTTTAAATCTATCCTATCTCTTTCTAGTCCTGTGATCTCCCTCGTACGCTAATTTTGAAAATGTGCTGGCATATTAACAGAACCCTGCCCGAGGTGTGGAGCCCCTCTTTAGAAGCTCGATTTTATTTTTGATGCCTATAACAGGTGCTGGTTTAATAGGTTTGCTGTATTACAGCTTTCCTTTTTCTCTGGTGAGCCCGGCCAGATCTGTAAGCTGACACTACATGAAGGCCAGGCATGTGACTTCTCCCTGACTTTAGCCTCCCTTCACACCGAACATTTGCGCTGCAGACTCGCAGCAGCTACGGCAGCCTTAATTCAAGCTCTCTCTAAACCAGGAGGTTTTGGGCTGATTTAAATGCAATGCCAAGCCCCTCACGCATTCCCATCCGGGGGTCTGCTTGCTTGGATTTTCCGCTGTCAGCTTTCGAGTGGGCAGCACCTGGGGGGAGTGAATGTGGCTCAAACAGCAAAGGAATGTGTTTGTGCTGCTCTTTGCATCCATTTCACGCGAGGAGGTTGAAGCTACAGTATAAATTAAACTGAGTGGCGTTTCTCCTTGCTTGCTGCAAAGAGGAAGGTGAATTCTTCCCCTGTTAGGTCTGGTGGAAAATGTTTCACAGCCTGTTTATCAAATAAATATTCACAAAGACGCTTCAAATGAGGAAACACATCGGGATTAAAGTGTAACTTTACCTCTAAAATACAAGCTGAGATTCCTGGAAATGCTGCAAGCCTTTGACTTTGCGCCACCTGTTATTTTCCTGCCGCCCCCTTCAGCTCCCTCCCGACAGAGAGCAAACCCAAACACGCTTTGGCTTCGCTGGAACGTTCTGCTTGTTTTTCTCAGCCCAGAGGAGCAGAGAGCGCGCGTTTGCTTCCTCATGGGGTCCTCATGGGCTTGGTTCAGCAAAGAACTGGCTGAGGTTAGTCCAAATCTCCTGTAAGCCCAAGAAGTCTGTCCAAGGGCGGTGCAAAGTGCAAGGGCTAAGAGGCTGTGCTACCTCAGGGTGTTGAACTGGGATTCAGGTGGGTTAAACTGAGGGGCTGGAGCAGCTCTGCCCAGCTCTCCTCTCCCTCTGCGGCTGTAGCTGGTGCTGACCCGAGGATGAAGAAGTTCCTGAACAAGTGCCATGTGTACAGAGTGTAAAAGTGATCATTGCTGACTCCAAGTTACCTTAGCTTGGCATGGAGGTGTTACAGTTCCAGGTCTGCATTAGCTGCAGATGAGGTGTCTCTGGGAATGACGTTGGGTGTGAACTTGGAAGTTCAGTTGTTTTAGCCAGATCCTCCCATATTCATAAACAAACCTAAATGGACTTGGACAGGCTCCTTAGTTCCTATGATTTCTTTTTCACTTGAGCTTCTTTCACTCTGGATTTTCAGTCCTCAGCACAGGCTGCATTATCCTAGCTGGATAGTCCTTTTCCATGCACATTGGAAAGCCAGAGGTAGAGAGGGGTTAACTTGCCCAAAGCAGATGAGTCGGTGCCAGAGCTGGGAATAGAAACCAAGAGACTTGGCTCCCACTCCAGGCTCTAATTGCACAATCTCACATTGAAGCCCTGTCATTGTATACTCTTGAGGTAACACTGGCTGAAGTGAGGCAGGGAAAGCTGTTTCCAGGCTGTGATGCCTACGGAGTGGGGAGAGGAAAAGACACCTGGAGGTGTTGGTTGTGCAAGCACCAATTATTTGTGCTTTAACGCCTGGTTTTGGCAATTGGTACTAAAATCTGATCTGTCACGTTTGAAGCCAACCCAGTGTGAAGTGGTTGGGAAAAATCCAGCCCTTTTCCAGTCAGTGATAAAGGGGAGAGGCAAATTCATAACATTGCTGGTCCTTTTTTTTCTGTAAAACACCCTTGCGATGAACAGGGGAACAAAGGCAGGAGAGCTGAGAGGATCCAAGTAGTAAGAGTAAGGGTTAAATCACATTTGGGCTCTTAACAAAAGAATGAAAAATAAATTGTAATCAAGCTAGTAAAAGGTTTGGGTGATGTTGCCTTCATATCACATGTTTTTTTCCTGTGTAAAATAACGTATCCATCTCATCTGCCAGCTGCAGCACATGAAAAGTAAGAGGCAAACAGAAGTCACCTGGAAACTGCGAATGTGGCTCAAACAAAATAGTTCTTTCCTGTCCTTTTCTTCCCTTCTTCGAGTCTGTCTTCTGGGACGGGCTGGGAGATCTGGCAGGCGGGCACAGTGGATATATGTTGAGCAACCAAAGCACAGAAATATTAATACTCCAAAAAAATAACATTGGCTTCTGAAGAGCATTTCATGTCCAAATTCACTCTGTGCTCTCAGTCCCTTGCAGACTTAACTGCCCTGTGCAGGGATTGTCAGGTGATTTATAGATTCTCCATGTTCATTTGTACAAGCCTTCATTTCCTGTTAATTTACAGCCAGATTCATCTCAGCCATCACAGCTTAGATGAGATCAGAGCTGAACTCACAGCCCCTGCTTCAGGAGAGCTCCAGAAAATGTGCTCGTGGTTTGCTTTCAGTTATGTCTGTGTTGAGGTCCTTTCCTGAATCAGGCTTGGACACACATTTAATGGGCGCTCTTCTTTTGAGGAGGAAAAAAAGATTAAAATTTCTGAACTTGTGATTCTACTGATCAAGTTAATTGAAAAAGAAACTAGTCCTGGGGGGAAAGAAATTCCTCTTGTCCATGTGTTTAGTTAATGGAGGTCACAAAATTCTGGGTATAGTGATTTTTCCTGTATTTTAGTCTCCCCGTACTCTAAATTCAGTGTACCTCTGTTCTACTAGGTGCATGGATGTGAAAATTCAGACTTTATTCCTAGCTGTAAATGAATATTGGTCATTTGGATAGCAGCCATGTCATTGCCTTTGAAACAGTTTGTGGTTGTGGAGACCTGTGTGCCAGTAACCCATGGAATAACCAGTTTGGAGACATAAATTATGACTTTCCTTTGATTTTTCTTGACACCTTGTTGCATTGTATTAGCAGCACACTGCTATGGAGCTGTAAAATTTATCCTTAATGTTTTCTGGGCCTGCACTGAATTAATTATCATTTAAACTCTTCAGTCAAAGTAGTGTTTCTGTGCCTGTTTCCCCCAGCGTTAAGCCAGGGCCATGTGCTGGCTGTTTAAAGGGTGAGTCTCCCAAAAGTAAATTGTTCTGGGGTTGCAGATTTTACAGTTTTCCTGTTGCGGACACCAGCAAATGTTGTGGTGAAAAAATCTGGTTTTAATAACAGGGAGGGTAAAGGAGCAGATCACGGTGTGGGGAGCAGGTCCCATGACATGTGCTGTTGCCATTTGCTGCCAAAGGGAGGAGGTTTTCTTCAAAAGGGGCTTGTCTGAACCACTGGGAGAGCCTTGAATGGGGGTGAAGCTGGAGAAGATGGGCTCCTAAACAGCTGTGAGCTTCAGTGCCTGAAAGGCTGTGGTTGGACATCCCTCAGTTTTTCGTTTTTAAGAGCTGATGCTCTGTCAGGGGAGCTGGGACTTGCATTCAGGAGTGCTTTCATTGGCTGCTGTCCCCTCCTCTGCTTACCCAGTAGGTAGCTGGATGGATTAAGGCACAGGACTTGTCTGAACTCTCTCTACTATCTCTTATTATTCAGCAAGTTCCCAAGTGTCTGGTGAGTGTCTCCGTTTGGAGTGCCTCACTCAAAGCCTTGCCAGTAATATCAGTGACTGGTCTAAATTCACATCAGGCATGTGCTCTGCCTCCTGTGACTAATGCACAATGTATTTTTTTAATTGATTACTGTTCTCTACTGACTCAGGCCAGAAAGGAGTCAGAGGAAAGAACTCGGTGGAAGGGTGATTTTTACTTAGACCTTGTTGAATACAGATGAAGTCTAAAGGTTAAAGGTATTTAACTGTTCAGTGGCTGTGGAAGCCCTGAGGGCGGTTGGCAGGACCTTCTCTAAAGGAAAACCTTAGATTGAATCCCTCAGGCTGTCCTGGTAAGGCAACAAACACAGGTGAGTGCAGGGTCTGATCCTGCAGTCGGTGCTTGGGCAGGCACTGGCACTGCAGAGCTGTCCTAATCCTACAGTGGGACAAAAGTAGCAAAAGATGAGGAAACGCCTGCAAGAACATTTGCAAGACTTCTTATTTGTGTGTGTTACAAATTGTTGTAACATAGTGCAAAGATGGGAATTTTCAGAAGAATACTTAGGAATTAAGAATGTTATGTAACTTCTGTTGAGTTTGTATTTACTTATTTGTTTCCTTCTCTGAAAGTCCCATTCTCTGAATAAAGCCTTGGCAGGTTGGTTAAACCACTGATCTGCACTCCTTGCCTTTGGGATTCAAAACCAGCCCTGTAGTCCTTGCACGTAACAAATCCAGTTTGGAAGTGCAGGCTTGTAGGAGAACGAGCCCAGCTTAATGGAAGAAAAACTGATGAGTGGAGTGAAGGGTTCTGTAGAAGGAAAAAAGTGTCTGGAAGCCTGCAGATACCTGTGAGCTGGTCTCTAGCCAGAGGAGCAGCGAGGGGATTAGGGAATGTCTCTCTGGAGTGGGTTTCTCCTCAGACAGCTGTTGAAAACTCACCATAACTCTGAGTGTACAAACTCGGGGCCAGCCTGGGGGCCTGCTGCAGCCTCGGATATTCTTTCTGTTTTTCTAAGAGAACTAAATAGTCTCTTTTTCTCCTCCTGACTGTTTCAGGCATCACAACAGGATCCGCAGCATTGAAGCCAGTCAACTGCAGCCCTACGTTACCCTGGAAACATTGGACCTGAGTTTCAATGACATCACGGAAATCCGAAACGGCTGCTTTCCACAGGGACTTCACATAAAGGAGCTGTGAGTTTTTCTTGTTGGGAACTGCTTTTGTTGAGTTACCACAGCGGAGAAAAGGGCCTCAAACCTTTAAAAAAAGAAGTAATGAACATAAGAAGTATGGGATTTTTTGTCAGGATTTTAAGTGCAAAGGAGAGCTAGAAGGCAGCATATTGTCACTATTGTCAGGTTATTTTTTGAGTGCTGTTTCTGATGTAGCTATAAAGAATGCAGATTATTATTAATTGTGTTGCAGAGAAAAGGTATCCTTCATCCTTCAGGTGTGGGTGTCTTTACAACTGCAAACCCATGTGCATTAAGGAGAGTGGAGAGAGAACAACTATTTCATCATTAAAGTGGCTTCTGAATATTGAGAACAGAAATGTCTCTGATTATTTGAAGAAAATGGGGTCAAGCAGAATAACACCCCCCCCCCCCCCAGGAGGATGTTTGCCTATTCAGAGAGACATAAAATAATCTGTATTTTAGGTACCTTTGAAGAGGTGCAGCAAATAGTCTGCCTGCATTAAAGTTTACACTCAAGTTTGTGCTCCTGGTTGCAAGAGGGTGTAAGAGAGTGGTGGTGTGACTGATGTTTGCCTGTTGGCCTGCAAAAACAGCCCCCTGTGGCTAAGACTAGGATCTAAATAAGAAACACCTCTGGGACAGATACTGAGGTGAAAATGGGGAATGAATAGCATCATCCTGCACTGGAATAGTCTCCAGTTTCTGGCTTCCACTCCTGATTGCCTTGTGCAAGTAGGAGGATGTCAGGGAGCTCTTTGGAAGTGCCCAGCAATTCTCCACATTCATCACAGGCTCTGGGAAAGGCCCTGTGCCCTTTGTGCAGACAGAAATCCAGCTGGTTTGAAGCCATCTCTCTAGTTTCACCAGCTTGTCTGGAGACCAACTAAATGCTGATAAAAGCTGATTTCTGACAGAACTGTTCATTTTTCTGCTGTGATTTATTGCAGCTACCTGGGGAGCAACAGAATCAGCACCCTGGAGCCTGGTGCTTTTGATAGCCTGTCACGGTCCCTGCTAACACTTCGTCTGAGTAAAAACAGGATCACTCAGCTTCCTGTCAAGGCGTTCAGGCTGCCCAGGCTAATACAACTGTGAGTACAAATGTCCACTTTAATTAAGCTCAGCCACACTTTATGGAGTCAAAATGTCCGTGGGGATATGCACACCAAATGTCACCCTTCCTCACCTACTATCTATAAAATGTAGAATCCAGTCTGCAGCAGTCCTCTGCCAGCTTCTAGTAAGGCACTCTGGGAGAGGGTCCTTTTTGTCTTGTAGCTCTTGGCTTTTCAGGCCATTGTTTGGATCAGGTGGGGAGGGAGGGAGGGATGCTGCAGCAGACATCAGCATCTTTTGCACTTGACAGAGTGAGACTAACCCATTCCCTTGCAAGTTGCTGGTGTCTGTGGTGTAAGAGAGGTTTGCAAGACGTTTCTATTGAGAATGACAGAACTCAGCTGCCATGTTAGCGTTTCAAGACCACACAGGTATCTTTATGTGACAATAAAAAAGCAGTGAGGGAAGGTTGTTAAACTGTGAGGTGATATTTGGGCAGAGAAAATTGCAGCTCAGATGAGTTAACACACACACAGTTGTTGTTCTGCCTGCATGGGGACACACAGATATCTGCAGCTATAAACGTGCTTCATGTGTAAAAAAGTAGCACTAATGGTTGAGCTTTTCCCTTCTGCTGCTGTTGGAGAAACGGGCACAGACTAAGGCTCCTTGCAATCTTTCCATCAAATTTGATAGGCAGGAGGTCCACCTCTGTCTGTTAACATGAAGTCCACAAATGCTGTTGGAACTTGCACCTCTAAGTGGCAACCTCTTGACTGAGAGACAAATCCTTAAGCCAGGGTGTGCCCAAGGAATGTGTGTGCCTTTGTGTCTGCATACATGCAGGATTTATGGCCAGTTTGGGATTGGATAGGGGGACACAATAGCATATGCATCTGAAAAGTCTGTCGCCTCTCAGTTGGAAGTTACTGTCCATTGAGTGAGGGCTTCTAATTCACTGTGTTTGACTGCATCGTGTGCAGAGCTGTAATAAAAACAACTCAGTCTGTTTAGGAACACAGCTTGCACTGAGAGATGGAATAATTGGTACTCTTAATGACAGCCTCAGAGCTGGTTGTTTAACTCTACAGATAAACATGAATGAATTGCAAGTTATCCAGATTGGTGTGTTGTAGAATTTGTGTACAGTTCTTTTCCTGGCAAAGCCTGTTTCACTAATAGCCCAGGAAATGCAGTACGACAAGGGACTTTAGGCCTGCAAAATCTTTATTGCTTACTTGACTTTAATTACACTCAACTTGAGTGCAAGTTCAACATTGTTTTTTTAGGCAGTTGAAAAGTAAGCTTAAAGTCTCTATGGCTTCTTCATCTTTTCCAAAACAAGTTCGGATGTTGTAACTTCCACCATTTTCCTCAACACAAACACTGAATAGGGAACTATCTTTAGCTTAATCTTGTATGTGTGGAAAAGTATCAATTTTAAAAGCTCCAGCTTCAGCTTTTAGTGCATGGTGTTGAAGTTTTCCACTGATTTTACAGAATTGGATTTTCACCTGGTATATGTGGGTCAAGCAATCCATAAGACTGATGTAGGTTGCTAAAGTGTGCTGTTATGATGTTCATATTGCTATTCAGAAAAAAGATATTGCCAACATTTAGGGGTCCTTCCCCACCCATGGAAACTAAAAATAAATTTAATGAACCAGGCTGGAAATCTTTGTACACAGAAAATAGTAAGACTACATTGTTATTGGAAACAACTTCTTTCACTCTTTATTAGTTTCTGATAGTAGAAAAAAAAAGTGACATTTGTCAGAAAGCTGAAAGCTTTCCTTTCAAACTTGGCCATAAAGTTTCCTCTTGGGCCCACCCTTTTGGGGCACCTGCATGTTTCAGAGCACCTTTTTACTGGACAATTACAAGTCCTGTAAAAACAATGGGTTGTAAGGGAAATAATGCCGACGTTTGAGTGTTCTGGTTCAAATGGTGTCTGCACTTGAGGGAGGATGAAGTGTGAAAATTGATGAGAAGGATCAATGGCTTAAAAGAAATGCAGAGAGAGGAGGGATGAAGAGGAATTGCTGCACTCTGTTATTTCTCTGTAGTGAAAGTCTGTCCCAGGGTGAGTTTGTTTAAGCGATCGCACCCAGCTGCCTTTCCTGCATAGCTCTTGGATTGAAAGTTTCCGGTGCTCTTCTGCTGTCTCCTGGGAACCACTGACAGAGGAGTTGTTGGCATTGCTGTCCCCATTGTGTGCTGCACAGATGAATTCGTGAGAAAGGACTGGGGTTTAATAAACTTGTATGGCCTTGGTGATTTTAGGGAGCTGAACCGGAATCGCATCCGCCTGATTGAAGGCCTGACGTTCCAGGGACTGGACAGCCTGGAAGTCCTGAAACTCCAGCGCAACAACATCAGCAAATTGACTGATGGGGCTTTCTGGGGACTAGCCAAAATGCAGATTCTGTAAGTTGGAGAAATGGGCTCTTTTCCCTTAAACAGCCTCAGCTTCAGCTGCTGTCACATCCTTCTCTTCGTTTTAGCAGAGATCTGTGGGCACCTATTCCACTTCTCGTGCTTCTTTCTTTGTCCTGCTTGCTCAGAGTTGCTGCACCAGCTGTTTAGTTGACCTACAGTTTAAAAAAGCTCACTGCTTCACCAGGTGTTCAATAAAAAGAGTATTGTTTTTTTAAGCTGTGACACTATTCCTTTGAAAGTCTGACTATTTGAACAATCAGCATTGATCTCAATTGGTCTTTAAATATCTGGCTTCTGCAAATTTGTTTTGACTGATATATGGAAACTCTGTGTTGCAGACAGGATTATTCTACCTCTTGGGATACCTGGAAACCAAGCTGGCCATTCTTAGTGATGTTTTCTTTCCATACCAGAGAATATTGATTAGAAGTTGCAGAGAAATACCTGAAGCTTCCAACACACTTGGCTTTTAGGTGTGTTTGCAAGGTCCCAGATGATGAAGGCAGCATATTTCTGGGTGCTGCTGTCACACAGCTGAGACTCTGCAAATACAAACTTGAATGGGATGCTTTAAGCCCAGTTTATTTGCAGTGGAGCTTCTCTCTGCAGTCACATCTCCTCCTGGGCATTTCCTTTGTGTTGTCCTTGAATTTCTATCCTTTGTTTGACAAGAAATGCCCACACATGCATGCGTCCATGGGTATGCAGGAAGGTGTGTACGAATGGCAAAAATCCCAGTTATTTTTGGAAATCCTTTCAGCATTTGACCAGTGCTGCTTATCTGTCAATTCCTTCTGATTTTTTTCCACAGCCATCTGGAATATAACAGCCTGACAGAAGTGAACAGTGGCTCTCTCTATGGCCTCTCCTCTCTGCACCAGCTTCACCTCAGCAACAACTCCATATCCCGCATCAACCCCGATGGCTGGAGCTTCTGCCAGAAGCTGCATGAGCTGTAAGCTGGTTTCTGTTGTGTTGTGTAATGTTGGCAGGAGAGACGGGAGTGAGGAATTTTCTCAAGGCTTACAGCTCCCACTGTATCAACCTGTAGAAATGCAGGAACTGCAGGTTCCTAAGTGATGCCCTTGTTATTTATGATGTTACAACCTTCAGAGCATCTGGTTAAAATACATTTGCACCAGAAACAAAGGCTAGAACCCACTAAAAATGCACAGTGCCCAAAGACCTGGAGAGCTTATGAGCTGTGGCTTGCCAGCATTTTTAGCTAGCGAGTTACAAGACTTGTAACTTGCCATAAAATAACTCTGCAGCCTGAAGGAAGCTTTGCTTTATCTTCTGTATTTACAAAGAACAATCATGCTTTCAACCAGCAAAGATTTGGCCCTTTAAAGGCAGTTCTCCTTATTTCTCCTGTTTACACTTTATCCTTTCTGTAGGGTTCAGTTGCTGAAAAGTAAATACATTGGCTTTGCTCTCCTGAGGTTTCCAGCTGTGAATACAGCCTGATAAATGAAAGAAAGCCTTGCTGCTGAGGGCAGCCCCACAAGAGTGTCTTCTGGGTCTGTGACACTGCTCAAAGCCTTTTTGAAGAGACAGACATGGGTGCCTGCAGTATTTACAGAAGTAGCTGTTATCCCCTTGGTGGGACTGTGGAAAGATTCACTTTTTTCTTTGGAGAACTTGACACGTGGTCAGTGGAACTGGAATTCATTCTGCTTGGTGCAGGGAAATGTTAGATGTTGTTAGGGATTCTCCTATCCACCAAAAAGCAGAATAGTAAAGCAGCTTCCTGCTGCCAGAGGTCTCACTCTGCTCTCCTACTAGAGGTTGGTATGTGCCCACTCAGCTGTGAGTCCCAAAACTTCTGGGCTGTGGATTCAGAGATAGGTGGACATGACACATGTAATTTCTTTAAGTTTAGAATTAACATGCCAGCCCTGTGATCTTCTGTTGAACCCAAATCATTCGTTCAGGCGTTGGTTATTTTTTGGGGGCACAAGGAAGTACTCTATTTTTGGTTTTAGTGAAATACATGTGTGATTGTTAAATTACCTAATTTTTCAAATTGCTGCAGAACTGCACATGCCTGACACAGTTCTGTGGACAGCTGCAGTTCCTTCATGTGTAGATCCTCACATGATATTTTGCTAGATTAAGGCAGTGTTAATGGAGAGATCTTCAAGGCAAGAGATCAGAACTGGAACTGTGCTCTGTGGTTTGCTAAAATCTGAAGCATCAAAAAAAGGCGAACCTGCCTTGCCAAGGCACTTACAGTTGAATCCTTGTAACAGCCAAATGCAGATTGCTGTACTGCACAGCTCTGAGAGCTTTCTGCTCTCAGGACCAAATATCTGGTGCCTGTGCTGAGCTTCACTTCAGCCTGGGTTAGATGGGATGGGTAAAGCCCGTCTGCACCTTTCAGGGCTAAGCTTGTCTTCTCTACCTGACACTGTCTTGCAAACCCTCAAGGTTTAGGTTGGAGTTGCATGTCATGCTGAGTCCTTTTTCTCAGGTACAGATTGGGATCTCATCCAACATGCAGTTCTAACAGTGAGCTGTCCTGTCTTAGAAGCAGTAATTGCAGAAACTCGGGTGCAGGCCTCACTCATGCTGGTGCAGGATGGGGTAGATTTGGAAAATGCCCGGTGGTGTGAGGTGGTATGAGCCACTGGGGTGTGCCTGATCTGCCAGGCAGGATTGTGCTGCCGTTTGAGGCCAGAGACACAGTCACAGAGATGAGAAAGGTGATTGTGTGGGTGTTAGCACATCCCCGCAAAGTACTACAAGCTCTTGCAGGTGTTGCCTTTAGGGTAAGGCTGCTGCAGGGAGCCATCAGATCTCCAAACTGAAACTCTCACAGCCAGAGAGTACCTGTAGAAGAGGTCTGTGCTGAAATTCAAGGGTGAGGAAAGGAAGCCATAGATACATCTAGACTGACTCTTGCACTTTGTTATCTGTGTATGTTTCATTCCTCATGGAAAGATCCTTGCTCACCTCCACTGTTGCTAAATCTACTGGGTTTCAGTTACCAGAAAACACTGTGGTTGTACAGGGAATGAATTTCAAAGTCTTCTAAGGAGGGAGTTGGTCATCTGAAGGAGGAGTTTTCTCTCATTCAGTTGCTGGGACAAAATGTGACCCCAAGGCTCTGGTCTGATTTAAAAGCTGACAAGGAAAGAAAGCACTTGCCTTGTTATGAGCATGAGAAAGGGCTGATTGTATTCACCAGTCAGGTGCTAGAGCATCAGTATCATGGAAGAAACCACAGTGGGAGCACAGGATTTCATCAGAGGTAAATGGTGCCTTGCCTGCTGGGTCTCTCCCTTTTTACCTGTAGCTTGGTCAATGGGAATGAAGTATGTTAGATGTACCTGGTCCAGAACAGGCTGGCAGCAGCAGCCCCAGCTGCACAACAGGGTTCTGGTTAACCCCTTTCTGTACCAATTTTGGCATGGTGCTCAGGGAGCTGCTCTCCCACTTCTTGCCAAAAGGGTTGTGTAGACAAACATTGCCATTTATTCATTCCAGTGATTTCTCACTGGTAGAGAGATGCCAAGGTCAGGGAAGCAGCAGAGATCTGCTGGCTTCTCTCAACCAGATAATCCACACTGCTGAGGGGGGAAACCTGATGTTTTGCGAATTGGCCTGTCCTGTGGCAGGAAGCAGAGCCCAATGTTGAAGAAGCTACCGCCAGGTGCAATCGCTTCTGGAACCTTCCATGTGGTGACACCATTGAGAGAGTCTCCAAGTCCTGCTGCTGTCTGTCCATCTTGGGGTGACATCAGAACAAACAGAGGGAATGTGCCTTCACCAGTTGTGGCAGGAACTCTTATGTGTAGAATCAAAAGGAACTATATATTTTCTCAGTCAGGTTTAGGATTACTTTGAACAATTTTTTTTTTAAGCCAAATTCTTTAATCGCAGGTGAAGACATAATTTTGACCAGATGCCAGTTCTTCATAACTAACACTCTAGCTTCTTTAGGAATGAAGGTATGTTGTCCCATACCTTCAAACTCATTAATCTTTGCTGAATTTTCTCCAGAGCTTGCCCTCTGCCCACTCACACAGCTAAAAGATTGCACGTTTGCCAAGTAAATGACGCTCTCAGTGCTTTGGAGTATGTGTCTGTTTTGACTTAGGTTTTGGCTTTGCAGTGAGTTTCATGCAAGCCCTAGACACATTTTTAAGCAGACTCATTAACAGGCAGTACTAGAAGAGGAATTTGGAGGTTTCAAACTCAGTGAAATTTTTTTCTTGTTGTCCATACAGTGAAAGATTTCAGTGCTTGTTCAAAGCTGCCTAACTCCACTTTTTCAAAAGTTGAGCAGCCCAAACTGTCATATCTTTTGAAGTGAGTTGTACGTCTCGGTCACTAAGAAGGTTGTTTTGAAAATCTGGTGCCTGCTGCTACTCTGAGAGGTCCCTCATTCGACAGTCCAAGCTGGCTTTCCACAGCAGGGCTTTATTCTGGATAGAAGGTCGTTGCACAGTGTGTGAGGAGACTGCAGTGGCTTGTAGCTTCCCAATGCCTGCCCTCAGTGTCACGTCTCCAAAGCCTCATCTGCACCTTGCTGGGAGAGAAAAGCAGCTGCCTTCCTGCCAGCTTCCAAACTGCAGCAGGAGTAGTGTTTAAAAACAATCTCCCACACCAGAGATAATACAGGCAAGGGGAAGAGATAGATGGAAAACTAGGAAAAAAACCAACCCTCCAATAGTCTCTTGTAAGTGGAGAGGATTTAAGGCAAACAATGCTTCTTGACAAAGGGGAGTGGGAGGAAGGAAAGGTGGCTGGTTTACTACAGACACCTCCTTTCTGTGCGTGAAAAGAAGCATTCAATTGCCTTGTGGTGAAATGCTTTTGGCTCTGGACTGGGGTGGAGCAGAGGCACCCACACCCAGAGCCTGGGGCTTGCTGTGCACAAGTGCAGAACGATAAGACACCTCCTGAGTACAGAAATCTGGACCCTGCCAAGAGCGTGTGTGAACTCCAAAATCCATCTGTGTGACATCACTCTGCACCTCACAGGGTGTGGGGAACAGGGCCTGCTTTTCCCTGTAAGCCTCGGAGGGAGTCCAAATGGAAGTGAGGATTGAACACAGCCATCTGAGTGTTGCCTGTACCTGTGGGGACAGAGGGGTGGCACTCCCAGACCCTCACCCAGCTGCATGGGAGCAGGAGAAGCTCATCCCTGCTGTAGCTGACAGTGTGTGTGTTAGGCTGTTGGTCTTAGTCACTTCTGGGGCAGCCTCTCTCTGTAGAATGCACAGAAAATTTCCCCATAGCTGGGTACCAACTGCCTCCTGCTCCCTTAGTGTCATCCAGGCTTCCCAATGGGTATCTTGTGGCAATACTTGCAGGCTGCAGTCTTATTTCCTCATCCAGCTGTTATGTATGCAGCCAGTACCTCACCTCGTGTAAGGTGGTTGTGGGAGGCAGGCACTGGTTGGCTCAGAGGAGTTTGGAAAATACCAGATGGATTGACAAGGGCTGTTGTTACCTTTTTTTCCTCAGGATACTCTCCTACAACAACCTAACAAGGCTGGATGAGGGAAGCCTGGCAGACCTCGGGGGACTGCACGTGCTACGGCTGAGCCACAATTCCATCAATCATATTGCAGAAGGTGCTTTCAGGGGACTCAAAAACTTACGTGTCCTGTAAGTTGCTCTGAGCTTTTGTCAGACCACACTCATGTTCCCTCCAGTTTGTGTTCTGCTGAATGGTTCTGCTTTGGAGGTGCCTTGGGTGCCATGTCTGGCAGTTTCAGGTTTCTGAAACCACCTCAGCAGACCAGAAATCCCTGAGGTCTCATTCCTGCAGCTAATAGCAGTATTTTTCATGCTATCATATTGACTTTAATTGAAATGCTTAGAAAAGATTAGTTTCTTTTGGGTTATTCTGCACTCAAAAGGAACAGGGAATGATTCCTTCCACTGGCAACACTGGAAATTTGAATATCCTCTTAAATGTGCTATTGAGCACTTCTGTGTTGTTACTTTTTTTAGAAAAAACTGAATATTAAATACAAAATTATGGGGTAAGATGATGTTAAGAAAAAAGCAATGGCAAAACAAAGCAATGTAGAAGTTGGGCTTGGGGTCTGACTGTACCAGAAGTGTAACAACACAGGAAGCTTCACCCAGTCTTCAATCCAGTCATAGAAATAAGAAGCTTTTGCAGGTACCATGCAAGTAACTGGAAGTCTTTAATGCAGTTGGGCTCATGAAATGTTCTGTGCTCTGATTTTCATGGTAAACCCTGAAAAACCAAAAAGTTGCCAAGGGCAAAGTTTCGTGTGCCTTAATACTGAATTGCAAAATGATCCATCCAGTGCTGGCTGTGGCCATTTACCACAGACTTTTATTTTAAAGCCACTCACACAATATAATACCTGGAAATGTGACACTGGAAATGAGCTTGCTAATCCAAATACCAGCTTGTAAGGTTTTAGGAGTAGTAGAGCCCATTAGACAGATCAGTGTGACTTTCTGTGGGATGCAGCTGTACCATTATGCACTGTTAACCCAAAAGCTGCGTTAGATTGAAGTACATCTGGGCTTGTCTTATGAACATCAGAAGATGAGGAACCCAGTTCCATTTCTGCAGCTGTGTTGTCTCGGTCTCCTTACTGGAACCTGCAGGGCTGCTGGCTGCTCTCCTCCTTTCTCTGGGAGCTGCAGGCTCAGCACCTTCATCTGGCAAACCACAAAGTTCTCACAGTCCTTGTGACAGCACCAGACACATTCCCAGGCTGGTTGGGTTCAGCAAACTGATTTAATTCTTCCTTCAAAAGAAAAAGAACACACTTTGATACTTTTATTCCTCTTCAGAAGCCCATTGTGGCCTGAGTCATTAAAAGGAAATGGGAGCAGAAAGATCTCCCCTCTTTACAGGACTTTCTGCATCTTACTCTTTTCTTTATTGAAGTTCATCGTGAAGGAAGTGACTGGAAAGTGAGTTTGGGTTTTGTTTGCTTTTTTTAAACTTAAGCCAAAGCCTTTCAGCCACTGGGCATTCAGAAAGGGACCTCTCTGAGGCAGCTGTCAAGACCGGAACTAAAGGTTTCCAAAGAAAAATGGAGGAGAAGGGGAGCTGGTCGTTCTCTTTGCTCTGCAGTGAATGTGGAGCCTCTTTTATGTCCAGGGCAGAGGGGGGAGATGGAGAGGGAGTGTGTGAGCGAGCTCTAATTTAATAAAGAGAAAGGCCTATTGGGTCCTGCACCTGGTGAAAAAGAGCCGAGCATGCTTTAATTATGGGCTATTGTTGGGGAGCCTTTGGTGGGTGTGAAACTGCTGAAATGTGGAGCTATTCAAATAGAGGTCAGGCCCGGAGACCTCTGAGCACAATGATTAACAAGGCTTCGAGCATTCAAGCTCAGCCAGCCAGAAAGAATAGGAAATTGGCAACAGGGGCTGGGAGAGGAGTTGGAATACAAAGAGAGCTGGGCTAAAATACCCCACTCTTTTTTTCTCCCTCTCTCTATTTTCACTCATTTGTTAAAAAGGTTTTTATTCCTCCTTTCTAACACTAAACCTTTGAGTTGCCACTGGATGAACAAGCAGTACCATTTTCTTTCCCTTTTTCAAGAAAACACAATGTGTGGCAGTCAATTAATAAAAGTGTGTGTCAAGCTCCTACAGGCTGTTCCCACTTGTCTGTCTCTGCCATGGGAAAGGGTTTGCCGCTCCAAAGACCAGCAGCCCGTGGTGAAACTGAAGAGGAGAAATGTCTGAGAAGGGATTTTCCCTTAAAAAACAAACAGAACAACAGACATTGGCTTGGCAACTGTTGGGAAAATGTAGAAACTAAGCTCCAGGAGGATGTTACTTGCTCCTGTCCGACTCGGATGGTGCTGGAAATTCCAGCACATCAAAGCATGTCTCCTGGACTCATCTCTTTGGCCACCACAGCATTATGTGCACCCACACCCCACAAGGATGTTAAGTTTTTGTCCATCCCTTTGCCACAGAGCAATCCACAGATCACCTTGACATCCACAATGATGCTGGCTAAGGCCAGGGTTCTCCAGGGACATGAGATTCAGGTCTCAGGCTGAAGCCAGCTGAGAACCAGGAATTGTGCCTTTTGGCCATCTGCCTTCACATCTTCAGTTCACCCTAAAGCAGCGAAAGGAGCAAAGACTGCAGCCAGCTGAGGGAAGGCTATTCCCATATTGCAACTGGGGCTTTCTTTTAAATTTCTTTTCCCTTCTTGTGAGTTACTGTGTATTTATCCTGCCCAGCCCAGAAGCCACGCTGTGATGCCTGTGTCAAGAGTGTTGCAAAATGCAGGGGGACTTGGTTTTCTTTTTTTGGTCTTAATATTTTTTTATCTGGAAACATTCTGATAATCATCTTCAAAAGGTGCGAAAGGAGTACCTGAAGGCTCAGGGGTTATCTGGATAGTGAAGTTTGCTTTGGTGTTGGGTTTTGCCAGGTTTTAAATCAGAGTGATGTAACAAAACCAACAAAGCCTATTTAGTTTTTCTTTCTTTTTTCTTAGCATTGGAAATGATGAATTTCTGTCTGTGTTGCTGGGTATTCATTGCTAGCTGGAATTAAAAGCTGGGAGGGAAGGATTTTTAAACAGACTGTTTAAACAGCTTTTGTGGATCTCTCTGTTTGTTCTGTGTGCTTGTTTTTCTTCAGACCTCTTTGGCTCTTGTAATTGATGGTCAATTTGAGAGCCAAAAGAAGCTAACTGAAAAAGGAATTCTCTTGGTTTTTTTTAAATGGTTACACAAAGTTAGGCTGGTGTAGCGATGCTGGCACTTTCCTTTGTTGAGTTTTCAAGTTCATTGCCAGAAAAAATGCAGCTTTGTAGAAAATATACCAAATCATCTTCCTAGGATTCAGCTATAGACAAATACATGTATACACTAGAATACCTAAAGTGATGTTATTTCATGGTAGTAGCATTTAAGGACCGCTGTTTCTTTCAGCAGTTTATTTTAATCTTCCTCCTCCTGTTTGGATACACAGAACTAGAAATGGACAGAAACCTACGTGGTAAAAAGTAGCTGTCTCAGAGGGTTTCAGCTAGGGCTCTTTCTGTTTTGCACCATCCCACCATGTGTCAGTGCAGGAGAAGTGATTAGTGCTGCTTTGCTGCAGGACTCTGCATTTTCTGGTAACTCAGGAGAAAATGGGAAGCTCTCATGCTTCACTCTCCAGCTTCCTCCACTTGTTTGTTACAGTGACACTTGGACTAAGGCGCTGATTCCAAGCTCTCTTTTGTCCTCTCCCCAGGGAACTGGACCACAACGACATCTCAGGCACAATAGAAGATACCAATGGAGCCTTTACTGGCCTGGAAAACCTGAGCAAGCTGTGAGTATCCCTGGGCTTGAATTCTGCAAGCCAGTTTTGTTGTGTGCCTGTGTAGGGTTGGGTCTGTCCCTTTTTATGCAGCCTCCCTCATCTTGGAACAAGACAAAAATCAACAGAAAATCTGAGATGTAGTAGTTTTTCAGGTTCACTGCAAGAGTGCAAATGTGGTTTTCAAGCACTGATGTTTCTAAGCAGGTAGAGGCAATTATTTCCTTTCAAAATGGTGAACGTATGGTGCCACATACTGCAGTTCAGACACACAGGAGAGAGAAATTTAAGCTGGTTTTGTGTATAAAATTCAGCACAACCATTCCTCACTTCCAAAAGCAAACAAGCAACAAAAACGACCCCTTGCAATCCTCAGTGAGGCACTGACTGATGCAGCAAATAACAATAAACAGAAGAGAAAAATCACGCCACTTCCTGTTACAACAGAGGATTGAAACAGAATTCATTTCTGTGGGATACTCTGTCTGAGAGTGATCTTTTGGGCTCGGTCCCATGTGCAGTGACAATAAAAGGCACCATGGGGCACAGGCTCTTAAAGAGATAAAAAGAAACCCAAGGCAAGCATGCGCCTTGCAAATGTTTATGGCTTGCTTGGCCTTCACAAGGATTTTCACATTGCTCTGTACAAGTCCCTATTCCATTTGAAATGGGTGATATAAATCAGCCCTGTCAGAGGAGTCTCTGATGGCTTGTGACAAATCAAGAGTCTCTAATCATTACCTCTTGCCTTTGTTGAAGTTCTCAGCACCCCCCATGCCGCTGTCTCTGATGCTGGGATGGCACAGCCAGAGGTGCAGTAAAAGTACCTCGATGGATAGCAGATGGCTGGAATGAATCCTGGCAGGCGGGATATTGTCACGCTCTCATTAGAGACTCCTCGGGGAGTGGGATGAGCCATGGCAGGATTTGTGGGGATGTAGTGCTTAGAGAAGAAAAATTTGAAATCACAGACAGAGATGGCATTTGATCGTTGCTGAGGGGAGTCGCTGGGTCCACGCAGAGAGGAACCAAGTTGTAGCTGCACGTAAAGTAGGGCAGAAGGCAGAGAAGGATTTAAGGATGGGGGGAGCCAGGCAGGGAAGCAGAAGTAGTGTGGGGGTGAGAGAGAAGTCAGTAAGAATTGCTGTGCATGCAGAGTCAGGGAATCTTCCTATGACTGCCAGAAAAAAGGCAGAGGAGCAGATGTGGTGAGTAGAAGAGTCCTTGCCTGCCTGACTGAAGTGTTTGGTTTGTCTGAAGAACCCAGTGAAACCATGTGAGCAGCTGCAAGGGTGATGGGAGAAGAGACTTTATCCAGTGGGATTTGCAGGCTGTAGGGATTATGAGTCTGTAGTGCTGCTTTGACAAGGGAGAGAAACTGGTGGAAAGGAGCAGAGAGAGCTGTCCTTTTGGGACAACCACTGCTGGTGACACATCTCTCCAACAGGGCCACTGGCATGGGAGCAAAAGTAGTGGCCCCAAGTGATTAGGATATGTTAGAAATGCTGGGTGCAGATATCAGGAGAATGGTGATAAATCCAGAGGAGACAGCATCGAAGGAAAGAGTTCAGGAAAAGGATTCACTCGGAGAGCAGGAGCAGTGAGCCCTGATGAGCTGTGGGGGTCAGGCAGAGGCCAGGAGGAACAGCAAGGAGCAGAAGGAGGAAGAAAGGGGGCAGGGACAACCTGTGGGATTATGTGCTGGGAGCTCTGAGCAGAGCAGCTATTGCTCTCCTCTGTAAAATGCCGTGGCCTGATGGGAAGTTTATCACCCAGCACAAGGAACACCTCCAAAAGATGTCTGGTTTGGGCTGCCAGTAGCCAAGGATGCACTAAAGGCTTGTGCAAGTCTAAAGAAATTTGGTTTATGTCTTTCTTTCCTTTGTTGACTGATGTCTGTCATTGCACATGGACTTGGGCCAGTTTTGAGTCTGGCTGAGGGACATGTGCAGGGAAGGTTTGTGCAGGGGATTGCAGCACATTTCATAGCCTGGAAGAGCATGTGGATCAGGTTGGTTTGGGGCAGACAGGAGTGGTTTGATTACTTAACAGAGTGAACTGCTGTGGGACAGACAGCTTGCTGGGATCGTTCACTGTCAGCCGGAGTGTAAGGCTAAAAAACGCTCAGAACATGAAATTATTTTATTATAATTTCTTGAGGCATTTTGAGAATACTTGTGAGTGGTCACTTTTAAAGGGTTCTCCTCAGAACTGTTTTAGCTTATCAACACATAAATCCCAAACTGGTGATTTCTAAGGCTGAAGTGAGTATCAGGATTTTTTTGTAAATAAAAGATCAGCCCTTACAGCAAACATTTCACTGTGTGATTTAGGGCCTGTGTTTAAACCATCAACCGCTTTAAATGCATTAGCATACAAAAAATAAATGGGCACTTCAGAGGAGACCTTCTGATGAATTAATAATCACCTCAGCTCTGTGGAGATTGCCTTAAAAGCCGTTCCACTTTGATCTGGCACAGATTAGCCTCTGAAAGGACTTAGCACAGAGAGGGTTGTTCGCTGACACGAAGGTGTTAAATAGAGAAGGAGAGGCCAGTCACTTTAGCCTTCTCTGAATTATATATGAAGCTCTCCAGGATGGAGAGCACAGGCCTAAATTAAAATGTTGCTTGAAGAAAGAGGGAGTAGAGAAGCACTGAAGCATAAAAAGCACCGGTGGAATCGCTGCGGAACAAGGAGGTTCCTAATTATTCAAGCTGCTAAATGTAACCGGCTTTTTGATGGCTTACTCAGCGAGATCTTCCTGCAGGTGCAAAACTGGCTGGAGGAGAAAATGCTGCAATGAGTTGTGTGTCTGGCATGTAATTACACTGGTGCAGTCTCCAGGAGAGCTTGTGCCTGGCTCTGCCCCATGGAGGAGGTTTTGGACAGCAGTGGGATGGTTAATTGTGGCTGTGTTCTGCTGCCTTCACATTCCAGCCTTCCACAGCCCTTTGATGGGGGCTGCTGGGTTCAAACTCTCAGATTTGTGGAGGCAAATTGAAATTGATTGAAATTAGTTGCAAGGAGTAATGAGTTTGCTGAGGCCTGACTTGTTAAGTGTGTTAGGTGTTTCTCATGTCCAGCCATCAAGTCATGTGCACCTACACAAGTGGTATAGTTGTGTATTCCCATCCCCAGATGTACTGCTTATGTCTGCACAGAAAAATAAACAGATACCAGCAGTATCTCCAATTTTCAAAGTCCAAAATCCACTGAACAATAATAGAAATCTGCAGCTATCAAACCCAAGCTCAGCATAATTTTTTCAACAGCAGTTGCCCATCTAACTTCCACTAGAATCATTAAGGTTGGCAAAGATCTTTAGGATCATCAATTCCAACCATTAACCTAGCACCATCACCATGCTCATCATTAAACCATGCCCTGAAGTGCCATGTCCACATGTTTTTTCAACACTTCCAAGGATGGTGACTCTGCCACTTCCCTGGGAAGTCTGTTCAATGCTTACAAACCTTTCTCTGAAGAAATTTTTCCTAAAATCTAATCTAAACCTCCCCTGGCGCAACTTGAGGCTGTTTCCTCTGGTCGTTATTTTATCCTTACCTCGTCCTTATAACACCCTTATTTAGAGATATGGCGCCAGAAATCAGTGTGTCTGGATGCAGCCATTTGACCAGAGTTTACATATAGTAAATTATTTACTGTATTAATCATTCTAATGGATTTTTCAAAGCCTTCATTAATGCAACATCCCTTTTACCAAATGATGGCACACATGATTGCACACATCTATTGGTGCTGGGGGTATTTGAAACCAGGCTTTCTGGGAGCCAATATATAACCAAATTATGCTGACATTTGAAAAGTGCTTTGTGGAAAGCCTTGACAAGTTCTTGGAAATGTATTTGCTCATGGAATGGCTGCACGTGCCCCATCCCTGTTCTTTCCCTGGACAGTAAGCAAGCAGTGGGACCATCATAGTGTTAGGTCTTTTTAGGGTGCAGATACACGTTGCACCCTGTGTTGAAGTACAACTCTTGAAGGAAAACTCAAAATCAAATGCAGCACCAGATGTGCCTTTTTTTCACCTGAGGTGTGGGTGATGACTTGCACTGGACATTGTGTGGTGGTAACAGATGCACCTGAAGGATAAACCTTAGAGGGAGCCTGGGGAAGGAAAGCAAAAAAAAAAAGTTCCTAATTAGTTAACACTGGTTGGTGTTTTATTAAAACAGGTGAGGAGACCATCCATTTGGCACGAACCCTGCCCCTGGCCATTAGCACTGGTCAATATTTAGGGAGAACTGTTGCTTTGGAGATGGCAGCTGGGCTGGGACCTCTCCAGCTGGCTGTTTTCTGGTGATAGTCCCCTTCATGCCACTGCTGATTTGGAGGAATGCTCTCTGGTCACAGATGCAAGCAAGCCCACTCCTCAGCTCTGGACATTACCTGTTCTGCCTTTTGCTCCTAGAAATTTTCCCTTGGCTGTGATCTGTTGCATGATGTTACTTTGCTGTTGTATTTACAAGGAAGGAATGAGCAGTGCCTCCAGTCAGCTGCTGTGTAAATGTGCAGCCCAGGGGCAGTCCTCAGCTCTGTGCGCTGATGGCTGCTCAGGCCAAGTACCAGTGAATAAATGACCACTCTTTTTCCTGTCTGGGAAGAAGTCAGAAATGAAAAGTGTTGTGGGGAGAGACCAATATCTTGTTAAACTGTCACTGCACTTAATCCTGTCCACAGCCAGCCTGTGAAGAACAGAGGGGACCTTCTGTTACTCAGCAAGCTGGTTCCCAAGCACAGGAGCAAACCTGCCTTTTTACATGATATGGCACATTCCCTTTTGCGCTGTCATCACTATTAAATTCAAATACAGATAAAAGGATTTAATTTCAGGAGCAGGAAAGTGAGTGTGCTTCAGCCCTCTTAATCTCTGTGCAGTTCAGATTTCCTGGGACTTACACTGAGTGTGTATATCAGATAAAGCCACACTAATTGCGTTCCTTCTTTTTTTTTTTGCCCCCCTCTCCCCATTTTCTTTCTGTTTATCTGGCACTGGATGTTTGGAAACTGCAGAACTCTGTTTGGAAACAAGATCAAGTCAGTGGCCAAGAAAGCGTTCTCAGGGTTGGAGGCCCTGGAGCACCTGTGAGTAACCCACCATGCCTCAGAGTTCGGGAAGGGGGGTCTGCCAAAAGTAGCTGCTTGAGAAATCTGCTAGCAATTTAATAGTGTCTTTGTAAACTGAGAAGCCAGTCCATTTGTGGGGGCCACCTGCTTCCTTCTCATTATAAGTCCGCCTCAACTTTGGCCTTTTTTTGTGCTAGGAACAAAGTTATAGAACATATGGCAAATTTGCATGCTCTTAATTTTTGGGAGTATCACCTTGACTTGCACAATATTGTTTGCAGGCTGTTAGCAGTAAAAAGGCTCTCCTCCTTTGCCTCAACTTCCTCCTAAACCCAGGCTCTGGCAGTGACATATGTTGCAGATGACTGGTTTTGATGCAGGCACTGAACATCCCCATTCAGCACAACCCCCTTAGAGCCATTTGCAAGAAGTAAATTTTGGTTGCCTCTGTGTAATTTTTTTCTGTGTCCCAAGGCTGGTGACTCCAGCAGTGATTCATGAATAACCTTCTTTCTTGGATTAAGACAAGTATATGTGACTGTGCTCTGCATGTTTTATTGGCTGTTGATTGTATGATATGTTATGGCCATCGAGAGCACACTGGAAGATCTGGGCTGCCTGACTGGGGGTACATTCTCAAATAAAGGTGCCCTTAATGCTCTACTGAGATTGTCCTCTTTAAGTAGTGCTCATCTGCCCTACATGTCACTTAGTAGACTTCAGCCCTAAATCTGACACTGCTTTTTCAGAGAACAAATTATTTTTTTAATTAGCAATAGTTGTGAGGGAGGCTTTTAAGAACCCCTTCCTTTGGAAATACTGGGATGTTTTTTTAAACCCAACAATATCCTCTCCAAGTCACTTTCAAATAATTCCTCAGATGCTGTGTAGTGTGCAAGTATTTGCTTTCTTTTATATTTGCTGAAGGTCTAGCCTGGGGTACCACATTCCTGACTATCTTTGGTTATTGAGGGGGCTGAGGAATTTCCGAGCTATGGATGATGGAGGTAGCTCAGACTGAGAAAGCGTAGTGAGAAGATGGGGTAGGGAATGACTTAGTGATTTAGTTAAGTGTAATTTTTGTTGGCTGGCTATTGTTCAGCAATACTTTAATAATATAAAGGTGTTTTGAGGAGCATTTCTCTGCACCGAAAGTGCACAAGGCCTTAACAAGGAGCTACCAAATCACCTGCTACTGGAGTCATTGTTTAAATCAATGTGGAGAGGCTCTGTCCCAGCCTCAGCATCCCTTTTGTTCACATTGCCTGTGGTTGTGCCTGCAGGAACCTTGGGGACAACGCCATCCGCTCCATCCAAGCCGATGCCTTTGCCAGGATGAGGAGCCTGCAGCAGCTGTAAGTGATTGCCCTGCTCACACCATTAGGCAGGAGGGATCCTCCTGGCCCTGGACGTGAGCAGCAGCACGGGTGTTATCCACATTACCACTCATTTATTTGCCCCTCCCCTCCGTCCTCCTCTGTGGGGTATTTTTACACGAGGAGCTGTCACAGGAACATCTTGCATGTAATAGTGAGTGAAATTAGATCATCAGAATAGGATCTTCCAGCACGTTTGTGCCTGTGCAATTATTCATCTCCATTCAGGAAGTCCAGCCCTGGTCCTATTAGCCAGCTCTCCTGCTCACACCACCATGGACTTAATTCCCAGTGGTCCATCTGCTCCCTTGCTGTACCTGTGTTTAGGGTGCACACACAGGACTGATACTGCAGTGATAAGCAGCATTTGAACTGCATCCACTTGTCATCCAGCCTTCTGGTGTAAAAATACAGATGTGTTATCAGAGCTGCTGCTTGTGCTCCAGGCTGGGGCTCTGCACTGTTATCAGACACTGTTTCCAGTCTTGCCTGGTTTCCTTTTCTCTTCTTCTCCATAAATATTTAATCCACTGTCAGTGTGTTGCTATGCCCTGGAGTAGTGCAGTGTCTGTGGAACACAAAATCACTTACTTGGTATTTGGGTAGGCACAGGTTCTTGCTCCTGACATTGGAAATGGGAATCAGATGGTCACTGTTAGCAGTGACACTTGATACCAGTGACTGGGAATGAAGAAGATAAACACTGTGCGTCTGTT
Source organism: Corvus kubaryi (assembly GCF_017639235.1). NCBI lineage: Eukaryota > Metazoa > Chordata > Aves > Passeriformes > Corvidae > Corvus > Corvus kubaryi. The sequence goes on from NW_024580670.1 coordinate 5,825,095, forward strand.
GTGTGATTAAAAACTTTATCTTCTGCACTGGCTCTGGAAACAAAATTGAGATGAAAGATTGATCTTATTAGGAAGAGATAGTGAGATCCCAGATACTGTGAAGGAATGTTTATAAAATGGAGAAGTTCAGCTAGAGGGCATTTACATGCAGAATGCATTATGCTGAAGGATCTTGTGACCTGTCCCAACTAGCCAGGAGGGTTTTATGCCATCATGTGTGTTAGAGACTACACATCATTCTAGAAGAGCAAAGTGGACAGCTTGGAAAAATCAAATCCTATATTCCCTCCCTCTCCAGTCCATTTCTTTCTTTTTCACTTTCCTGCTCATTTCAAACTTCAGGATTTCCTGAGGTATTGGGTAGAAAAACAGCAGGAGATTCACATCTTACAGTGCAGTGCTGGAGCTGGGGTTCTGCTGTGTTCCTGATACCCTGCTCTTGCATAGCTTCTAGTATTGCAGGACAAGAGCTCTCTCTGGGGCATTTTCCCAGTCTCTGAGGCATCCTCACATTTAATTCCAAGGATCAGACTGAGTTTTGCAAACCAGACCAAAGTCTGAATGCCCTAAATTTACAGTTCTTCACTGGCCTCAGAGCTATGCTGAGCCATAATTTGGCCCAGAATATTGAAAAAAACCCACATTAATCCTGAAGCTCCCTTTTTTTTTGGCCCCTTTTTCACACCTCTTTTCCTAACATAAGGTGCTAAGCTAGTGTTGGATCACAGAATTACAGAATCCTGCAATGGTGGGGTTGGAACTCAGGATTTCTCAACATCTCAGGATGCTGAGAAATGTGTTTTGTTTTCCAGACTAGTTACTGTTTGTGTGGGGTTTACACAAATATCTTTGGTCATTTCCTCCTCTACTGCTTCTGCTAATCAGTAAACACAACTCCAGGTTCACCCAGTGGAAGGCAGGGCCTCTCTGCTTACTGCTCTGCCATGGAGGGAACTCGAGGCCTTACAGTGGCAGCTGGGTGTCCTCTCTCTGTTCAGCAGTAAAGTGCTGAATTTGGTCCCCACCAAAGATGCTCAAACCACAGGGGCAGAGGAGGAACTCACTGACACTGCTTGTCTGGGGATCACTCTGCAAGCTGGTTAATAAGTACAAGGTGCTACAGAGTGTCACTGCAGTACAGGAGTGGGGCTGTCTATGTGGAGATGAAATGCTCTTTAAATGTGTCATGTCTGTAACATCTTTAATGCCTCCAGGACATCCCTGCAGTCCTTTTTTTTCCCTCCACCCATGCTGGGGGGGCGGGAGGAATGTGTTTAACATGAAAGGGCTGTGAGCCTCCCAGCCTTCCCTCCGTGCAGGACTCACAGCAGGCTCATGTTGGTTTTGTTTCCCTGCAGCCACATTAACAGCGACAGCTTCCTCTGCGACTGCCAGCTGAAGTGGCTGCCCCAGTGGTTAGTGGAGAAGGAGCTGCAGTCCTTCGTGGTGGCCACCTGTGCCCATCCTGAGTCACTGAAAAGCAAGAGCATTTTTGCCATCCAGCCAGAGAGTTTTGTGTGTGGTAAGTCTTGCCTGCGTGTTTTGAGGTTGTATGAAGGGTAGGAGTCACTTGGGAAACATTTTCTTTGACTACCAGCATGTTATTATGAGAGGGTTTCTGTTTTGTTTTGTTATTCAGTGGGATCAAAGGAAGCCCAAGCCTGCATTTTAAAAATTTGTCATTGGCTACAATTTATTTCCCACCAAAACCACACTGCATTGCTTGCATCCAGAGTATTCCTTACAGGGCTCTCTGAGTATTAAATCAAAAGGGACTAAGGCTTGTTCCACTTCCAGATGGGGCTGCACAGACACTTCCCCAGCCCTCTCAGTTTGACAGTACCAAGACTGCAGCTGTAATTTTATTTCCTTCTGCAGTGTTCTGAGCTCTTCTGCGGATTTGTGTTCCTCACCCATCTTTCTCCCTCTTGGAGACAACAAAGAGTTAAAAACAAAACCCAGAGGAGAATCCCTCCATCACAGCTGCTTCTTCCAAATACTTCAGTTGAGTCTTCACCTGAGCTATGGTTTCAAAGCAGCTTTACTTAATACCCAGAACACATAAACATCTACTACCTTTCTCATAAAGAAAAAGAAATTTAAATCATCACTGGAGGCCAAACTAATGCTGCTCAGGCATCCAGCTTTTTGGGGAAAAGAAAGGCCTGGTTTGGGAGCCAAACCCTGTGCAGTGGAGCCAACCAGTGAGGATCCTGGGTGGAGCTGCACATGGTTGTTTGAAGGAAAAATGAGCTTTTGCAAACACTATTTAACTGAGCTGAATGCATGACTTGCACTGAACATGGAGCAGAAGCTTTGTTCCAGTGTCCCTCTTGATCCCCCAGTGACAGGCTCTGCCTAGGTGGCCTCTGTCTGAGCAGGCTGGGAGGGAGGCTTGCTGTGCTCATCTGGAAGAAGAGATTCTGAAGGCTCCATCCCCACAGCAACATCACAAAGCAAATGCAGCTTTGCTTCCCGGTGCCTGCCAAGTCCTCCAGGCACTAGTAGTCCTGGTTCCAGAGGCCTGGCTGTTTAATTAAACCTCAGTCAGATATTAAATTACACCATTTGTAGAAATCTAATAAATGAATCTGCTTGGAACCTTGCTAAAACCAACAGTCTTCAGGGCAGAGAGAGTGTGCAAAGCTTTCCACCCCGGTCGGGTGACAGGCAAATACAGCTGCTTCTGCTTTGACAGCATGGGCTGCGTAGAGTCAGAGAGTCCTTTAGGTTGGAAAAGACCTCTAAGATCTTTGAATCCAACCATTAACTTACTACAGCCAAACCCACCACTAAACCATGGCTCCGAGTACTACATCTACACATCTTTTAAATACCTCCAGGGATGGTGACTCCACCACATCCCTGGTCCCTGGGCAGGCCTGTTCCGGTGCTTGACAGCCCTTTTTGGGAAGAAATGTTTCCTGTTAGCTAATCTAAACCTCTCCTGGCACAACTTGAGGCCATTACCTCTTGTCCTGTTGCCTGGGAGAAGAGACCAATCCCCACCTCACTAAAACCTCCCATGAGAAATTTTTCCCAGAGGTGACACTTGCAGCCCTTTAAGTGTCCTCTCCCATCCTACTTCATGCCAATACAGGTCTGGAGGTGAGGTTTTAAGTTCAGTCGTGCTCTTCATGCATGGATTGTACAAGGAAGGACAGCCTAAATATGGTCTGAATATTTTCTTCGGATCATAGCATCTTTCTCAGATTTCAGCCACATTGGTAAAGGAGCTGGGTGTCCTGTAGGTGTCTGAGGTAACTAGGTGACCATCTCAGCCCACTGAAGGAACCAGAGGAACAACAATCCCACGTAAACCAACCACTCAGTGGAGTTGTGTGGGGCACACCTGCTCTACAGAGCACTGCTTATTTCTCATTTCACCTCTTGGCTTGCTCCAGTCTCCCCTCAGAGTTCAGCACTGACTATTGCTGCTGTTTCCTCCCAGATGATTTCCCCAAGCCACAGATCATCATCCAACCTGAGACGACAGTGGCCGTCCTTGGCAAGGACATCCGCTTCACCTGCCTGGCTGCCAGCAGCAGCAGCTCCCCCATGATGTTTGCCTGGAAGAAGGACAACGAGATGCTGCACAACGCTGAGATCGAGAACTTTGCACATGTGCGAGCCAAGGACGGGGAGGTGATGGAGTGCACCACCATCCTGCACCTGCGGCACGTCACCTTCGCACACGAGGGGCGGTACCAGTGCGTCATCACCAACCACTTCGGCTCCACCTACTCCAACAAGGCCCGACTCACTGTTAATGGTGAGTGGGAGCTGCTTCCTCATTCCTCTCCTCAGCCTGAGCTCGTACATGGTACAGTTCCTTGGGACCCACTTAGTTCTTCCCAAGGGTCCACTCCTGGTGGTGAGCTCTTAACCTCTGCAGCAGCTGTCTGTATCTCAGTGGATGCTGAGAAATGCCCTGTGAGGAGCACACACCATTTTGTGTTGGCTGCCATCCAACCAAGCACTTCAGCATGCATGTTCTTAACAGCTTTAGCTGCCTCTCTTTGGCTGCTCAGGTAGATTCTTTGCCCAATGAAAACAAGAATAACAAAGGGATGCAAAGAAGAGGGATGTAGTGATTGGAAGTTCTGTGTAGGACAAATAATGGATTTTTTCCCAGGTCTTCACAGAAGAAAATTAGCTTTGATCCCAGCTCTAATGATCTCAGTTGGGGGTGTCATGGATTCTGCAGACAGGTGTGCTCTATAGAAACACAGGGTCAGTCCCCAGCAGTTCAGAGATACCCTGCAGAAGCAGGTGGACATCCTCCTGCCTGTGGGTAATGGTCATGTTCATCCTCTCTGTGGGAAGGAAAACAGAACTGCCCAGACAATGGTGTTTCCCCCACAGAATTGCTCATGCCCTTTTTTTGTTTTCTTTTATCAGTGCTGCCATCATTTATCAAAACTCCCCACGACATCACGAGCCGGACGGGGACGACGGCACGCTTGGAGTGTGCAGCCGAGGGACACCCCACGCCCCAAATCGCCTGGCAGAAGGACGGCGGCACCGACTTCCCTGCGGCCCGCGAGCGCCGCATGCACGTCATGCCCGACGACGACGTCTTCTTCATCACGGATGTGAAGATCGAGGACATGGGGGTCTACAGCTGCACAGCTCAGAACTCTGCAGGGTCCGTGCTGGCCAATGCCACCCTCACCGTCCTGGGTAAGATGCACCAGTGCCCCAGGAGGCCGAGTGCAAGTGGGAACTGGGCGGGATGGCTGTTCAAGCTCTTTACCACTTGCAGATAAAGAAAAGACAGAGTCAAATGTTCTGCTTAGTCTTGTTTCATTCTTTTACACTGTAGTTCACTAATGAAAAATACCTCTTAAATTAGAGAAGGAGCTGTATGTTGCATCTCCTCTTGAGCCGAGGAAGCCCCTTCAACCAGCCTATTTGCTCTCTGGGAAAATGACTTCAAAAGGAAATTGCACTTTGTCTCTCTTGCCCTATGAAATAATTCACGTGTCAGCTGTTGGCCCATGTCCTCAGAAGTTTCTTGTTGGGAAAACTTAACACCAGTTGGTTGTGGGAAGTGAGGCCTTAGCTGTGGTTGTTAGATCTGTTGTGGTGTGCAGCTGCCATATTCCTGAGCATGTGCCTGCTTTGTGCTTTGCTGTGTCTGCAGGAACATCAGGAATGTTCAGCACTGTTAAATCTGATGTTACACTGTCCCTAAGAATTAATTTCTGTGTTTGTTCTCCTGCAGAGACTCCATCTTTGGTCCATCCACTGGAAGACCACGTGGTCTCTGTCGGTGAGACCATGGCTCTCCAGTGCAAAGCCACGGGGAGTCCCCCGCCCCGCATCACCTGGCTGAAAGGTGACCAGCCCCTGGTGGTGACGGAAAGGCACCACTTCACCTCGGGCAACCAGCTGCTGATCGTCAGGAACGTTGTCCTGGAGGACGCGGGGAAGTACACGTGCGAGATGTCCAACACGCTGGGCACGGAGCGCGCGCACAGCCACGTGAGCATCCTGCAGTCGCTGGGCTGCCGCAAGGACCGCACCACCGTGGGCATCATCACCATCGCCGTGGTCTGCAGCATCGTGCTCACCTCCCTGGTCTGGGTCTGCATCATCTACCAGACCAGGAAGAAGAGTGAAGAGTACAGTGTCACCAACACAGGTAGCTCTAGTGTCCTGAGGCCCCCTCTAACCTTTTGTGCTGCCAGATGTCCCACTGAGGCTGAGCCGGCCCATCAGGGAGCCACACAATGCACTGAACTGCAGCTGGCTTATCTCCCTGGTTCTCTTGGCTCACAGAGCTGGAACCAGCTTTCACATGCTGCTGAAGCATGTTCAGAGCTGCATTTCTCCCCTTGGCTTGCTCTTTAAGGAAGGTCTTTTCCACTTGGCAGTAGTTGCAGCCATTGCTTTGCTACTTTGGTTTTCCGTGACCATACGTGGTAACTGTTGAGGCAGTCTGGATGATGTCCATGATGCTGGGAACCTGTCTTACTTTTTGGAAATCTGTATTTTCAAAGATTTTGAATTCAAAACTTGAAAAATTAGACTTTGAAGATGGAATCCCTTTTTCCATGTTGGCTATAAGAGCTAGCCCTGCTGATGGGGGGTATCTGTTACTTTTTAAAGAAAGAATTAGCGTTTATTGCTTTCTCCTGATACTCAGAGGGGATAATTTCATGCTGAAATAAGTGTTGCAGTAAGAATAAAGTCTCCTGACCTCTTTACACAGCCTCTGAACAAAACAGAAGTATGTAAGAACCAGCCTAAGACTTTCCCAGCCTGTTGGGATTTGCAGCCTTCCTATATTATGCTTAGCTTTAGGCAGAGTACAAAAGGATTTTTAAAGACATGGGTTAGGTAGGAAGTCTTGGATAGCCTGTTAGCAGTGTGATGTATTAGTGGGATTCTTTTATAACTTCTTTTTTCAGTCCTGAAAATCCAGGGCTTCATGCCTGATATAATTGAGTTTCACTTGATTTTGTATGGCAAGGGAAACTGAAATTACCTGATAGAAAATGGAGAAAGCCAAGGACAGCCAGGAGGCTTAAGACTTATTTCCTGCTTACGGGAATCAAAGAGCTTGTTGTGCAGAATACTTTTACTCCTGACTTCAGGAGGCAGAGGGCTTGACTCAAAGAGGGGACTGAATTTCAGGGGAAAGAGAAGGATTTACTTATTCTGAAGAAATAGTTCTACTCCACCTACTATGTACTGACCATGCCACATGCAAACCCTCAAAGTGCCTTTACCAGCACTATCTCTCACAGCTTTAAGCTTTGAAAAATCAGGAATGGGGCTTCTGAGGGGAAAGGAATATTTAGGCAGTTCAGTTTCCATTGCACCTACAGAAAATAACCGGTTCTAGATCTGGTCCCAAATCCCCCTTGAAAATGTGAATTTATTTTGAAAATCCTGCTGGGAACTGAGGTTTCCTTGCTCCCATTGCTCTAGATGAGACTATTGTGCCTCCTGACGTGCCAAGCTACTTGTCCTCCCAAGGGACTCTCTCGGAGAGGCAGGAAGTGGCCATTGGAGTGGATACCCAGCAGCCCAAAGGACACATTGACAGCAATGGTGAGAAATGGTTTAATCATTCTGTAATGCTGGATCTGAACTTGATATGGGAGGTAGAAATCACAGCCCAGAGTACTTCTGTGTTTGTGTTTGTTCTGAGTTATCAGAGATCTTCATAATGTAACTCCTGCATTTATGCAGAGCAGGGATCTGTGTTTGACTTCACAGAGCTCTCCTCTCCCAGAAGTAAGTGTTCCCACAAGCTGACTGCCTCAGAAACTGCTCAGTCAGGCCCCAAGGACTGGTTTTTTGCTAATTTTGGATTCTTTTTTTGGCAGCAGAGTTACACATAGTTATACTAGAAAATGCATTAGCATTGCCTGTCCCTGCCTTCAGGCTTTGAAATTAAATGTTGGGGTTTTACACTATTTAAACACAGCACATGAGGAAGGAGAAGTTCAGAGTTCTGAACTAAGATGCTCCTGAGACTGTGCAGCATTTATTCTGTTAAATGTTAGATGAAAATTATCTATTCTCTCCATTGCTATTTTTTCTCCATTTTTCCAGTAGAAATAAGACCAACAAGTCACCTAAGTGTGAGCAGAGGGCTGTAATCTTTAACCAGATGGCTTGTTTGTTACAGGTATGTGTCAGACTGACGCTGGAAGGTGTCCAGATGTTGAAGCTCCTGCTGTAGGTTGTAGACAGCCCAAGCTGTGTGTCAGCTATAATAAAGACACTTGGAAAACTGAGGACATGACTGATGGAATGCTTGTTCCAGATAAGACAGGTACAAAACCCATTAATCTGGGAAGGCATTTCGTGTTTGTACAGATCACAAAGCCCTCCAAGTCAGACAGCATTAACACAAGAAATTGTTACCTTCAGAGAAAAAAAAGCCCAGAATGATTATCAGGTGCAAGCACAGAAAATTTACTTTCTCCTGCTTGCTTTGATCCTCTCTCAAGCGTGGATAGTTGGAATCTGAGGAACTGTCAGAAAGAGGCAGAGTAAAGCTCCTGACTGCCATTCTGTCCAGCTGGCTGATGGGAATTTTGATTTGAGATATTCCTAGAATATGAGAGCACTTTCAAAACTGAAGGTGTTAAATTTTTTCATGCTCTTTTAAAAGGGCTGTTGACTTCAAAGCTCAGCTTTTTTATTTATTTATTTTAAAAATTTAAAATTTGTTTTGGGCACTACACCTGCCTCTGCTCTTTGCCAATTTTTACAGTGTTACACGCATACTTTTCTATTTTTAGGATGTGCTTTCTGTTCTAACATTGTATTGTAAAAGCCACAGAAAACCAGTCAATGAAACAAATTTCCCTCTAGAAGAAACTAATGTAAAGTTTAATAATGGAAAGTTGTTGAGTGCACTAAGGAAATTAACTTTCAACATTAGAAACTCCTGCTGCTTTGAATTCTGCTCATCTGTTGTTCCCACTACCAGTAATAATGTATCTTGAGATAACAGTGTGAGCTGATGGTGATCCCTTGTAAAGCAGCAGTACAAAAATAAGAAAGGTAACTTGGTATTTTAAAGCAGCTACAGGAGAGTTCCACTTTGCATTTCTACCCTGATTAGAAAGTCTGGAAAAGGAAATAAATGCATAGTTTATTAAAAAAAAAAGAAAGTTACAACTTCTTTGGAGTGAAAAAGAATCCCTAACTAAAGCTATTGATTGGAACTACCTTTAGTGATGGTGGCTACAGAGTTCTGAAAACTGGGTGTGTAGTAGCCCTGTGTAAAATCACAAAGTGTCCACATTATTTAATGAGAGATTCCCCCCTGAACTACACAGAATTGCCCTTTCCTTCCATGATTTGTGTGCTCCAGTGCTGACCACTTCCAGCTGCTCATCCTCCTTTGCTGATTTTCCCTTCCTCTGCCAAAGGCTATGGGCTGCCCGTGGTGTGCACAGAGTGCAGCAGCAGCACGGACAGCATGAACGTCCACATCTACCCCAGGGACTCCGAGTGCTACTCTGAGAGCCTAAAGACTGTGGAAAACACCCACCCCAATGCACTGAGCAGCAAGGAGCGCCATAGGAAGAGGGGTGCAGGCACCAGCCTTCTTCATGCTCAGCCCTGCAATGGGATTGCCAGTGGCAAGAGGGTGGAAACAGACGGGACCCTCTACCCCAGCAACCACGACAGGATAAGGCCAGAGGGCATGGCCAGCGCGCTGCTCGCAGACACGCACGGTACGTCCTTCCTTGGGGTCACCTTTGATCCCCAGGGGCTCCATCGGGGTTGTGGTACAGCCCCATGTGCTCCCCTCAGCCTTTTCAACTAGCTCACAGGCATGGATGGCAGCGGTGGGGTTGGTTTGAGCACAGAATAGAATCATTAAGCTTGGGAAAGACCTCCAGGGTCATGGAAGATAGCAGGCTGAGCATCACCTAACCATGCTGATCCTTTGGGGTTTTGCAGGCTCTTCACAAGCAGCAGCAAAGCCTTCAGAGCTTAACAACCTTAATTTGGTGAGAGCTTCACCAGCAGGAGGGTCATTAAAACAACTGAATGTGCTTCCCGAAATGTCCCCAGCACTCCTGGATCTGCAGAGGGAAGCAGAAGTGGAGCAGGCTCTCCTGCCCAGTGGCACCGCAGCCCAGCCCTTCAACTCTGGTCACGAGCCCAAGCTACCCAACAGGTCTCTGGACTGAGAGCACACACTGACTGCCATGTGCAAATTAACAAACACACTATTACTTTTTAAATTTTTTTTTTTTGCACAGAGTATATAGGCTACTTACTTCTACCTCGAATCTCGAACTGATGGCCTGGCAAAGGCAACCAACTGAGGTATGAGAAACAAGCTTGTATGGGGAACAAACTCCTGTTCGAGCGTCATCTGATTGTACATAGTTTAAAACTTCCCTGAGAAGTATGAAGTGTTCAAAAGTCAACTTGCATATGAAGCACATAAATGCAAGGGATTATTGTGTAAAGAGAAAAGTATTTGATACAATTGTACATAAGAGTTTTCATATATAAATATATATAAAAAAATATATATCTTTTACAGAGGCTATTTTAATCTTTAGTGCATGGAAAACTGAGTGAAATTTTACAATTTTGGCAATATTGTTTTCAGTATCAGGTTGCTGTTAAACTTTGTGAGAGAAATAATTCTGGTGCCTTAAATGCATAAGCATAACTTTTAAAAGCCAGACCGTTCCAAAGGGATTGTCCTCTTTTCAGTGGAAGTTCCTTTATACCATGTACACCGGGGTTGGGTTAATCCCAGGTACTGCTTGGGTGGAGCAGTGACCAGGAGCAGCCCTGTGGAGAGGGACCTGGGTGTGTTGGTGGATCAGAGGCTGGACATGCCTTTGCCATGTGTGCTCACAGCCCAGAAATCCACCCGTGTCCTGGGCTGCATCCAGAGCATTGTGGGCAGATGATCCTCCTCCTCTGCTCCACTCAGGTGAGACTCCACCTGGAGTTCTGCACACAGTTCTGGTGCCCTCAATATAAGGAGGGCTGTAGTGACAAGACAAGGAGTAATGAGTTCAAACTGAAAGGGGGAAAATTTAAGTTAGATATGGAAGAAATTGAAATTCTTCCCTGTGAGGGTGGTGAGACACTGGTACAGGTTGCCAGAGAAGCTGTGGATGTCCCATCCCTGTAGGTGTTCAGGTTGGAGGGACCTCTGAGCAACCTGGACTAATGAAAGGTCTCCTGGCCCACGGCAGGGGCCTGGAACAAGATCACCTTTAAGGTCAGGACAGGCTGGATAAATGGGCTAAATCCAACAATATGAGGTTTAACAAGTCCAAGTGCTGGGTCCTACACTTCAGCTACAACAAACCCCTGCAGCACTACAGGTGGGGACAGACCAGCTGGACAGGGACCAGGCAGAAAGGGACCTGGGGGTACTGACTTGGCAGCAGCTGAACATGAGCCAGCAGTGTGCCCAGGTGGCCAAGAAGGCCAATGGCACCTGGCCTGGATCAGCAATAGTGTGGCCAGCAGGACCAGGGAAGTGATTCTTCCCCTGTACTCAGCACTGGTGAGGCCTCACCTTGAGTGCTGTGTCCAATTCTGGGCCCCTCAGTTTAGGAAGGAGGTTGAGATGCTTGAATGCATCCAGAGGAGGGCAACAAGGCTGGTGAAGGGCTTGGAACACAAATCCTGTGAGGAGCAGCTGAGGGATCTGGGGTTGTTTAGCCTGGAAAAAAGGAGCTCAGGGGTGACCTTATCACTCTGTACAACTCCCTCAAAGGAAGATATAGCCAGGTGGGGTTTGGTCCCTTCTCCCAGGCAACTACTGACAGGACAAGAGGACACAGCCTTAAGCTGTGCCAGGGGAAATTACGCTGGACATTAGGAAAAAATTCTTCACAGAGTGGGCATTGGAATGGGCTGCCTAGGGAGGTGATGGAGTCACTGTCCCTGGAGGTGTTTAAAAAGAGACTGGATCTGGCACTTAGTGCCATGGTTTAGATGATAAGGCGGTGTTAGGTCATAGGTTGGACTTGATGATCTCAAAGGTCTTTTCCAACCTAGTTAATTCTGTGATTCTGTCCCTTCCAACCCAAGACATTCTGTGATTCAATTGCATTACTTAGCACAAATTTCTTTCCCCTTGGAAATTTATTGTACTTAACACATTTAATAACAGAGAGGTTCAACTGTGTCAAATGAAATTTATAAAGAAAAAAAAGCAGTGAGCAATGACATAGCAACCTGATATTTTCCTGTTGGTGGAAGAACTTAAATTCTATTATTTTTCAAAACTTTGTAAAAATTACTATTTGAACTGTGACTGTGTGAGACTTTAGAGTGGACCACACAGGAGGCACTAAGTAACTCGGCAACAGTACAGAGCCCCAAAACAACCAGAGGAAAAGGCTGTTATGACTGGGAAGCAGTTACCAAAATAAATAACTTGAGCAGTAAACCAGGGGTGGTCTCATAACAGTGCACCTTTCAAACATATCATCATAGGAGGTGTTACCTTCCATGTGTGCTGGCACAGCACTGGGCACCACAGCCCTCACCACAGGCCCTTCCCCTTCCGAAGGGACCCAGCTCCACCTGTCTGAGGTGTGTGCAATGATCCAGCCTTGCCCTGCCTAGAATAAATAACCCATGCCAGTATAATGCATTTTCACTCCCAAAAAACATCTGTTCTGGGGGGGTTTGAAACCATAGAGCTGTTTTGACAACAAAACCAAACTGCACTCCTAAGGGGACAGCTGTATCATTAATTCATCCAATACTTTTTTTTTCCTTGCAACATAATATTACACTATGTAGTTGAACAGCCAGACTCTCTATATGAAAATACCACCTTCAAGTGAGTTACACTGCCTTGTGTAGCAATTCTGGGCTAGTTAGAAATACACTTGTTTTATAAGGAAAACTGTGGATTCATGGTTGAAACAGACTTTTAAATGGAAATGTCCCAAATGTTTTTATGTGGTCTTTTAAGCTTGTCCATTAATGGGAGGGGGCAGGTAATAAAGAAATGCCCACCTCAATCAAACAGATCTTTGTCACTTCTGACTTCACAATGATGCTTTTTATTTATAGAAAGGCTGCTTTCTGGTGGTGTTTGTTGGTACCTGTGGATGGATGATTTGAGTTCTGCTAACATGAGGTTGCTAACTCTGGTGATGACTACTTTGGGGCAGGTTTATCACAGGGGGGTTGTCACTTTTTTCCTATGGAGCAACTCAAATACCAGTTCCACTGAGGCTGAGTCTGGGAATCCACCTTTGCCAGGACTGCTGTTCAGAACAAGCAGCAGAGATAAGGGCAGAAACACTTCATGCTCACTTCAGATCCATTACTTAGGGACCTGCTCCAGTGCTACTGCACCTATGGGGTTTCAGGGAGTGGCTGCAAGCTGCCCCTTGGTTTTATTACAAGGTGGTCATACCCAGCCTTAGCTTGAAGAGCCACCAGCTCCTGTGAGGGAAAGACCTCAGGCCCTCAGGGTCAGGGAGCAGCAGCTGCCCCTGGATGAAGCCAGGCATAATTCAGCCAGTACCTGTCTGTCCCAGTCCCTGACTATTGACACATTTGCACTTTGAGACAGGTGGTGAATTATGTTGAGTGCCAAGTTTATTCAAAGCAAAGGAAATGGATGTTAGAAAATTATAAACTGAGCAGTTTTCCCTTCGCTAAAGGGAAAAGTGCTCCAGAACCGACTCGTGGAACCAGGGACACAGGGAAGACGGGAATGATTCAATGGGCTCGTTTTGCTGGCGGCAGTGTCATCACCAGTGTGGATACAAAGCATATTTGCCATGTTAACATTGAAAATAATGTTTCTGAATAAAGTTAACTGCCTAATGTTATGACTTCCACTAAATATGTGAATTTGCTGCTTCTAAGAGGCAATGTGAAAGAGGAAGTATTACTTTTGTGTACAAATTTATTTATTTATTAGAAAATTTGGTACAATGTTGTACATTGAAAAACATGTAAGATATTGAAGTGTCTAACAAATGGCATTGAAGTGTCTTTAATAAAGGTTCATTTATAATATTACGGCTGATTTGTTGAGAGTGAGCTTTTGGGAGTTTCAGTTGAAAATTAAATAAAATTCTAATCCATTGCTATAACTCTTTTCTGTCTTTCTCTTATGGAAATGGAGATTAACTGCCAAAGTACCTGCTCTTGAAATTGGGCCATGAGATCCTGGGGAACAGCATGAGGCTCTGACAGCCTGGCATGTGGATGGGGTGGAATTTGGGGCTGGATTGGAAAATACAATACAGAACTCATAAGAAATACATTTCCAATGTATCAGCTTGCTTTAGTATCTGGCAAGTCCCCCTGTCTTGGCAGTGCGAACAGAACAGTTGGGGGAGTGAGCATGTGTGCAAGTAAAAACACGGCCAGGACAGCACCAGACTCAGCAGCAGTTGTGAACACCTCTGGTGTTCCCAAACCCCAACCCCACCCTGGATGGAAATTCCAGAGGCAGCTTTGGAGATAAGCCTGAATTCTTGCTTTAACTAAAAATCTCAATTCAGTTTCTGTATATTTTTTAAAAATTAAAACTATTTCCCCCTTGAAATTATCACTTTGGGTATAAAACAGGTTGTCTGAGAATACTCAAAGTTCCTTAACATATGTAGGAGTTAAAATTTTTTAAAATTGAGAGAGGCTTTAAGAGGCTAGGGCCTGAGGTGATGACAAAAACTGATTCTGCAACATTAAATAAAAACAAAAAATGCACCATTTGGACCCAATGACATAAAGATAATTATTTACAGCTCAAGTAATTAAATGCATCAACTGTAGTGCTAACCCCCTCACCATGCTTAAAGAGCTTAAACAGAAAATGTGATAGACTTTTGAGACAGAGTAATAAATCTTCCTCCCAGCCCCTAAAATTGGATCTGATACATATATACAGGATGCATGTATAGAATGTCATAAAAGAGACAACCTCTACAGCAAGCCATGGTAACGAGTAGCACTACCAACCAGCCAAGACAGGACTTGGCTGAATTCCCAATTTTAACTGAAGATTATTTTTAAGAATTATGTCCTTTGTTCTCTATGTTTTACTTGTCTGCCAATTATTTTCTAAGTTTTGGCCTCTACAAAGTCTTACTACATGTCATTTGTGTAACAAAACATCCAGCCTGGGCTGTTGGTGCTCTGGGCAGGGGCTCTGGTGTCACTTGTGTCCCCTGGTCAGTACATTAAGCTGGTCTGGCATTTGTTCTCCCTCCCTCCAGACTCTGAACACCTGCACATCGTCCTCATGAGGGGAACAGCCTCACAGTTAAATTACAGCACCCTAGGGCAGCACATCATCCCCAGTACATCAGCGTTGGGATGACGGGGACGGGGACGGAGCGAGCACGGAGCACGCACGGTGCCACCAGAACCAGTGACCTGGCATGGCTCAGTCATGAGGAACTGCCCAGTATCATGGCCCAACCCACGGCCGTGCAGGAACCCATCACCCACCACAGTCCCTTGGCTTTGCCTGCCCTCAGAAACACCCTCCACAGCTAAACCTCCTCAACCACCACTCAGCCAAGCTGGTGCTGTAAACCTGACCGCCAGCGCCGACTCTGGTGATAATTTTGAGTAATTGCAATAAGGTCTCCTCACACTCCTCCCCGCACCGTTTTGACTGCTGCAGCTTCTGTTTCCTACACAAGAACAGCACCAGAATTTTGCTCTGCCTGCCAGCAGCCCCCTGAGAGCCCTCGGGATCCACCCTTACATCGGCAGAACTCCGATGTTCTCCCTGCCTTACCCTCCCAGCCTCCCTCCCGTGCTTCAGCACTTCCATCCTCCCACTGCTTCAGCAGCTGAGGGATGAAGACCAAAGGAAGGCAGAGCTCCATGTCTTTGCACAAGCACTGCTGTAAAATAATACAAGCCCATGCTTTTACTGGAGAAATGTGAGTGTGATTAATAAAGCTGCGTTGGCTTCCTCACAGGAATGCTTGCTGAGCACCTGTACGTATAAACAGGAATATAAACTTCCACAAATACAGCTCAAATCAGAAACAAATGGATTATTGTCTTTTACAAAGAGCTCTCCCAAGCCAGAATCCTTTCGGTGCTGTTGGAGGGCAGCAGGCTGTAACTCTATCGGCCCCTTCCCCTCCCCTGTTACGAGGCAGGTGCCACTGAACGATGAAAACTTGCTTTATTTCAGCCTCCCCACAGCCCCCGAGCCAGAGCTTTCCAAAACACTTTCCCTGCAGGAGTTCTAATAACGCCTTTCGCAGCCACCGTAATTAGCTGTTTACCCCCCAAACATTACTTTTTTGGCACAACTCTTCACAATGACCTCACCCACTTTCCATGCAGGAAAATTTCATGTTTGGGAAGCTGGATTATTGGAGGATTTAGTTTTCTCTAGCAGGGAGAGTGGCTCTCAGCCTGCAGGACAGCTGCTGTGAGGGGTGCTGGAGGAAGGCTCTGCTCCCAGCCCGACTCCTCCTCTGCCTCGGCGGCTTCTCCGGCTTCTCCCCCCGCAGGAGCGGCCGGGCTGGCTCAGAGCAGCAGCTGCCGAGTCTTCTCATATGTCCCCAGGAAGATGAAGCCTCCCAGGCTGATGGCTGCCATCCGTGGGACAACACCTGCGAACAAGCTGAAGGCAAAGGAAAAGCAGTTTAAGAGGACAAACCGGGAACAGATGCAGGGGCTTCGGAAGACAAAGCCAAGAAAAACTCTCTCTTGCTGGTTTCTTAAATCCCACCCCACTGCTCACTGAACGAATCCGTCTGGGCTTCCCCAACACAGCACTCCCAAAGCTTGTGATTTTTAAGCCCTCTCCACACTCCTCAGGTGCAGAAGGAAAAGGCAGGAGGCTATTATGGGCCACTGGAAAGGGGAGCTCGGACACATGCCCACAAAGAGCTGCAGACTGGGAAGATCCTGTCTGCAGGTGGGAACATCCTGTCCTCCACTGCCCCCACCAGCCCCTCTGTGTCAGGGGCTCCCCCTTGCAGAGACAGCCCTGCTCACTGCAGCGGCTCATTCCCAGCAACACGCAATAGCCGTGAAGGAGAAGAAATATTCAATTTATGGCACCTTCACCTTTTTTAGGTGCCTGATCTTCATAGTTCTTTGAAATTAACAGGAAACTTGTGCAAAGCCAATTGCTTGACACATCTAAACTCACAGTTGGTTTAACATCTTCAGGACAGGCCAGTGTATCCTCCCAGAGGATTACAGGCTTCCTTTGTGGCAAGCAAGGATTAAACATTAGGCTTGAATCCATCTGGCATCCCACCTCCTTCCAGATCTATCACCCTCGGCCTGGCTGAGGTCCACAGGGATCCTGTCCCTGGCTTTTCCAAACACTGCATGGTCCTTGCTAAGAGCGTGCCCACAGCGGGACATGGTGTAATTCCTGGTGAGACCTGGCTGCTCAGGAGCTCCCTGCTCCTGCTGCACAGGGAAACCTCTGACAATAATGAGCTCTGCAAAGGAGCCTGGAGCACACAGGCAGATGGAAACATTTTATGGCTTTACTAGACAGCAATTGGGTCTATTACCATAATGACAGCTTTAAAACAGAGTAATTTGTACAAGGCATGTATGGACAGAGCACTGGTAGGGCAAATCCTAGGGAGCAGCACACACCATCCCTCTCCTGCCGAATTAGGGAGCCTCATTACGGGAGCAGGGGCAGATATTTGTTTCCAGAACAGCCCACTCGAGACACAGCTATTACACAAACAGGGGCCCATAACTGAGTTAACCCAGAAGCTGCATCCCTGGCAACCCCTATTACCAACCATCACTTCCAAGAATCCTGGCCCTGCTTCTCCCAGTTCCTGTTCCCACCTGCCACCCGTGGCCTCTCCACACTTTCCCCATGGGCTCCCTTTCTGCATGAGGGCAGAGCTGAACAGTTGCAGGCAGGTCCCAAATCCAAAGAGCAGAGCTCTGTGGCAGGTCTGATCTGAACTGCTCTCTGCTGGGCCATGCCTGCGCCCATCAGCAGATGAGATAAATTGGGTTTATTTCTGCTGGCCCCATCAGAAACCACTCTGGTGGGTAGAGGTCTGCTGTCTAGTTGGATTTGCTCTCTGGAGATTTCACCTGGCACTCTGCCACTCCTCAGTTCCTAACAGGAGACTAACAGGACCCCTGCAGTTAGACTTTGGATCATTGAATCATTTAGGTTGAAAAAAGACAAGCCCAAAATAACCCAGCACTGCCAAGCCCACCCCTAACCCACGTTCCCAAGCACCACAGTTACACACTTTTACAACACTTCCAGGCTTGCTGATTCCACCACTTCCCAGGGAAAGATGGTAAGGCAATGCAGGGCCTGGACACAGCACAGAGGGGCCAGTGCTGAAAAAAGCACCGTGTAACCTAAGAAGTACCCTCTGGACCAATGAGGTGGCCATACTGACACAAACTGCTGCTCTCCTCTGGCCACAGCTCTGCACCCAGCTCTCTCTGTGGGCAGCTTGTGCTCTGCACAGCAGCCAGCAGGGCTGGCTGTGAGGAGCAGCATGGCTCGGGTTCAGCGGGCAGCAGGGACCGAGGGGCGAGCAGGCTGAGCGGGGCCGCCGAGCGGGGCGAGCAGAGGCTGGGCAGGAGAGCGAGGACAGGGCCGGGCCCGCAGCAGCGCCAGGCACGGGGCTCCTCGGGGAGGCCTCGGGCAGCCGATAAATGGCACACAATGAGCCGAAGTGACGCTGTTCATAATGGTTTTTATATCCCACAGCTCCTCCCATGGTTTTCCCATTCACAGGAGATTAGTGGACAGTCTGGAGAGTCTCACCCCACAACAGGGTTACCTCGCCTCTCGGGGTGTAATTCGCAGGCTGGTGGTGGAGGCTTTCTCCCCCCTGGTTGGCTGCCTGGCAGAATTCCCCCAGAGATAGGACCCTTCTGTATTCCCTGAAGACAATTTTCTCTGCTCAGAGGCAGAGCTGCTCTCCTCCCCTCGATGGGGTAGCCCAGTAACAGAGCCTTTCTCTGTGCATGTGCTGTTACTGCCGAGGCATGTGCCCTTCTGGTACTTTTCCATTGAAATCGAGATTCATAACTCACACTTCAACAAATAAAACTAAACGATGTTGAGGGATTATTAAATCGGTACCTCACACGTGCCAACTTCACTCCAACCACGAAGCTCATGGGAGGACAGGACACCTGGTGCAAAACCACCAGCTCCATCCCCAGCTCCACAGAGGCCACCTCACCAGCATTACCACTCCAATAATCCTTGTGTTTCTCACCAATGAATTGGGAAGCTTCATCCATGGCTTTAAAACACCATCTCCTTGTGTGAAAAGCTGTCAGACAAGATGCAAACTTCCTTTCCTGTGAATGATTCCTCTACCCCTCTGGCAAGAGCAAAGAGGTGCACAGATCCACTCACCCCATTGCTATCCTAACCCCTACCACAGTCCTGGCTCTCCCTGGACAGAAATGGATGTGGAATTTCTTGGCATGAAGCAGAGGGATTTACTAGGTGCAGACCAGGAAGCTGAGCCCTGTGCTCTGGTTTTAATAAGGTGGCAATAAGCAATGTGTCTTTCTGCCATCAGAATTCCTCCTCTTCAAGTACGAGATTTATTAGAGGAGCCATAAATCATGTCATGTTGCAACTGGCCAAAAAAGCCTGACATTTTTATTGGTTTTGATTAATAGATTTATAATTGGCAGCAGGCATGACAGCCTCTGCATTTATTTTTCCCAAGACTTTCTTCCTTTTCCTTGCAGCTGACGCAGCTTGGCCTCCTTTACATGTTACTTTTTCTCCAGATCTCTTATTGTTTTGATTTCAACTGAATTGTGTTCCCTTTGGTCCTAGTCCACTGGTACTATCTTTGGGCAGAGTTTAATTCTGGGTTGTTTAGAAAAGGGCACTGCTGAACCACCCTGAAAAGAACACAAACATACATTTTTACTTTCTGCTGTTGGCTGGGGTATGGGGCAGGTTTTCTCAGTCAAATCCAGGCCTCTTCACACCCTTCAGAGCTCAACTTCCACCAGCAGCCGACATGGCCTCACTTCTTCCAGTCCCTTTCAAAACATGCCTTAGAGTCCACCAAGCCATGTAGGACCCCAAACTCATCCACTGCCACATCACCTCATCCCCTCCAAGAGGCAAACCTGAGACAGCCCATCCCTGAGTGTTGCCGGGGGGGACAGCTGGATACCTTCCTGGAATCGGTGTTCAGGAACTTC
This sequence comes from Corvus kubaryi, assembly GCF_017639235.1. Lineage (NCBI taxonomy): Eukaryota > Metazoa > Chordata > Aves > Passeriformes > Corvidae > Corvus > Corvus kubaryi. The sequence continues at coordinate 5,844,751 of NW_024580670.1, forward strand.
CTGCAATTTGTTTTGAATTATTTCCCACATGTGTAGAAAGAGGGTTGAACTTTTATTAGCCAGGCAAGCAGAGATCAGATGTTCTGAGAAAGCTGTCCCCCGCAAAGCTGCGATGTGCACAATGCTTCAGGCAACAAAGGTTAAAACAGTGCCCTGAAAGAGTGAGAGGGTTAAAAACCTAGGGAAAATTACAGGGAAAAGCCCCAAGCTTCAAAAAAACCCATTCATTTCTCTTCCAGGCCAAAGGCAGGTGAGACATGAGCCCTGCTGAAGGAAGCACAGGCTGAACTTCATGGACTGGAGAAGTTAAGACATGTATTCACTTTCAGAGGCCAACTACTGGTATAAGACACACACTCAAAGAGGACAAGGTAGTGTAAGTGAAGCAGTGTCAGTAAAACTCAATAATAATTTTGACACCTCAAAATGTTGTAGAAACACTAGCAGAAGACTCTGTATTCCTACACTGCTCCAAGGTCAGGAGAGCAATTCTCTGTCTCAGGACTGGACAAAGTGAGGCACTTAAGAGACTGGATGGACATCACCCCAGACTTCCACAGCCGGTCAGAGGAAAGCCCAGAACATTCCTACACTCTGGCTACAGCAGGAAAGCCCTGGAGAGCTGATCTGTGGCTGCTCAGACCTACTCTTTGTACTCAAGCCTGGCTCAGAAAACTTGCGCTTTTGCAATGCGTTCCACACTGCAAAAATCTGGGGCCACGTGCTCAAGGCCAGACCTAACAGGAGGTTCAAAGCACAAGTCAGGGAGCACACGGCTCCCTCCATCTGCTTCAGCTTTTCCCCACGCTGGCATTGCCTGCTCACTTTGCACTTCGCAGCAAGAATGGACAATTGAAAGGAACAGAGGAGACCTTGCTGGTGCTTTCAAATCTAAAGAAATTGCCAGGAGGAGGAAAAACTGTCCATAAGGGGCATGTGGATCCTATGCTGGCCTTTCCCAACACCTCAGGAGAGGTGATTCACACCCCTCAAATAAAACTGTTGTCTTCGCTGCAACGAGATGTGCCTGAATTTAAATGGATACAAATCACAAACGCACACATTCACAGGGAAAAGTCCATCATGGGTTATTAACACAAAGCCACCCTCGCCTCTGACACCTGGAGCTAGGCTTAGAGGTTGGATACATTCCCAACAATGCCCCTTTTCTGTGCTCTTCCCTGGACACTGCCCCCAGCCAGTGCTAAAGTGAGGACACTCAACCTCCCTGAGGAACTTGTTCTTGGCTACCTGACTGTTGCTCCCTGTCCAGGTGTACAGCAATCAAAAGGCTTTTCTGTATGCCAGTATTTAAATATAAACAGATCCCATCCCATCCTCTCACACCCCCCTAACACACAGACACACAACCCCTGAGGTGCAGCATGTCCTTACCCTGACAGGCCTTGTGTCCTCCAGATGCCACCAAGGGCAGCCAGAACATTCCCACTGGCATTGCTGGAACCAGCCTGCACCACAGGGAGAGAGAGATTGGGAACTGTTGGCAGAGGTTTAGTTATTTACTGAGCACCTGTCCCTGGTTAGTGCTACATGACAGGAATTACAGACATCCTAACGACCTCCTTACCCCAGGCACAGGCAAAAGCTCCTCGTCTCCAGGAATGAAATAAAGGACACAAAGTGAAACAGAGGCACAGAAGAACAAAGCAATCAAGGTCACAGAGCTGGTTAGTTCAGAACTGGACACCCGGTCCCTTCTGCACTACACTCAGCTCTACATCCAGCAGCTGATTCTGCAGTAAGATATGAATAAAAATACAGTCTCGAAGCACCAACAAGTGACTTTGCTGCTCCTTTAGATTTAAAAGAACCAAAAAAACCCCTGAGTAGTGAAATGCATGTGAAAATTGTCTTGAGTGCAAAACAGAGGACAAACAGCAGGACTAGAGACAATTAAATTCCATGTGTGACCTAGTTAATGTGAGATGACTAATATAAATGGAATGGTCCCAGAACACCTCAGAGCATCCTCATTTCTTTACCTGGTTGCTCAGGAGAGAGGCAGAGATAAATGAAACCCAGTTCTTACAGGTTTATCACTGACACTATCCAAAGACAAAGAAGCTGCAGCAGGCACAAGCCAGCAATGACAGATACACAACACAGCAACATGGTGAGCATAGATGTGACTCAGCTGGGGAGGTGCACATTATCAACAAGAAACACCCCAAATTGAGAGACCAGAGCAACAGGGTGAAAAACACCCACAGAAACTTCACAATGCCCATCCTTCACCAACACAACAGCTCTCTTCAGGGCTGGGAGAAAGGCTTTAGGAACATCCACCTGCCAAGGGCTCTTAGCTCTGTGGCTGTCAGCTCTGCTCTGGGTCAATGAGATGATGATGGGAACATCAGACTCAGTAGCAATTTCTAAACTTACTAAACTCACTGATCTTATAAGCAATCTTCCTTCTGCCAACCCCCCATCACAATCTCTGTAGCTTAACTTTTTAGGACAGAAAACCCAGTACCAAGCCCTCCTCAGAAAAGACATACACACACTCTGAATTTTCAAAACAACAGCTGAATAAATCCCTGATGGGCAATTTAACTTTGGGTGTCTGACTCTGCAAGGCTTTTCTCCTAAAGACACTGCATGAGATTCTGGAAGCTGAGCACAAGCCCAAGTCTGTTTCAGACAGCTCCTTTGGGAAAGGACCAGAGAGGAGCATTCAAGGAAAGGAACACAACAATTTCATTAGTTCTGCATGCAGTGCCTGTTCACATCTACTCCTGCCTTCGAGGACAAGACCAGAAATGATTATTAATAGGTGCTGGATTTCAGTCTGTAACGACCCTACAGAAACCCTGGAATACCCAGGCCATTCACCAGCCTGTCTGGTGGCCTTGTTCACTCTTACCTTTGCCAACATAATTCTCGTCTTTGCTACGTCGAGAGGTGTGGTGACTGCAGCTGCAAATCCACCTGAGAAAATTAAAATACCAAGCACAAGTGAGACATTGTTGTGTGAATATAAATGCCACACTGCCTATAATTCCCAGGGCTGTGGTCAACACTGCTCTGTTATTAATGCCCACAGCACGTTCCCTCACGTCAGAGCCCAGGTACGTCTGTCCAAGGTCTGTACACAGACCTTGTTACTGTGTATTGACTTTAGAAAACAGCTCTCTGCTGGTTAACTGTAAATCCAAACATCCCCAGGGGAATTACTGTCTTTTTGTTCTGGACTCTGTACATATACGAACATATGAAGGTTGCAAGGATAACAGATTCCACTTCCAACATCTACAGCAAGTTTGGAAGGAAGAAACTGCTTACTCATTTGCAGAGATGGGAAAATAAACCAGTCACACTGTGTTCTGCCTAGAGAATTAAAGTCTGACCATGTAAATGCTAGAAAGATAGAAACATGTTCTGTATCTGAAACACATATGCTTGGGCTCCTCAGTAGATAGACACAAACTGGATCTGGGACTGTTTCAAAGAAAAAAGACAAGTCAGTGTTTGGGATGGAGCTCATCTCCAACAGATTAAATCAGCTCCACTTTGGATAACAACAATGTGAAGCTGCCCAAGGGTCTTAGAAAACTGTCAGAAGTCTGCTGCCACAAGTGCCATCTTACTCTCAGGGGCATTTTTATTCTCTACTCACTCCCAAACTTCACCCTTGGAGCTCATTACTGTCACTTGCCACAGCCAGCTCAGCTGTGACTTTCCTCCTGAAAGCCAGAAATCTTCAGCTTATCCATCTGCATGTCTCATCCCCAAACATGTGTGTGTCTGGCTCTGTATTTTAACCCTGTGACTACAGCCTGGCCTCTTGTGCTATCTAGGGACCAGCTTTGCTGCTTTTCCTCCCAGGATTTTATTCCCTTTGCCTTATTTCCCCATCCTAAAATCAACTCTAATCTTTCCCTCCTCTGTTCAAAATATTTCAAAAGAGTAATTCATGCTGAGGAAGAGCCAAAGTGAAGGAAACTTCTGAAATGCAGGAGCAGCAGTAAGTGAAGAATGAAAGGGGAAGAAAGGGGGGAGAAAAGAGAGCAAGAGACTAGTTCTGAAATCTTTCTTCTTCCTCCTAATTTTTTTTTTCCTCTGGAGCTTGTATAAATCCTGTATCTGCTACAGCTGGGAACAAAGTGACTCCAAAGACTGAAGCCTACACAGTACCCAGGGAATAAGCCAAAAATAATCTGTTTTCTGTTCCAAGTTTTATGGAATGTAGAAAAATTGATCTCTCTTTTCTTGGGATGGGAGAGGGGGGAAAAAACATTTCTTCTAAAATCTGTGAAGTAATAAAAAATCCATTTTCCCTGCTGGCTTGTGTTTTTACCTGCATCTCTCTCTCTCAACCACCTTAACTTGAACATATTAAACCTCTGTTTTCCGACAGAGGAGGCTGGGCCAGCTGGCACCCTACTTGACTTCTTACAGTTCATTAAGGAATGTCCCATGACAGTTCAGGAGATGCAGTAAGGCACATGTGCAGTCCCCTGGATCTCAAACAAGAATAGCAGGAAAGCTGAGTTAGTGAACAGCCCAAATGCCTGGTTTAGGAGCAGCTTCCACTCCCATTAGGTTGGCCCATGTGGTTCACTATGCCGGAAGCTTTCTAGCAGTGATACCTCACTAAAAAGCAGAAAAAATGGGCTGTATTCAAGAAGTCAAAGCAGAAACTATGAGCAAGTTAAACTAAATTCCAGTCAATTCTTGGACCTTCTTTAAGGTCAGAAAATCCTTTTATTGTGAGCCAGTTTTTGCGTAAGTGACCAAAAGGCTTTGAGAGAATGGTCTGGATAGAAACTTTGGTACTCATGTCAGCAATGTATTTTTAGAATGGTAAAAAATAATCTCCATGGAAAATAGTGGCTTTACAAGTCTGGATGTAGAAGCCCTTCCTTTGCCCACAGACCAAGCTAAAATTAAACAGTGAACCACATGGCTGTCAGGCCTGTGTCAAGCAAAAAAATCACAAAGCATCACCCAGCTCTGATGGCAACACTTTAGTCAGACTAACTTATGTCCCTTATCAGATCTCTGTAACTTTTTTTATGCATTTATTCCTGAGAGTTTCTTATTGGCAGCAGCTTCAGTCTTGGCTGATAAGAGTGATTAGAACAAACACAATTTATCCTGGCATGATGTTCCCAAATTCTTATCTGAAAAGTTTAATCAAGGCTGATTGGTTTTCATTTTTTCCCCAGCTGACATCTGGATCTTCCCTACTCTTTTGTTACTGAATTTCAGTGTTTCTTTTTTCATCACTGGGAAGTATTTGGTACAGATTTACCAATCAATTCAGAATGGCAACAGCAACAATAAAATGCTTCATAAGCACAACAAGCAGCAGAATAGCGGCTAAATTAAAAGCAAGTTTGTATATGCTTGACAAAAACATGAGATTAAAGCTAGCATTTGCTGGGGACTGCTTTTTATTGAAGACAGAGTCTGACAAAATGAATATTCTCCAGCCTTAACTCTAAAACTTCAAGATAATTTTACAGTGACCTCTTAAAGCTTAGTACAGAGGTACCCAGGAACAGGATAAAGGAACTTAAAACTTGACTGCTTCCAATCACCAGATTGATACAACAGATGCAAACTGTCTGTTCATTGAAAATAGGAGGGCTGTGCAGTGCACTAATACACCATAGGGCCCAATGGATCTTTAAATCACTTATTTATTAAATAAATCATTCAATTCCTGCTCTCACTGAACTCACCAAGAACTGCCACATGAGGCTGGAGTCTGCTCCACTAATCAGCAACCAGGAAAAGCATCAGAGTATCAGGTGGACAAGAAAGGCCCAAACACATCCAGACTCCCACTCCTAAATCATCCTGGTTTCTCTGCAGAGCTGATGGAGAAAAAGGCACCTTTGCAGGCAGTCTGTGTCCAGGCTCATTCACCAACTCAGTCTTGGAGAAGGCTCCTTTCTCCCTTGCCCTAGACAGATCTGGGGATGACTTGGGCTCAGCAAACATGCATAAAGATGGATTTTCACATGGGAGAAGGCTCTTGGCTCTTTAGTACTTCTAGCAGAGTGACAAATTCCTCTATTGGGAAAATAAACCTTCGTGCAGTAGTGGAAAATTCATCACCCATCTCCCAAGAAGTTACAATGGTCACTGTACGTTCACACATCAGCTGAGCAGCCAAACTTTACCAAGTCAGGACGTTAAACAGAAAATCCCCCTGCTACTCACACTTTCCCAGTGACCAGTCCTTGATGGAAGTGCTGGTGACAGACATCTGCAGAAAATGATTTACCTTTATTTGGCAATAAGAATAAAAAGACTTGAAGACTTAAGATATTCCCCATGGTTGCTGCTGGCACTTTCTACCATTTTAGCTGTCATACACAACTAAAAGCATCAGAGCAGAGTGAAATACTTCACCTGGGAACAATTCATAACCCTAGGTTCTCGCAGCCTGTAGAATTTGCTGCTACAGGAAAAGGTACACAATCCTCAAATAAGATCCTATGAAGGGAGGAAGACAAGTTCTCCTTCAGTTTTGGCGTCTTGCTTTTCTGTACCATTTTAACTTCTCCTCCCCTTTTCACAAGGGTCCAGGGAATCCTTCTGGCCATTACAGGGGTTCTCCCTGATTCTGAGCTCCTGTCATACGGCCAGACCCCCACTTTCTCTTCTGCAATACCAGTCCTGTTCTGTAGGTCAAGCTCACTTCAAGAGACAGCAATTTGTTCCTTGTTGGAATTAGTTCATCTTAGGAAAAGAAAAAAAATTCCAGTGGAACTGTACTATTGGCTTTCTTCATTATTACTTTCTGTACTGACATCTGGAGATTACCCAGGACCGATTCAGGATCACATCCCAATTTCCAGGTTGAAAAACTGAGTGGCTCAGGTCCAATGCTAAACCTCACAGCATCCTCTTACACTGACTGATTTCCAAGTTCACAAATGGTCTTTTTCAGAACTCTTCAATCAATAAGTTCTTATTTGAACTTTTATTTTACTGATACCATGTTAAATTTTTTTAAAAGGAAGTTATTCTGGCCCTTTATCAGCGTGGGAACACCACCTGCCTAAAGTAGAGCGAAGTGATCTGAGAACGTCTTTGGATTTCAGCAGAAATACCAAGACAAAGCACTGCACCCTCCAGAGATTTAACCAATTCAGGGTTAGGAGCATGTTCCAAGCAGACTCTGCAGGGAAATCTTGAGAACTACTCAAAAATTTATTCAGAGCTATAGAGTTAAAGAGGCTTTTAGACACAGTGTGTAATCTTGTCAGAGCTGATTAGATCAAAACAAAAGTGATGGGAAATCCTCCCTGTTAATGTGCAAAAAGCTCTCATTAGTGCATTATGACTCACTGGACTTGCACCTCCATTCGTGGTGACTTTGTCACCACACAGCATTAATTCTTAATGTTAAGCCACACTTTTTCTTATGGCAGTGACAAAGAAGGCAGCTTAACAGGGGCAATTTTCAGTCACATTAAATGGACATTAGGTTCTTTGACAAGCTGGGGATCACCTTGCTGCTCCAGGGCAGTATTCTTCTTTCCCAACAGCTAATACCCAATGGCAGGATTTCCTTGCCACTGACCTACTTCCATGGAGAACACAGAAAACCCACACAGAAGCTCTCCTGGGATAGCCTGCCTTGGTACACTGCAGGGCTGGGGTAGTCCAGCCAGGCAGTCTAAATCCAGAGAACACTTGAGCATGGGGTGAAACCAGAACCATGTCTGTATGGGGACATGCTTCCCTCCTCTGCCTCCATACCCTGCCCAGATCTGGGGTGGTGCCCAAACAGTTCAGACACGAGGCAAGGTTTGGTTAAAACACAACCTCAGGCTTAGTTTGGTTAAAACACAACCTCAGGCTTAAAATCTCGTTTAGATCTACCCTTGGGTTCTTCCCCACTGACTGCTCAGGTATCACCTTTTCCCACTCCCTGGCTGCTCCAAACATCTCTGTTAAGACACCAAAGATGATGATAAAGCTGGACAAGGCACTGAGGGATTAAATTATTAACAGATGAGTCAGAGAGGATTCCAAATCTCTAATATTTATGTTCATGCCTATTATATTTCCATTAAAAGCCCGTGGATCACATACATCTATCTTACATATGAGGGCTCAATACGGCAGCGTTGGGCCTCTTGCAGCACTTTGGCTGAAACTGCTGCCATTTCACAGGCACTGGGGATGCAATTCAACAGATTGTTGCTCTTGGTTCTGTCTTCACCAAATAGTTATAACCAACTTATACAGACACACACATGTGTGTGTGCCATAAAGGGAAGCTAAACAGGACTTTTCTTTCAGTTTCTTTCAGCTTATTACCCTGCCCCTCAGGACCTCTAACATATTTTTAGAAAGTATTGAATTCAAACAAAGAACACAGGAGAAAAGCCTGTCTGTGTGATTTCACCATCCCACCACCACCATGGTGGCTTTTGGCAGCATATCTGTGTGCAAAGGTTGTTTTTTGGATAACATTTGCCTTTTAAGGTTTATAACACAGTGATTTAAAATCACTTCTATGCACACATCCACCTTGTTTTATTCCCAGCGAACTGATGGGGTTTTAATTTTTTTGTTTTGGGATGGAAAGAAAGGGATAAAGAGTTTGGTTGGCTTTTTCTTCCCTCATCTGAAGCTACATGTAGGTAGTCAATAATTTTTAACTCTGGAATCTATTGTTCAGAATGCAGGAAATTATTGTTCCACTGCCTCCCCTCAGCAAAAAGGCTAAATATTTTCAGTGAAATAGAATGGATGTGGTACCAGAATAGATCAATATCAGAGCCAGCTTGTTCCATACCTCAGGGGGAGGCAATGGAGACAGAAGGGAAGGTTCTGATCCAAAAAGAGTTCAACCTCCTAAGCTTTGAAGCAGGTCGTCAAAGGACACATGAGAAAGGAAGATTACAATACTGCTGGTGAAAAGGAAAGAATAGGGAGACAAAGCACAGAGAAGAAAAACCAGGCTGAAGGAAGGATAACTCAGAGAATATTCATCCTCACCAATTACAACATGATCGACAAATTACGACTCCAGCTCTTCAAAGATTCGTGCTTGGGGAATAGAGCCTAGGAAGGCAACCAGGCCAAATGTCTCATCTACCACCACATGGACCTGGAAGTCTCTGTGCTGCTCCAGGACCTAGTGTCTCCTCCAACACCAAGTGTTGGTGTCCCCAGTGTGTGCCAAAGGACAGTGAGCACATGTCCATGCACAGCTGTGCCTCTGGGCGCTCCTTCTGCAAGATTTCTGCTAGAAAAGGAGCAGACAGTGCTGAACATCCATTAAATAGTAGCAAGTCCAAGCACAACTGGTCAGAATTAGGACATACAGAGAAGGAATTGGAGGCACTGGGCTAAATTTCCAGCTGAGACACCAAATTGGACCTCAGGAAATTACTCTGTAAGGCCTTGGGTAAATCAGATAACCTTTCCAGCTCTCTGAACATGCCTGAACGCAGTTTTTGTATCAATCTAACTGTAAAGAAATCAACAGAGGTAATGATCCCCATCACACCTGCAGACATACAGATTGAATTTTAAAGCATTTTTAGTCTGTTAGCTTGATTTGTTTCAAAAGAAAAATGAAAGATCTGCTTCATTTGCTCTTATTTTGTTTGCACTGACTGATGAAGTCAGTGTAAAATCCAACAGCAGGATCTTAAGCAGAATAAAACTCCCTTCCCATCAACATAAACAGAAAAAATACAGCTGGACAAGACCACAAGAGGTCACCTAAAATATTCTCTCGGCCCCAAAATGGAATCAGTTCTACCTAAACCATTCCCTCACTGCTCACACACCCAATCTACTTAACTCTGTACAGCAACAGCCACACTGCCTCCCCTCAGCTATGCAGTTTCTGTGCCCTTCAAAATGAAGCCTCAGTCTCTGCTGGAATTCTGCTGCTATTAATACTTCATTTCCCCTAACAGAACTTATTTTTAAAAAACTACATACAGTGTAATGACTCTGATTTTGTAAGCTATCAAAGAACAAGCTTTGCTTTTGATAATCTCTTTTTCAAGAAATGCTATCATTTCTCTTTAAACAGGATTTATTTTTTCCACATATTCTCTTACTGGTTTGGAATCTCAACATGTATTTTAGCTCCGTGGGGAAAAAGCTCTGGCTATCCATCCCTTTACTATTAATCTGTTTTTTCTATTAAGACAGTTGAATCTCTCCTCCCTCAAACTTGTCAGCTATACTGATGAGTCATTAATTGATTTTTTTCCCCTCTTTTTGTTTTTTTGGGAACAAGTACAGTAGGCTAAAATCAAGCAAGAAGACTACTGAAAAATTCAATTAACTTCTGGCTTGTTTGGTAATAAATAGTGCAGTATTGTATTCTGCCACTCTTTATTCTTGTTGTAGTGTCTGGAGATTGCCCAGATGTTTCATCCTCTGGGTTTTTTTGCTGAAGAAGGTATTGCCTCCAGGCTGAGCAGTGCTGGCCCTCTGCTCTCCTGCCTCTAGTTAATCTATGTGGCTGTCAGAGCTGTCACAGGAATGGTGAATCACGGCCTCTGCAATCACTTCAGCCCCTGGGGAAGTGCTCAGAGCGAACAGCTGCACAAACCCCCACCCTAGCAAGGTTTCTCCTGGATGAGGATTTTACAAATCAACTTTGAAATAATCACAAAGCCTGACTGACAGGGCCACAGTTTTTAAATAACAGAAATTTGTCAAAAACAAATTGGTTGTCTTTCAAACAGACACCCTAGTTGAGTTTTTTTTTTCTTCTTCTCTTTCCTTTGCTGACTTTCGTATTTCCAAACAACTGGATCCGTTTTCTTCTAAACAAACTTGAATTACAAAGGAATGTTGTTCTGCTATACTTAATAGATTTGCACATTTTTCCCTTTCTTCTTTAGTCTTTCCCAGTATAACATGTAATCCTTTGCACCTGCAAAAGCTCCACAGACTGCTGACTGCCAAGAATCCACCACGTGACCCTGCTTCCATGACCAGAGATCCTGTGTTTAAAGAGAAAGGAAAATAAAAAGTTATTAAATGCTTGAATCTATCTGATCCCCATGTGAGTTAACTCTGAGGATGGGAACTTAAGAGAAAAGCTATTTTTGTGGCATTTTTGAGTGATGTAATAAGTGATTTTTCCCAAGGAGCTTGTGTATTTGAACAAGCAGATGGAGTGAGAAAGACGTCTGGAACTGAGGAGGGCTTGAAGCAAATTGCTTTCAGGGAATTCATATGTATGTATTTAAGCCTGTGGCCATGCAACTTTGCAAATATTTTGTGAATTTATTTTCTTTTTGGCAGATAAAACAGCATAAAGCAAAACACTGAGCAGGAGAGTGGCATGCAAGAACCAGTATCAGCTCAGCCTCGATGTACCCAAGGCTCCCATTTAAAATGAACAGCTTCCACTACCACCAGATACAAGTCCTGTTTTCTCCCCTACATTTCTTAAACCAACCCTTCCCCTCACACTGCCCAAAAACCCCCATCATTAAGAAATTACTCTTCTCACTCCCATTATATCCCAAAGCAGGTGTGTCTCTGTTTTTCACTTGGTGTCATTAGGGACCACACACCCTCCTCTCCATGGCTCCCACACACCCTGCTCCCATCCATTAACTCACAGCAGTGTTTAAACACACACATTTAAAGCCCCAACTAAACAGTGCCTTCCAAAAACACCTCTCAAGTCACGTCACACTATTTGATGAGCCTGGTCAGTACCAGCAGCAAAGGCCAGTCTGCTGGGAGGGGTTTACCGTGGCAGCTACAGTCACTGTGTTCTCTCCTCCTTCACCCTGCTCCATCACCCCTTTCCCATCTCCTGAAACACTTCACACTGGAAGCTGTCTGGAGGAGAGGTTTCCGGTTTATGATGTGAGGATCAGTACTGAGCAAAAAGGGATGGGATCCACGGCCCTTCTGAGGCCCACCACAGAGAAATCAGCAATTTTATTTTATAGCTGTGCCATTCTACTTTTTAAAGACATGTTACTTCTGTACTATAAAATTTTCTTAAAAGCAACTGGATAGCCGTGCTAGGCTGAGATACTGCTCTTGGGCTCCTGGTCTGCAGTGCAGCCACTTCCTGCTAGAGCAGGAGAACCCTTCTCTTGTTTGCTGACTCTTCATTTAACATGCTGTCCTTGTGACTCGCTTCTTCCAACTTGGCTGGTGGTTATATTTCAGTTGAATGTTTTAAAAATCAAACTGTTCAAGCAACAATGGCCAGCCACAATGTTGTTTGGTACCCTGCCACAGCTAAATAGCTGCAGCTCTGCTGTACGAAAGCACTGAAGGGGTTCCAGCCTCTTTAATGCTAGCCATTCTTTTCCTGGTGTTTTCGGTATGGGCTGCTATTCTGCCGTCACCCACAGCAGAAACTGATTTTCATCTCATAAATAAATAAATAGAGATTCATAATTCTTCAAAACCATAATATGCTTTTCTGGAATAACTTACAGTCTTTGGACACACAGTTCTCTTGCAACTCAGTCCTGATGGAAGAAGGACACACACTCTCTTAGACAAACTACCTTCCAGAGTATCTGGGTGTTGTCAAAGCATAAATCCCACTTTCAGCACCCATTTGCAAAACACTTCAGGTGCTTAAGAAACCTTGAATTGAAAGTCAGGGTTCAGAAACTGAGCTGCTGGAGCCACAGCTTTCTTTTGATAAAAACAGAATTACTGTATTTTTTAATTAAACATTCTCCAAACATCTGTACATCTATAGCTAAACCCGCGAACCCAGAACAGTTACTGCTGCCATGTAAAAATGCACTGTGGAAGAGCTGCTGAAGGACTAAGAGGAAAACCAGCCCATTAATTCAGACGTTCATGGCTTTGCCAGAAGCCCAGCATATTCTCAGTCATGATGGGGTTTTATGTTAATGTCAGTGTCCGAAGAAGAGGGAAAAGGTCATTCTGATTTCTTGGCATGTAGCTCTAAAATCTAGTTTCTGATAAAGCCTGGCTTCCTAGTGCAGCTCTGCACAAAGAGCCTCTGCCAAGCAAGGCAAACGGTGTTGAATTCCCATCCATTATGCCTGCAAATTGACAACAGGTATTTGCAACAGTCATGCAATATGGAAAATGGTTTAAAAGGGTGGAGCCAGCAACAGTTCAATTGAATTAGGGAAAAGGAGAATTGAGGCTGGAGAACAGGAAGCAAATTCCCCAACAGTGAGGTCTACTGAAGCGCGGAGCCAGCCTCCCTAGGGAGGAGAGGAAAGCCCTCTCCTTTGAGTCATTTAAAAATAGATTGGAGAAGGCACTCAAGACTGTACTGTGGGGAATAATCCTGCGCTGGCAAGGGCAAGATGAGATGACTTCATGTGTTTCTTTCCATCTCCAATTTCGGTGATTCACCCAGAGCTCCAAACCTGAACATGCAGAAGAGCAAGAGGGAAGCACGGCATGAGGACATGATCCTGGAGGAAGTCAAGAGGAACAAGTGTCACAGGGCCAAGAGGACCAGCAGGACTCCGGTCCAAATTCTTTCTAACCACACGATGCTGTGGGCCAGGATGATGTGCTGGAGGTTAACACATGTTTTCTCTCATAGCCTGTGGACCAACTAATTGACAGGGCTTTGTGGTAAGTCAGGCCTGTAAGTTCTTCAAAAACACTCACCCTTTGAGTGGGTTTAAATACCATTAAAACAGGGCAATGCACAGAAGGTGTTAGAGGTTTTTAGATTACTATAAAACCAGGGCCTTGTTCCTGGAAAGAAACATAGGATCCATATACAGATCTCCCCAAAACACTGACTTTAAACAAAATTGCTGGTTACTGCAGTGATACAGTGCTTAGAGCACACTCTGCCATCCTAGATGCTGCACAGAAGCAGAAGAGCTTTCCACTTGGGAGGATAATAGCAAGAGCTCAGGTCAGGCAGAGCTCAGAGCCCAAGGGGGGCAGCTCAGAGGCTCCAAAAAAGGGCAGAAGTGCCCATGTAATGCCTGCAGAAGCCCCAACGACACTGCTCTCTCTTCACATGCTCCTGCAACGTAAAACACAATCCAGGAATTATGAGCAACACGACTGCAGCAGTTGGCTCAGCTTGGGTTCCCCACCACCATCACCAAAAAGCCTTCTACCTGCTCACACTGTGCTCCTGCTGCAGAAGGCTGCAGAGGGTAACCTGACTTTTCCAGGGCAATACCCATTCTCACTAGCATTCGCAGCCTAGGAAAGCAAAATGACAAGGAGCACATTACATGAAAGCGGCCGCCATGCCAAGCCTGTGTCATGTGTATTCTATTAAGCGGAAGGCTGAATAGAAGACTTTGTTTTCTACTTCAAAGGACCCCATCCCAATCTCTCTCTCTCTCTTCCCTTATGAATAACAAATTGGAAATAAATCTTCTGGCTGAAGCGCATGGAAACTCATACAGTTGGGGCCCTCTGCAGCTTCCCAGCTCAATCACATGTTAATTTTTTTTTGTAAACACTTTTCTGTGATATATATGTAAATCTCGCTGTGCATTGCTACACCATGTAAAGCAATACAGCGGGTGTGGCCTCAGGGGATGGGACACAGCGGGAAGCCTGACTGCATATTTCCAATTATTCACAGGGATAATGTTCACAGAGAAGGGTCAAGTTTTATTCGTGGGCAGAACCCTATTTTTCTTCCTAGCGATCCCATTTCTTACTGCTCCATAGGCCAGTGTCCCCTAATTCTCACCACAAACATTATTTAGCTCTTTTGATACTGAGAAAAAAAGGACACCCTATTTTTTTGGGCAGAGGGAGCATTGGAAAAGTCACTCTCAGGATATACCAAAGGCCATTCAATCTAAAAACAAAAAAAGAAAATACTACTTTTTTCCTTTTGTCCATGTTTGTGGGCAGCAAATACATCCCCCTGCTTTTAAATACTGCGGGTAAGTATTTGGTGCCCACAAACGTGGACTCCTCAGAGTGCTGAGGACACCTGGCCTCCAGATGGCCAATAACCTTTGACCAGTGCACACAACTCTTACCTGTGCATGCCTGTCACCTTTGCCACGCATTTGTAGTAAAAGTTTGTGGCAAAAATCAGCTGTCAGCTTTGTGTTCTCAACGCAGCCAGGTCATGGTCTATATTCAGGACATCTAAGCTTTGGTAATCCAGGAAAATGCAATACTCACACTTCTCTCAAACCTGATGACCAGCCCAACACCGCCAACACTGCAGGAAGCATCACAGAGAATGAGACATCTCTGCCATGGCCTTGCTATTCTTCAAGCCAGAACTCGTGGCATACACTACACTTGAGGCCTGCAGCTGAATAAATATTACAATTCACTCCAATGATAAGTATCTATAGTATCTCTATGTACCCCTCTGTTCACAACAGTGTTCAACTTCATGATAACGGGGGAGAAAAAAATCAGTACAAATTAATCACATGGATCTGTGTGCGTGTGCGGTCCTGCAGACTGAGGAAAGAAAAGCAATTTTCATGTTTGCCTTTCCTACTAGGGATTTTACTCACAACGTGGCATTCTGCATGGCTGACCCTTACAGATGCATGGCACATTAGCTACAGGAGAAGCAAAAAATTCACAAGTTGATTGCAGTTTCTATACATAAAGTCAACACGGAACAAAGAACCAAAAGTCCTCCTCAGTGGATTTTTATGTGCATATGTGCAGCATATGGGCAAGTACATGCGTATATTATCTTGCAGGAAACATGCAAGCCCAAACATGGGAAAAATTCAATGATCTAAGTTCACTGTTGACATAAATGCTGAGACTCCATTTGCACTAATGGAGTTGTGCTCACTTACGCCAGTACTGAATTCAGTCCTAGAATTAAACCCACCCAAATCCTAGATAAATTGAAAGAGAACAAAAGTTGGCCTATATGCAAGAGCGTATTTTTCATGTTAAAAGCATTTCATTCCCTTTTTCTGCCCATATAATACTGCATTGATGTCTGTGACCCATTTGGATGTAAATCAAAATGGATGTGCTAAAAGCCTGGTTAAAAGGAAATGTTCTTCGAAACAGCGTTCCCATGGCAAGGCAGAACAGCTACACCCAGTTTCCGTGGCACAAAGGGACATACAGGGAGGGAAAAAGCACTTCTAAAAAATCACTTCAAAGCCAGCAGGGTTTTCCTTGAGTACCTGCACTGCTACTGCCTAATAGATCTGTGCTTCATAGGTGTGTGTGAATAAATTACATGGAAGGATTACATAAATCTGCTAAGATTCTTCAGCAAATAACAAGTGTCCAAATAAACTCTTTGATATTCAAACATCCCCAGATGTCATTGGCAAGCTCAGCAACTTCTAGAGAACCTCTTGTGGCCTGGGCATGACCAAGAGCATCACAATCTGGCTCTGTATCTATGGACTGTGTAAGCCTGTTTTCCTCTGGTCTGTTTAAATGCTGCATTGATGATCCAAGGCCATCTGACTTTTCCCCAAACGTGCCTGCAGTGCTGTGAGCAAGGGTTGCATTTGTTTCTCTCCCTTTGGTGCAGATGGTGTGCAGCATTCCTTGGGCTGTGCCCCAGGACAGCGTGAATGACACTTATTGTGGCAGCAATAAAGCCAGGGCTGTTTGCTCAACAGCTGTTGGGTGCATTGTTCCTTTGTGAGAAAAATGCAGCCGCTCTGCTCATGGCATGGACACGTTACATCCCGCCCCCAAACGCCCCGTGCAAAGCTGTTTTCCTGATTCAGCACCTAAGCAAATGGCAGACAGTGTTATTTAACCATTAGGACTTAATCCCAAAATCAGCCCAACTGTTACTCAAAGAGGGAGCGAGGCATGGTAGAACACTTACTACACTGCCTGCAAGGAAATGGCTTTAAAGCTGGGCCTGGGTTTCATTTACTCTTGACTTACATGCAGCTGAGCACAGAGGAAAGAAATACTAGACTTCTCCAGGAAAAAAGGAAAACAGTCACCTACCTGTAGAGCAGGGAAAGAGCCATTCAAGGCCTAGTTTGGCTGCATGCCTCTATTTTCTACTTGCCCTGTTAAGCAGCAACAGATCTGACTGTAAATTTTAGGAGGGAAATAGCATGTGGTTTATTGATTCAATGGTGGAGTTATAAACACATATTATTGCTGAGAACCCCACCTGCCTGGGCAGAAGTATTCTGTAAACTTTTCCTTCTTATTAACTTTAAAAATCAGGTGCAATGAACTTCAACCAAGGTTGGAGTCTTCACTCTCCACAGAAAGCCATCAAGCAGTCTTTGCACAGCAAGTTTCAAGATATATCTCAAAATCTATCTTCACTGATGACCAACAGCAAGGCTGAGCTGACCCTAAAATCAGTTCACACCCTATACTGCCTATACCAGCCCCCAGAAGTTGAGCTCTCTGGAGGGGGGAACCAAGAGAACCAAGCAAATGAGCACATGTGCTATTGTCCTCTAGATCTATAGTTCAGTGCACCAGCACATGCCCCTCAACACAAGTGCCTTGTGCCTATGGTTACAGCTGCACCTGAACAGAAAACAAAGGACTTAAGTCCAACCCCAAACCTGCTCTCTATTGTGTGGGCAGAAACTAGCTTAGAACCAACCCATGGAACTCCTGTTCTGACCCAGCCAATTCTCTGATCCTGCTCAGCCTCACAGGGGATTGGCTGGACTCTCCCCATTCTCTTTTTGTATAACACCTGTTATACTGTGAGACCTACAGGTTTGAGAAAATTATTTTATTGCTAAAACCAGTGATAAAAAATTGTGGGCTCACTAGATCTGCAGGAAGTCTAAGAGTTCTAAATTTTGCTCAGCACTGAAATCCTGGTCCCACTGAGTGCCAGAAGAGTCAGACATCACCTTGAGCATGGTCAGTTGAAGATTTTTATCTTTCTTTGAAGCTCCTGGGCCAGTGGAGCAGCACAGTCTGTGCCAGCCCTCCCAGGGAGGTTGGGTTTGTAGGGGCAGGGCTGGCTGACCCTGATGTTCCATAGTCTTAGCAATGTCCAAGCGTCTGATCTTAAGAGTCAGACCTGTCTAATGAAAAAGACAAAAGGTTCCCAGGACAGTAGGTTTGTTTTCCTTAAAAAAATCCACCAACTAAACAAACAAAAACCCCCTTGTTTTTAAGTCAACTCATTTGAGGCCTATGTCCTCCTGTCCCGCCTGCTCCTTCCCTCCTCGCTGCCTACCAAAGCCTTTTCTCCAGACATACAATACATTTGGTCTATAAAGAGACCATTCTCCCTGTACAGCTGCATTTGAGTAATTCTCAGAGGCTCTGAAGTGCAGCCAACATGCAGAAATATAAAACCCAAGAGGACTGAGTCTTGTTTCACCTGAGAAGGGTTTATCTTACACACAGCACTGTTCTCCACGGGATCTGACCATTTCCACTGAGTCTTAAGAAACAGGCATTTTTGAAAAAATGTTTCTGGACTCAAACCTACCAGAGAATCTTGATTTTCTGTAGGGTTTTAAAATGCTATTTTACTGAAAAAAACCCCACCTGATGCCCTGTATTTCTGTAATGCGCCCCCCCCCCCCCAGCAGAAATGAAAGTTGTCTTTTTTCTCAGTTCTAAAAGAAAAGAATTATGGATTAAAACATGAAACTTATGATAAATCACTTATGTGCTGCTGGTAGGAACTCGGATATGATGATTACAAGCGCTGAATAAAATGTCTGAACAGAAGAGAATTAAAGTTAAGACAGCAGGCATGGGCTCCACGAGGCCACAGTCATCTGAGCAGAGACTGCACAGCCCTGGCAGCAGGGTGAAAGCAGGAGCTACACCAGGCTCCGTGTAACCCACAACAATTCCATGCCAAATACACAGCCCACAATGTGAAATTCCCACAGTGGAGAACACACATATAGTATTTCCAAAGCAAGTTACTGAGGCACCCTGGAAATTCCATGGCAGCAAACAAGGGGACTGGATCTTACAACATTAATTCCAAAACCTGAACTAATATGGAAGGCTCTGTGCTTGGCTGGTATTTGGGAAGAACACTACATCTATGCTCTGTTGCCTTTCTTCAGGGCCACCTGGTTTTGAGATGGGATCAGAAGCATTAACCCCACACAAAAGAATGTAAACTTGATGAAACTGTCACAGTAATATTCAATCACGGTGGTCTTCTGAGGGTTGGTGTAGCAAAGTGAATAAAATTTGTAACACGTTCCCTTCTTTCCCTGAACTCTGAGAAGAATTCAAAATTGTTTTACCTGCAAGACTTGGACTAAAGAGACAGAAAAGAGCTACACTACCCCACCCTGGTTGGGAATTACAAGGTCCTGAAATCTGATACACCATAGCACAGTTTCCTTCTCTCTTTTGGTTTATAGCAATAATCTGTGCCTCAAACAAAATTTTTAAAAATTGAGAAAAATGGAGAACTGAGAAGAGAAAGGACATTAAGCACACCTTATAGCAGTGGATGCTACCTAAATATTTTTTTAAAAAGACTTTATTTTTAATTAAAAGCACCATAATTACTTTACTGTTGTTTCTTGAGCCATTGTGAACTAAGAAAGGAGTCTATTACCTGTTCCTAAATTGTGTATTCACCTGGGTCACTATCAGTAAGACTTGTACTTGAAGCAGTATCTGTTTCTTGCTAATTACTGCAATCCTCCCTTTGCCAGCACCCACAGCCAACGTAACCTTATAGTTCAGTAATCTATACAATGCTCCCTCTTCTTTTAATATGGTTTAGTGCATGGCATGCAAGTTTGCTCTCACAGGAAACAGCTGGTGCACATTCACAGACAGGAGAAAACTGTGCATGTAAACTCTGTGACTAACGCATAAGGAATAACCAGAGCAGCTCGGAGTAAAGCACATAGAGAAAATGGGATATAGAAACACACAGTTTGCTACCTATGACAAGCCTTTATTAGGCTTCTTTAAGCTTAACACCCTGCTGCTGGCTGCAGTCAGCCATATCTGAAGGAAAAGGAAACTCTCTTCTTCTTCCATGTGCCTCTCTAACTGTCCTTTCACAGTGGAAAGATTTTCCTCATTTTTATGGTGATTAGCTTGTTCAGGGAATCATAAGACTGAGTCTATCTTCCATCAGCTTATGTAACTTCGTACTAATGGTTTTAAAAATGACACAGCCACAGCACTTGTTCTGTTCTCCTCAGTGAGATGGCCCACACACATCAGACACAACTGCTCCCACAGTTACTTTCTCAAGTAATCCTATTAATACAGTGCAGAATAGTCCCTCAGGCATCATCTCAATAACTCTTTTCTGTTCAGGCTTCGTGCCATTTTTCTCTTGTCCTTTGCATTTCTATTTCTGTGTAATTACTGTCTGTTCATGCTCCCTTCATGCACCCGTGAGGAGCCCTACATCCTCAACCACACTCCCAGTGATGCTATTGGCCACATCCATCCTCTTGATGGGACCATAATGATTTTTGTCCTTTGTTGTACTGTCAGGGCAATTTTTTAAGAGCTTCACTCAGATAAACAAAATGTATTCTGCTTTCACTGCCTGGCTTTGATATGACAAACCCTAAGCTCTCTCTCCCTGTGCTGAGCCAAAGTGACTAAGTATGCCAGACTGATTTTTGCAGTTCTCTACTCTTGACTCCACATCAGAAGAATATAATGCAACAGGTTTGTGGAACAAACTGACACAAGTTTTGTTTCTCTTCGGATCTGCACTGACCTCTTTAGATTAAACATGATGCCTCATTCTGAGTGACTCACTCCTGCAGTTAGCTAAATTCAAACTGTCTTCTTTAAAGCCTGTAATGCAAACAATACATTTTACTGTCACAGCTACGTGGACATTAGTTAAAACAACTTTACATTCTGAAAACAGCTACACAATGTTTCTGGTTTATGTGGTTTTGGCACGAACACTGCACTTTTTCCCTTTAAGCACTGCCACCTCTTGCTCCCAAACACGGCTGCTGCACTAACCATTAGCAGGTTGGGCCAGTACCACTGCTGAAGAGTTTACAGAAAGCCATTCCTGGACACTGGCAGGGAAACAGATTCCTAATAAGGCAGCCCAAGCTCCCCTGTGCAGTGGGATGATACCCAGACCCCACAGCAGGCTGAGCTCATGAAGTACCTACAGAATCCTCCACGAACACAGCTCAGTTCTGCAAAAGCTCTTGATGATTTTCCTTCTCCTCCTGCCTGTGGACTCACCTTTATTTCGAACTCCCTGAAGCCTCTACATGCAAACATTCACACTGTGGACTTGTCCCCCCCAAACAGCCCCAGATACAGACACACAGCAAGAGGACAAACTGTTGTCCCAATTCAACATACAAGGACCCAGTTTGGGTCTCCATGACGAGCTTGCTCAGAAGTCCAGCACTCCTACCAAGAAGAAAGTTTCTCTCTCCAGCTCCTCTTTTATAAAGATATTTTGCTACAGTGCTTTTAATGATCTGCAATAATTCTTTGTGCTTCCACCCTATGACCTTCAAGCACTTGAAAAACCCTTCCTTTCATCTTTTGCAGTGAGTTCAAAGAAACAGAGAGGGATGGAGAAATTACATGTCTTCAAATCCAACTGTCCACTCAAAAATCTGGATCGTGACTCTGACCATGGTAAACAGAGCAACCAGCTGCTGGTGGGAGAACAGCATATCATTCCAAACAACTGCACTGTTAAAACATCATCTACTGACACCTTCTTTAAATGATTTTAAAATAAAGTACATGCAGCCAATCAAAATAGCTTTTCAGTGATGTTCACAAAACCCAGGCTGAAACAGTTTTCTCATTCGCAATTTCCTTTTACCATGAAGACCAAAACACTAAAAAAAGTTAAAATAAATAAAAAAAAGAAATCACACAACACAAGGTGGTTCCCACTCTTTTTAAGCAGTAAAAAAAGTTCGAGCCGAAGATAAGATTTCTGGCAAGCTGTGAGTAAAATCTAGCCTGCATGCCACAGATCAGTGGTTAGATATTCCTGCTCTTTTTCAGATATTCAGGCAAATGATCTTCACATGCACAGGTAGGCTGGCACATAATTACTGATTCTTGGACACACCCATAATCAAAATAATCGAGTTAGATAAGTTACCATGGAAAACCTTTGCAAAATGTGTAACTTACATTTCCATCACTAAAGAGAACTTACCTTTAAGGACTCCCAGAGGGGAAACTGTACCAGAGAGAAAGGAATCTGGAGAGGTGGGAAAAGAAAAAAAAAACCAACATAATGTTACAAAAGCAAATTGGGTTGGCATGTTCCTCAACTGGCTAAATTAGGAACAGTTATTGTTCCCTCAGTGAACTGCAGCTTATTACACTTACAAATCTTTACGGACACTTTATGTATGCTGCCATTAAATGACTGGTTTCACTAAAGCAGTTTTACTTTGTTTATCACATTCCCTGCTGAGAGGTTAATGTATTGTTACCAGGGTGGCCTAGAAGAGCAATAAGCAGTGTGATCTAGTGCAGGGACATTCTTGGTTTGACAGTCAGCCAAGAAAGCCATAAGGATGGTTCAAGAAACACGTTCCCAAGGCCAGGAACACAGCTTGGCAAAAAAACATCTTCAGCAGTGCAGACCCTCACAGATGCTGAGCTGTTGTGCTGCAACCAGGGCTCTGCAGTTGGGCATCAGCTGCAAAAACGTTCCTGGACATCTCCCATGATCTCCCATGAACAGGCTCCGCTGAGAATTAAAAGCAGGTTGTGAGGAGCTACCACAACCCAACTAAAACCCCAGGGAGAAGCTTGGTGGTTCTCTTCTTATTGCCTGTAACACGGGGTTATTCTGTCCAGCAACAGCCTGTATCTCTGTCTAGGCTCGTTCCTGCTGCCACCTGTCCCAGGAGTGCCTTTGCATTTCCATGTCCTTCCCAGATTTTGCCCTGATAAAAACCTCAACTCATCAGTCAGTTTTCATTGTGAACACACTGAAGCACTTTGCAACAAGAGACATCATTTTCCAAGTTTATGCCTTCTATTATATTTCTTCCTCCACAAAGCTCTCCACTACATTCTTCCTTGCCCTTCACCACTCTGAGAAGCCCTGTCTAATGCCTACCTCTGGTACCAACCCTGCCTTTGCTATCTCCAGGCTGAATATCTGTCTCAAGAGATCTAGGGAAAAGGGTCTCCAGGAAAACACTGGCCTGTCCTAGGATCACCCAACAGCTGTATCTGCGGGTCTGCTTTGCCCCTTCCTAAAGCTTCTGCATTATCGCCTCCTCTCTGTTAGGCAGTCAACCCCAGACTCAAATCTTCCTCCAACTACCTGTTTTCTTCTCCTTTTATCATTCTTAATTTTCCTCCTAGTTTAGGCTGATTTGGCAGTTCATATATCAAATTGTTTCGTCTCAGAAAGCACTTATGCATCTTTTACCATTAAAAGGAGTAGATACTCAACATGGATCACGCTTATGTAATGCAGATATCTTTGCTCTGAGTGATGTCAGGTTAAAAACGTTCACTAGAGATATGAATGGCTTATTAAACCTAAATTCAAGCTACACAAAGGAATCTGAAATGGAACATCCACTCAACATCACAGGAGTCAAAGAGTATTGTCTGCTTCCCTGTGCTGCACGTAATGATTAATAAATGAGTCAATTAAGTTAATCTGTCAGGCAAAACTAAACTTGACAGACACCTGCAACAGAAAATTTGTTATCTATTCAGGCAGGAAATGGCAGTGAGAAGAAATCAATGTCACTGCTGTACATTGAGCTGACAAACTGAAATCTCAGAGGAAGTTTGTCATCTTGGACAACGAGCAATATCCCTGGTGGCATCTCAGAGCCCCACAATAAAGGTCAGACATGGCTCTTATTTATCAGGGTCTTGAAACTCTAGTGTAGCAATTAAATTTCATTTTTAATACTGGGTGAAAAAGTCCAGATCTTTGACAATAATGTGTGGTGATATATTTATGAAAAGATATATATACACCCACATGTTACTGCAGCATTGTTGAACTGAAGTTATATGGAATAATTTCTTCGCAATGTAAAACGAAAAGCAACATAATCGTCTATATCTAGACCAAAAAAATAAGTAAAAATAAGTAGCAATAACCAACACATTTGCTTCAAATCTGTTAAAAAAAAAAAAAAAAAGGAAATGCTCTGTATCCAGCTGTACACCAAACAAAACAAGCTTTCAAGTACAGCCTCCAAGTTTTGCTTTTTTATGCTTGCGAATGAGTGGTAAAATGATGCAGCTGTTAATAAGACAACAAGGGAAGCTTTTGACATAATTCCCTTTATATCTCCTAGCTAGAAGCATTTCAGTCAAAGGGGAAACTCGTTCACAAGTGCTATTTGATTTTCATTGTTAGTGGTGTTTGCTTTCTGTGTCCTGCTCAGGGGAGCCAGGGCTGGATGGGGATTATGGGTTTCCCTTCTCCCCACATGTCCCATGGGATGCAGCAATGCACAGCATCCGAAACACCCAGGAAGATTTTGGATGTGTGTCAGTGGGACCTGCACAGCCACTGGGCTCCCTCCTCTCTAGGAGGGCTGCAGGATAAGGGTCTAAACATTTGTAAGTCACACTTTACTAGTTTAAAAACTTGAAAATCCCCAACAAAATAGAAAGCACCACCATCACCAAGCAGACCAGCAGCACCTTTGCTGCACTAAGAAGATCCTAAAGAGATGTCCTACATCTCTTGCAGTCACCCATTGAATCCTGTCTGACATCCTGACTTAAAAACAAAACCCACACAAGCAATTTCAGGGGTATTGGAATGAAAGGGAGTCTGTCTTCCTGCAGATTCATGTTTTGTCATCAGATTCTCTGAAGCCAAATAATTTCCAAGCCACATTCGGCAATCTTCCCATGACAGGGAGCTCCATCACATTTCTTCTCAAGATCTGTTCCACACCCCTTGTTGAAAGTTCAGCTCCTATTGCAAACCTTCCCTCAAACCTCTTAATCACCTTTATTCTCCCCTCACACACATATTTTCAAGAATGTTATAGGAACTCCTATTTATCTTTGCAGCCTCTGTCCTTCCACCACATTTCCGTGGTCAAGATGTGGAAGGGCTGTGCAGGCTGCTGTGTGTTCATGTGTGCAAACACCCTGCTTGCATAAGCCTTGTCTCCCTAAGAGACCAGACTAAACAGCCCACACCCAAAAGTAGCATTAATATACGCAAAAAGAAATAGTTCTGCAAGGGTAGCTCATCTGACCATGAAAAAGCCTTTAGATGGCTTATTGCCCTTTATTCTTCCACCACAGCAGATGTGACAAAATCTTGCAGTCTGGGGACACTTCTTAATTTGAACACTTACAGCATTTCATTCCTTTTCGTATTTTGTTTCTTAAAAGAAAAGCTCTTCAGCAATGAACAGAATCATACCCTGTTAAACAGAGATATTTCTGCCTGAAATAGGCTAAGGCAACAATAAAAATGTGGTCCACACATGTGGGTAACTTGCTGCCAGCAAATATGAAACCCTGGCAAGCTCCACCAACCTCTCATTCGACATTAATATAAAATAGACAGAGAGTACCAGTTCTCATGTCTGGCCTAATGTTATATAACTGTGCTGTTTGTTCATCAGAGTCAACCCTTAAACACACACACAAGGCAAATTTAAAGCCCCCAGACAGCTGCAAATAATTATTCTAAAATGTTTTATAGGTTAGTGAAATTATCATTTACTCTAATCCCTGTAGTCCTTAGCACCTGATGCCTAACTTAAGTTAATGAACTTTGCAGATGCTTATTTCTACACATCTACTTAATTCTCCTGATACAAAGTATTTTAAATTATTAAGTTTAATAAGTTACTTTTAGAAATAGTTGCACTTCCTGGCCAGAGCGGCAGATACACACATCTCGCTTCTAAAGAAAAATACCAACCTGTAAGTACTGAAGATTGATGACAGAGCAAAAGTCCTCCCACCAAATACGGTTTAATTAAATAAAAGAAATTTAAGGAGGAACTTAATAATGCTCTTTGTAACTACAACACAACATTTTAAAGTACCTCAAAATTCACCCATTTGATATCTGATGCTAAACTGCAAGCTGACATTGTCCTGAGGAAAACAGCAGCCAGAGCAAGGGCAGCATGCTGAAGGAGTGGTAAAGAATGGGGGAAAGAACCAAAAGAAAAAAAACAAAACCTCATCAGCCCCTTCAGAACTGGGATTCCCTTCCAAATATGAGAATTCTTTCACACAAAGAGGAAACAGATGTCCATGGCTGGTATTTGCATGTGGCTTTATTCTCTTCTAGGATACAATAAAACTACTCTTCTTCTCATCCTCCAAGCTAGAAATTAAACAGTGGCATGTCATGCAGAGTCCA
This sequence comes from Corvus kubaryi, assembly GCF_017639235.1. NCBI lineage: Eukaryota > Metazoa > Chordata > Aves > Passeriformes > Corvidae > Corvus > Corvus kubaryi. The sequence continues at coordinate 5,870,954 of NW_024580670.1, forward strand.
GCTGTGCTTTCTACCTCCAACCTTTATTAGCAATATATTTAAAAAGAAGAAGAAAAGAGAGAGACAGAAAGGGAGAAACCAAAAAAGCATAAGAAATGAAAAACTGTGGTATGTGTTCTCAAAACAGTATAAAACCTACAGATGTTCTCACTAATCTGTGGCACATGTTTGTTTATTCAGGTTTTCCCTGTCCCCAGTTCAGCAGGCTTTGCTCTCCAGAAGACTTATCTGTTTTTACAAATGTTAGAGTAAATACTGGAGGAGAGATTGGCATAAACAGCCAGACAAGGAACAGGCTCACCTTGTAAGAGCTTTCTCAGTGTTCCTGAAAATGCACCTCCATCCCAGAAATTGCTCTCACCCACACCTCCACTATTCCCTACATTAACAGCAATGGGAGAAAAGCAAACACTTATGAAGAGGATTTTGAGAGTATGAATGTCACAAGGGCCAGCAGCAAGAACATCTGCTCACTTCAGGGAGAACCTATTTCATCCTCACAGGGCAGCTCTCAAACTTGCACCCAACCTGTCACCTGCACTCACCGTGACAAGGACAGAGGGGCCATCACTGTCCAAGTCTGTATTTATGAGGAGTACTGAGCTGCTGTGCCAAACTGTGCCTTCTCCATTGTAATTGCAAAGAAAAGTCTAATAACCCACTTCTGAATAGCAAAAATGTATTGTTTTCTAGGGATGCATAAACAGTAAATTTAAGGAGAACAATCGTTCCTTTACCCAAGTCCCTTTTACAATACCGTTTTTTCCTAGCTTCTTTATAAAGGATAGAAAGTCTTTTTAATAGGTTCAAGTTAAAGCAGAATAAACAACCCTATCAGCCCACTGGAGTTAAACATTTCTGTTAATAATCACAGCAACTTTGGTTCAGTGTCTTGCCCTCCTAAAATTCTTCACGCACTTGCCCAATACATCTGGATTATGATAAACTGATGTTCCAGCTATAAGTATACTTTCCCCAGGATGAGCTTTGAAAAGACAGCATGAAATGAGGCAAGCCTGGCCCCTGGTCACGTCAGAGGTCATAGCAATAGCCACCATCAAGAAGATTTGGAAGTTTCACAGCTTTTCTACTGACTGAAGGTAAAGGGGTTTAAGACCCATCATCGATGGGATATCCCAGAGCTGACAAAGCAGACTTATTCTCTTGCAAAGCTTCAATTAATATTGTCTCCCAGACCCTCCTCGAAAAACTGCAGACTCCACAAGGAACCAAATTACAAGAAGGTAATTTGTAATCTTAAAATGAATAAAAGACTGTCAAAGCCATCAGCTGTGTTCCTGCAGCTCTGTGAGATGGAAGGTTGGGAGAGGGTGGAAGAACAGACAAGTTTGTATGTTAAACAAATGATGGAGGGCTTTGTTAATAAACACTGATGCAAAAACAAACAAAGCTTTTGGGGCAAGTCTAACAACGCTGGCATAGCAATGACCGTGGAAGATCTCTTGGCTTCACTCCTTAAGGAAAACAGTGAAAGACCAAGCTCACACACAGCACCTTCCTGTACAACTGCAGGAAGCTAGAGAGGTGGAACCCCATGGGAAGCTCAGCCATCACAGGGGAAACTATCAAGTTGCATTTGCAACAAACAACTTTTCACAGGCCTTCAGTGTTGAACATGCGGCTGTGCAGCACTGCCAGAGACAAAGGAATGGCATTTAGGGTGGTAGAAACATCAATCTCAACAATGCCAAGAGTATAATTAAAACAAAGGTTTCAGATCATGCACCAGCAGCCACCTGAAGTAATCAGCAATTCCCTCATTTTCAAGCAAATAACATTAACCCTGTGTGAGCTGGGAGAAAACTGCAAGCTACAAATGGGAAGAAATACAAAATTCCTGAATTATAGTCATTATTCTGGTTCAGGCATCCGCTAACTCTCAAATAAATATTTGCACCTTGCTTCCTCTGTTTCCCCAGCTCTAACCCCAAAGTATTTCCACTTGTCACCTGGCATATGTGAATGGTTGGAGCTAAGTTCCTTTCCGAGACAAAACACTATGTGCCCCACAGGGTCCCTTAATTTGGTTACAAGCCATTCTCACAGATGTCCTTTGGACCTATGTGGCAGAACCTCACATCCACATTTCCTCTTTATAATAGCACCACACTCATTATAAAAGCCACTTGTATGGCATATTATGTAGTAAAGATAAGTAAAAGGAAAATTCAGTTTACCCTCTATGAGAAAAAGGTTCTGTGATTTAAAAAGTAAAGAGAAATAAAGGAAAAAATATTTTTCTGCAGGGGCAATATTGACCAGGGAAGGGGAAAGATATAGTCAGAGATCCAGCACAACAATCTGCGTGTTCCCAAAACATGGGAAAAAGAGAGGCACTGAGGCAGATGCACAAACTCAATGCAGGCTGGATTGATTTAAGAATCTTGATGATCACAGAGCCCTAACTTTGCACACACGTGACACAGACCATCATTGAGCTATTGAAGGCTCTTTCCTCAAAGAAACAACATTAAAACCATCAAATTCCACCCCCAACCCCTTCTTACTCTGCTGGGAGAACAGAATAACTATTAGAGATTGTATAATGTCAGCCACAAAAGTCGATTTTATTGGATTTCAAACATGAGCTGGAGTGACCAGCCCCTAATTACACAAATAATATCCATGTTCTCCCATTTTCCAACAAATAAGCATTAAAGGAGATGCCTGTTTTGCTATTCATTTTCAACAACATATTAAAAAAAATCCCTTAGCAAGTAAATTAATATGCTGACACCGATTTGTACATGCTGTTTTCAGGGCACAGATAAAAATCTTGTAGGATAAAAGATGAGTTTAGCAGCTCCAGAAGAATGAAGGTATTGTTTAACAGGAAGCAGATGTATGTCAGATGGCAAACTCATTAAAGTGTCCCATCGTTAAAGGAAACGGGATAACAACGAGCCATCTGAAAAAACCTGAACTGATCAGGAAATACACAAGCCGCAGCTAATCTCCCATTTATTGGCAGGTAATGCCTTTAAGTCATGCACATGCATTGAGTTTAGGAGCATGAAGGACTAATCTTTGTTCTCATGAAAAAAACAGGAGCAGAACCCAAGAGCATGGAGAGCAGCATTTCTGGAAAAAGTCTTCTGAGGAAAAACTCCTAACATTTGGAGGAGCTATTACATCAGCCCATGGGTGCACACACACACACTGTCTGGGCAGCACGTCAGTTCACTGACTCTGAGAGCATCTTAATGGACATTTTACATACATGGGACATTTTAAAGGTAAGTATAATTACAAAAATGCCTTATGAAAGGTACCTATCAAGGAATAGCCTCTAAACACAAACTTGGAAATGCTAATCAAAGAAAAAAACATTCTCAAGTGGACACTGGACTGGTGGATCAGGTGATATAAGAACCTAAGCACGAGGAATTAAACAAGCAGCATAGATTCACAAAATCAAAGAATCATTCAGATTGGAAAAGACCTCTATGATCATTGAGCCCAACTGTTAACCCAGCACTGCCAAACACATCACTAAACCACATCCTCAAGTGCCACATCGACATTACTTTTAAATCGCTCCAGGGATGGTGACTCAATCACTTCCCTGGCTAGCCTCTTCCAATGCTTGACAACTCTTTCAGTGAAGAATTTTTTCCTAATGTCCAATCTGAACCTCCCCTGCTGCAGCTTGAGGCCTGTTATTCTTACCCCGGGACTTGTTACCTGGGAGAAGAGACTGATCCCAACCTGGCTACTCCTTTCAGGGAGTTGCAGAGAGTGGTAATGTCCCACCTGAGCCTCCTTTTCTCCAGGCTGAGCACCCCCAGCTACCTCAGCTATTCCTTGTGCTCCAGACCCTTCTGAACTCCATTCCCTTCTCTGGACATGCTTCAGCCCCTCAATGTCTTTCTTGTAGTGAGAGGCCCAAAACTGAACCCAGGATTTGAATCAAAGACAGCATGTTTGACTCACATGGCAGGTGGATCTGTGGAGAGGAGTGAGAGTATTGCTTCATCCAGCAAATATTCAGTCTAAAAAATTGGAAAACAGTGCAGCTGTAATTGCACTGGCATCAGCAAAGGCAGTCTTGTCCTCAGAGTAACAGCCACAAAAAAACCCCCAAAAAAACAGACGGGGAAGAAACATGTGTTTCTCCCATCCTGGATATATCTCAACCTATACTAGCTTTGTTACAAATGTCTTGTTACTACATTATGATTACAAATATAACACAGCAGCTCTTGCCATAAAAATTAAATACATCTCTTGCCAGGAGTTTTCTGAGTATCACTAAAAAAATTTCCAAGAGGAAATCCATCTCTGCCTTTGCATCTTGGTCAGATCCAAAGGCCATTGAAACTGCTGGGAATTTTGCACACAGCTTCTGGATTAGGACTGATGCTCTAGATGGAGAAAGAAGAGGGTAGATGCAAAGGTTCAATAGTACAACACAAAGATCAACTAATCTGGATTCTACCATGTCCTTCCCAGGATGCACAGACCCATCTCATGGTGAGAGCAGGCTCTAGGATGTGCTTTTTTAAAACTTGTTAAACAGGAACTGCTGCAAATTCCTTGCTTTCACAGAACATACACAGCAGCCTTACTTATATCTGAGCCCAAACCATTAACATTTAAGTACAATTTAAAGTCCCAATACAGTTAATGTAAGCTAACCAAGTTCTTTTGAATGTTTTACCAAATACAGACTTTGGTATTTTGCTGCATCACTACCCCTGGTTATTTGGTAAGGGTATTCCTGCTTATTTGCCCTTGTGGAGGAAAAAAAAGAAAAATCCAAACCATACCAAAAAGAACAAGTAAGCAAACACTGCTTTAAACAAAACACTTCATGGATACTATTGAGAAAACTACTCCATACTCAATGCTAGTGCAAAACCAACATTAATGGAACAACTGCTATAAACCAAGCTGAAACTTCTTTCTCTGAAGTTTAAGGCCTGTGCAGCACTCTTTATATATCTTACATCATTATCTCCATCATGTGGCAGAGAGAAAGAATGCAGACTAATGTCAAATTCCTATTAGGAAATACTGTCCATGTAAAGGTATTTTACTTCACATTCAGAATTTTGTATCTCACAAAATGGGGCTTTAGTTTCCTTCTGTGGGTGCCATTTTCAGCTGTTTTAATAAACAGTTGCATTGCTTTTGCCCAATCACAGGACATGGTCTTGCAGAAGTGAAATGACCTATTGCCTTATGACAAAGATTTCCCTTAGATTTTACGTATTAAAACTTTCCTGAACAGCAGCTACAATTCCACAAACTTTAATCTGATTCTACATTACAAAAGACCTAATCTAAAACTCATTAGAGTGAACTGAAAAATCCCAGCAAGCATTTGGTTGAGCCCAAAGGAGCAGTTAGACAATGCACACACAGATACAGGAAGGATGGTTCCTTTATTATTTTTTTTTACCCTCTATAATTCTTTTCTGACAGTTTAACCAATTCTGCAGACTCTGTAACTATTTAAACAGGAAGCCTCCTGGACCCAGCAGACCTCCCTGCCACTGCAGCTGGAGAGTTACTCTGCTCCTAATGGAGCATTTCTTCCACCCCCACCCCAAGGTAGCAGCTGTAGGATGTCGGGTTGGACACTGCTGGGCCACCTGGGACTCGCTGCCCTCCCAGGTGTGGACGTGCAGACTCGTCCACGGCAGTCAAGCCCCTGGGAAAGCCGTCTCACGGCTGCATCCCCCAACTTCCTGCCTGTCAGCAAGCTGGGAAAAAACTTTAGTGAGGCTGGCTGCATGCACAGAGCAGGGAGGGTTTGCTCTCAGGAACCTCTTGCAGGCTTCCTCAAAGGAGCCTAAATCCTGCTTGTACAATGGCACCACCGGTGTAAGAACTGTGGAAATAAAAGCCATAACTCTCAGTGATTTTTTTTAATCCAGTTTTGGAGAAGATGCTTTCATCATAAGCCTTTGAGCTCCTTTGCACGTCTTTATACAGGCACCTCATTTCCTTGAGAATCTCTCATAATCACAATGTTTAACCGTAAAGCTAAACCTGCACAATTTCTCACACTTGGGTTACCCAGCTCGGATGGGAGGAAAGTGTGCCAGGCTACGAGAGCCTGGGAATAAGATCAAGGGGAACAAGGGTGCTTTGGTGGGTGAGAGAACTAAACAACTGGAACATCCCAGCACATACAAACCCTTATTTTCTTCATTTTCTCATCCTGCAGTTCTGTTCACACAGCCCAGGAGTAGCTTTGGGCTATCGGCAGGGCCTGAGGGAACTGAACTGCAGAGCACAACAGCCGCTCACACTTGTTCTGTGAAATCCTGCTTAGAGCTGTGATCAGCAAAGTAGACACTACCAAGTTTCCACCTTACCAGCATAAATCATCCCCTCCATGCTCAGCAAAGCACTTAAGCACATGCTTAGCTGTGCTAGAGCTAATTTCCTTCACAGCAGCCAGTATGGAACAGTGTTTTGGATTTGTGCTGGAAACGGTGTTGATAACTCAGGGATATTTTAGTTATTGCTGGGCAGGGCTCGCACAGAGACAAGGCCTTTCCTGCTCCCAACCCCACCCCACCAGTGAGTGGGCTGGGGGTGCACAAGGAGTAAGGGGACACCTAGCAGAGGCAGCTGACCCCAACTGACCCAAGGGACATCCCAGACCATGTGGTGTCATGCTGGGGAAGAAGGAAGGGAGACGTTCAGAGCAATGGCATTTGTCTTCCAAGTCCCCATTACGTGTGATGGAGCCCTGCTGTCCTGGGGAGGGCTGAACACTTGCCTGTCCATGAAGTGAATGAATTCCTTGTGTTGCTTTGCTTGGCTTCTGCTTTGCCTGTGCAACTGTCTGTATCTCGACTCACAAGTTTTCTCAATTTCTCTCTTCCAATCCTTGCCCCGATCCCACTGGTGGCCATGTGGGGATGAGCTGCCAGTTGGGCATGACAACAGCTTTCACTACTGCTGAATGGGAACAAAATTATTCCTTAAAGATGTTAAAGACCAAACACAAGTTCTCAAAACTCCATGGTCTTCTTCACACTCCCAGCTTATCAATAATCTTCCAGCTCTTCCAGAGCTGGAGCTGGGCCGAAGTGTTTTGTAGAACTGATGTCTGAACAAAGTGCTTTTGCTCATGTGGGGCTGCAAGCAACATGGTGACTGAAGAGAAAAGCCAGCTAACATAGTGTAATCTTTTCTGTGTGTTACTTTAGATATACAGTGAGGAGCTCAAAGTGATCTCAAACACCCAAGAGGGGACAAGGCACGGGAACAACATGACTGGAGCTCCATCAAGAGCTTCAGCACCACAGCCAAGCAGTGACTGCCAGGGCCCCACGATGGGATCAGATCCCACCATTCCCAGCACGCTCCTCTCTCACGCAGCAGGTCTGAGCACAGCATCTGCTGCACTGATGGTCCCTTTAAGAAACCTCTTTCTGTGGAAAACATTGACACCAAAAGGAGAAAGCCAAACTGCACGCCCACTGCAGCATGGCCTCCAGAGGGAATGGGATGGGAAATGCCAAGGGATGGGAAATGCTGCTCTCACAGCTTAAATTCATTTAAAGGCCATTCTGCATCCAGAAGGTTTGACTGAAATGATTTCTTTTCCTCGCTGGTTTTGCAGCCATGTCAAATGCCCGTAACAGCAGATTTGCCAGTTCCCTGCTGTCACAGGTACATTCACAAAACTCACAGGGCAATGGCTCAAGTTGTGTGGGTAGGTACAGGATTTTATCTGCGATTCACAGACAAAATCAATGGGATTTACATATATATGATTTGAACCATAGTCTTCCCAACTGTTTTCCAGCTGGGAAGTAGCCAGCAATGAAATAATTTTCATGCTAACAGGCATTACCTGAGAGGAAAGAAAATTGAACACGAAAATGTTGCTGAGAAATAGCCAGACATTCCCTAGCCACGAGGAATCTCCTGAAATTTTACCTTTTCACTGGACAGTAGGGTAGAAACTGCTTGGGAAAGCTGCCCTTAGGTAGGTCTCTAGAACTGTTTCTATTCCTGGAGCCTTATGGACGGATTGGATGCCTTATTCTGGGTGCTACTCACAGTCCCCATAATGCATGGATAATGCTCCTTTCACCCTGAGCCTGGCTGGGATGTATCTGCCTAAATTAGTTCAACAAAACTATGAAGCAGCATCTGAAATAAAAAATATTGATCTTGATCAAAGACATGGTGTCCCTGAGGTTGTAGTGCAAATTGGACTCAAGGAACTGGGCACCAGACAGTGCAGAAAAGAAAAATTACCAAGAAAATTAAGAACCAAAGAGAAAAGGAAGAAAAGCAAGGCTGCTGCCTAATACACTTGCTTTCAAAGCAAGTCAAAGCAAGTCCCTTTTACAGTACAATTTTGTAACTTTTTGGGCTGAAAAGGAGCAGGCTGGTGTTAGCAGCATATAATATAACCAGGTGACTTACACCAGGATTTTTTTCTAATGAGATTAGCAAGCTTTACATTACAATTCCCATAATGTTTCAACTCAAGGTATTTTAATTACATTTTTCATTTATCTTCTTTGGGATTTTCTGACTCATGCCAGAATCCTTTCTTCAGTTAAAAAGCAATTTTTATCTCAGGGCAAGTGCTAATAGACCACTTCAGACAAAACAACCAAAATCTGCATACAAGAGCAAAAATCAACTGTGGTTTTCAATCAAAGGATATAATTCCATTCACACCTTTCTTTAAATAGTATCACCATGTGCTGTTAGTGGGCTTTGGGGTCATGAAAAGAATAAAGAAATCTGTGAACTGTGCTGATTCTGTGTTCTCACATGCAATTTGAAAAACTCAGCTGACCTGATGCCAGTGAATGACCTGAGTTTGTCTGGAAGTCATAGAATCATAGAATGGTTTGGGTTGGAAGTGATCTTAAAGATCATCTCATTCCAATCCCCCTTCCATGGGCATGGAATTTTCATCATCATTGTCACAGGCCTAGGACTAATCTGGGGTGGAAAGGAGGTTCCCAAATTCTTTCTGAAATGCTGATGGATATGGTGAATATAGCCTGTTACGCTGGGAATTCCCAGTAGACAGAAAAGACCCTGACATGATGGCTTGTGCCCCCAGACCAGCTGGAGAGTGCCCAGCTGGGGAGCACAGCTGAACACTGGGGAGATCCTACCCTGAGCAAGAGCCTTTAAAAGATGTGCTGGTTAAAAAAACAACAAAGTAAAGAACTTGTGCTTTTGCTTTGCAACACAGAGCAACTCAGTAAGATAAATTCCAAAAGCCTTTTCTGTGGTAGAATAGTTAAATAGGATCACAATAAAATTCCACCTGTCAGCTCCAAAAGCACCCCACATGGAGAATTTACACAAGCTGAACCAGAGCTGGTTCAGGGCATGTCATAACAGCCATTTCTGCACTGAGCACTGTTAAAATTGGCCTCAAGATGAATTGAGTACCTGGAAAGGGCAACCATATTTCAAGCAAACCAGGACATGCTCAGGGTGGTTGGACTGCTCCTTCAGCTGCATTCCTGAGCATTTAATTTTTGCCACTTGGTTTGCATGAAAAATATTTCCAGTACACTTTGAAAAACCTCTGTAATACAGCAAAAATACCTTGTGGTAAAACTTAAAAGAAGAAACATGTTAGTTTATATTGAAAGGATTTTGCAGAGCATTATTCCAACTCATGCCCCTAAGTGAAGAGTCAGCATCACAAGTATTTTTTGCTCACACGAGTTGTTTTCAATCTGTCAGTTCTCACAGCTACAATATGGCATCGCCAATCTAATCACATCACAGGGGCTTTTTCTGAATGGCACCCTGTTTTGTTTGTGTTTGTGATGCTTCGCAGCAGAAGTCACTTCTGGTGTAGGAATGACACGACTAAAATGTAAATCAAAAGGACACTGGAACTGATTTCACCCTTGCTTCGTTTTTTTTCTCAAGGGTTTTTAACTCAAGAAATCTCACTGTGTGTAGAACTTTTGAATCAAGCCAGTGATGCTGAGCACCCTCACCCCTTTTTCAAGTCAACTCAACTTCAGGCAAACAAGTATGGGGGAAATAATGAAGCACGGCCCTTCCCTGGAGCTGTGCATTAGAAGCCAGTCTGACACAAGTGAATAGAAATCCTCTTGGGCTTTTTCAGAAATAAATGCACCAATAATGTAAGATTAATATATAATAATGAGACAATTTTCTTCCATGTCCCACAGACTACATGCACTGTATGCCCTTTGAAGCCAAACAATTACACTGTCAGCAACAAATGCATTTCAGCTGTAGCAACTAGAACAGTTGTTAGTGGCAATTTTGCAGGGAAGGCTGCAGGGAAGCCCACGTCCCCTTTGCACATGCAGCTAAAGTAAGTCTTCAGATGCTCTGGTGCACAGTCAGACACCTTGGTAACACACTTTTGAAAGGGTATTTTTTAAGGTAAATATTTTTGTAAACGATTTGCTTTTAAAATGTTACTGTTCTCACACTTATCTGGATTCTTTTAAAAAGTGCTCTCTCACAACCTTCAAAAAATACATCTCTCAGGCATCTTTAAACCTCTATCATTAAAAAAAAGAAGAGAGAGAGAGAATCAGATATCTTGGATTTCCTCTTATTCCAGGTAACTTATTCCATATGCAGTCCAGCCAACTAGTTAAAACTTCCTCCCCTTTCTATTTCCTGTTGCTACCAACATCCAGCTCACAAAATCCACCATTTGGAGAGATAATGAGAAATCGAAATGGCCAGCTGGGCTGCACAAGTTCTGGCGAGGCTAGAGGCTCTTCAGTGGATAAGGCATCCAGCAGGGATTGATGAGGCAGCAAGAAGTGATCACACATTAAAGAAAAAGAATGTTGGAAAGGCAGCTATAATATTGTTACAGGTCACTTTTGTACCAAACACTTCCCAAACAACAGAAGATTCGCCCCAAGACCTGCAAATATGGGAAGGAAGGCAAATGCCATTGCTTAATTGCTTAAAGAAATGCAGCCGAGACACTGCAAGCTAGGTGCCACTTGGGTGACAGTTTATTCCTGATAAATAAATCATTTACACACCTGACACAGCTCATTTCTTTCTTTCGTGATAATTACAGTTTTAGAAGCCTCATTTAAGGGGTGCAAATTAATTTCCAAATTCCACCTACTGTCAAAGAGTGTGTTTTATTAGGTGATTAATTACCTGCAGGAGCACTTCAGGAGACACCTTGGGGGCAAACAAGGATTGCTGTGACAGGTCCTTTAAGATATTGCTCCACTCCTAAGGCCCGATGAGCCCAGAGATAAAATAACTGCATACAGGTGTTATCATCTGCAGCACCTTGGGATGTTTGTGCCTCAGAGAAGTGCATTTCCCTTTTGGAACATGCAAGTATTTGCCTGGATGCTACAGCCTTTGACTTTGTGAGAAGTCCCACAAACTGCCTGGGGTCAGATCCACTTCCACACTGAAGCAGGAAGCAGGAACAGCTGTGGGAACTGCTCTTCCCTCAGCCTCAGTGTGTTCCTGAAACCTTCTGTACCCCCAAAACACACACCACTTGGCCTTCCCCAGCTCATGTGCCTGGATGTTTCAAAATTCTGGGCTAAAAATACTTTTTGTAAGTTTTATTTAAGTCAGCTACATAAAGGTTGCAGGATTTACAGCAAATTTTACCACAGTTTTTGTGCTGTCATTTCTGACCTCTACACTGACCAGAGCTTCCAGCAGACCTACACTCATGTAGCTCCTCTTTGCAATCAGGTTTGGTGCTCTAAGATGAGTGAGAAGAAACCAAGGCAGCCCAGCACAGCTTATATACACACCTGTGCACCAAGTTCAGGGACCTCTACACTCACAGAGGCTTTGACACTGAAGATAGTGAAAAAAAAATTCCTGAGAAAAACAACTCCTCCAATAACACAAGTGGAGATACATGGAATTTAACAAATTCTAAAGGCTTTATCCACCTGTTTTACTTAAGTCTCTTATTCTGCACATCACCTAAAGCACAGCTGTCAGAGGAATTGCTCTGCTCCCTTGCATTTCTTGCTCTCTTACAACTGCATCTGCCTTTCACAGGAATTACAGCCTGATAAAGAAAATAAGATCTGAAGGCCATTGACCAAGGGCAGGGCCTGTTCCCAGCTAGTCTGTCTAACCTGTATTAGCAGCCTCTCCAGATGGATGGACTGCACAGATGATCAGCTCAGGTGCTGCTTTGTTGGATAGTTCCCCAGAGCAATTCAAGTCATTACTTCTTCACCTCCTTATCACAGGCTTAGGAACAGATTTTTCTTCTCCCATTCACAGAAAATTTTCAAGTACTTGTCTTTATTTATCATTTCACCTTCCTGTGGCTTTGCCATTGCTCTTCCACCTCCTTTTCCTACACAAAGATATTAAAGGCTGCCAAAGGCAATTCTCACTGTGCTTTTCATCAGCAAACTTAAGTCAGATTGTTAGAAAAGGCTGGTAAAGTCTAAACCAACATTTACCCTTCAAGTTTGGGAGCAAAAGAAAACATAGATCTAGAATAGTCTGAAAGATTCTCTCGTCTGACAGCAACAAATTTCTTCTGATCTCAGGGTAGTGGAATGTAAATCTCCCTTCAGTAAAACGTGGAAGAGGAAACATCAGAGATTAACACGTCTGAGGTGGGAAAAGAGAACAGAAAAGTGAATTTGAAAATCTGAGACCTTATTTCATTCTAACAAAATAATAATGAAGGACACAAAGTCTTTTCAGAAGCATTTTGCAAAGCTGAGGACACATGGCAAAGGGAAGGATTGCTCTAGACTCTGAAAAGACCGCCTGTAGCCATGGTGATCTACAACAGTTGTAGTTTTCAAGATGTAGAAGCATAAGCCCTTGACATAACTCTCAGGTAAACACGATCAGAAAGCTACTTGCTGCACTTTCTTTCTTTCTCTCTCTCAAAAAGCCAAACCCCCCCCCAAACATCAACAACAGCAGCCAAACAAAAAAGCCGAAAAACCAACAACATGACACAAACTTCCCAGAAAAACAATGAGATCCCAGTGAAGATCAAGCTGGAGATTATTGCTCCTAATCTCCCCCTAATTAAGCTTAGTCTTCCACCACTCAGCAGTTGTTACAAGGTTAGAGAGAAAAGTATCATCTAAAATGTCACCTAACACAAAGTAATTAACCAACTCTGACAACACTGCACTACAAACTTACTTCGATTTTAACCCATAGTGTGTGCTGGAAACTTCCAGTCAAACATTCTGTATTTTCTCATTTGCCCACATACGCTTGTTATTAAAACCACATGCGGGCACTGAATCATTTCATGGTTCGTTTAAAGACAAACACGCAGAAAATTGTGGGAAACAAGTACAGCCCTAAGAGTCTGTGCAAGCCTGTGGAGCCTGAGGCTCGCTGTGGTGCAGGAGCTTGAGCTACAGGACTTTGTTATCTGGGGCTCAAAAGTGAACAGGAGAGAAGTCCCCACACACGTACATTGAATTTCAGAGTAGATCATTAGCAGTCAGCCAGTGTGACAGTTTCACCCTCAGTGTGCTGCAAAATGCCACGTGTGTGCTCAACTGTTAGTCCACAACAAAAACCCTTAAGTGAGGCAGCAGGATGGTCTTTCATTTCTGAAACTGCTCTGGCAATGAGGAGAATTCCCCAACTGCATAGGAAGTTCAGAGCATAACCTCAGGCGAAGCACTCAATCTCTCTGCATCTGACATCTGGGAAAAATGGTAGCCCTTCATCTTGTCCATTGGACTAGAAGGTCATCAGCTCAAAGATAACCTTTTGCCAAGAGGACAGTCAGTAAAACAGTTAGGCTTCGCTTTTGATCAGTTTTCTGTGGATTATTCATACTACAGCAGTGGCTGAAGGACCCAAACATAATGTGCCAGCTCAGATGCGCAATGGGAACACACGTGAGGTCCACCTGAGAACACAACCCCTTTCCATTCACAATTACTGCTGCATTCAGAAGCATAAATTCCCTGAAGGAAAAAACCTGGATAAGCATTTTCTTTAAGAATACATCTCACCTGTGGATCTTATTCTCCAGCAACACAGGGAACATTCATATTACATCTGCAAATTCCCAGTTTGGTTTTGAAGCCTAAAACAGCATGTACGTGATCCAGGTTTCTTGTAGAGCCCTCTATCAGGATGGTGAAAGGTCAGACCCTAACACTGTAACACAAACAATCTTTAATAGCTGCAAGATCTCAGCTTTCCTCTTACAGGGGTGTATGTACACACATACCAGAGATTTCCATGGAACCCAAATGCTCCAGGATAAAATTAAACCATTAAATGATGACATCTTCCAAGTGTCATCCAAGAACCAGGAAGTTCTAGGGGAGACCTCACAAAGTCAACTCTGATCAAACAGCTCTCTACTGGAGAGTTGAGAGGAGAGGAGAGGAGAGGAGAGGAGAGGAGAGGAGAGGAGAGGAGAGGAGAGGAGAAGAGAAGAGGAAGAGAAGAGAAGAGAAGAGGAAGAGAAGAGAAGAGGAAGAGAAGAGGAAGAGAAGAGGAAGAGAAGGAGATAACTGATTAAAGCTCTATAAACCTCCTGGCCAGATATGGGGCACACAGTTCTCCCAAGAACCCTGCAGCTTTACAAAGATGGGAACAACACTCAAAAGCACTACTGAGAACCTCAGCCCCCAGCCCAGTGTTTCCACTTGTGTTTCCACCTTGCTCCTGTTGATGTAATGCTGTAAAGCAGGATTTCTAACTGGTATTAACGAGGCACTAAAGCATCCCATTTCAGGAAAGGGTGCTGGAGTTTCACACAGCTGCATATGTAAAAGTCTATCTCATTCTAAATAGATGATTCCTGGAGAGGGAAAACAAAGAAAGTCCAGCCAGGTTCCTGTAACTGGGACTTCTGATACTTCCGATGAATGGTTGGAAAGGTGGAGGAGAGCAGGGAGGGAAGGTCACAAGATTAACAAGCACGTCACAAACACAGAGTAATATTGCAATCATGTCAGAACTATGGGAAGAGATGGCTTTAGTACCAAAAATCTAAAGCACAGACTAAATTTGGTTTTTTGACCAATCTTTTGGGATAATAGGATCCTTTATCTTCTGCTCTTTACAGCTCTAGGAATAACTATTCATTCCCACCCCCCTTGCAACAACAGAGAGCTGCAGACATAAGATAGTCCTTTTCTCCTTGTGTTTCTGAACAGAAACAAAGCTTTTTCCATGAGGAAAATCCATATCTTTGAAGGAAAGAACTTTATAGTGCAATCGAAATATTCATCAAAGCTCTACTTGTAACAGCAGGAACTTTGCACATGGAAGCAGGTGGTGTGAATAAGAATTTATGAGATGTCTGTAGACATATTAAATATCTGAAGTTCTTCAAAGCACAGGTAACATTGAATGGAGTTTACAGACACAGTTGATTTAAAATATGCACAGTCTCAATCCATACTCATATTAAAACACAGTCAGAAGATACCATCTGCTCTTTATAGGCACTGGTAATCAAAGGTTTTCTGTTAGTCAGAACACAGGCATTAAAGGATATATTGGGGTAAAGCTCAGGCTAAAAAGGAAGCAGCGCTCAGTGCTGCATTCTTTCATCCAAAAATACACCTGTATCCTTGATTAAAAAATTTATTCAAGTTGTGGCATCTGGGCATTTGTACTATGTCCATATTCATGATACTTTAGTTCCTAAAACCTGAAAAATACTTTTGGTCAATAGGATTTTCTAATGCTGTAATTTCTTTACTGTCAAAGGACTATTTAATCATTTCTTTGCTATGCAACATTTCTTTTACCTCCTGGTTATTCTCGTGGAAAAATACAAGAAGGAGAGAGACAAGGTACTAGTAACTTCTTGATAATTCAAGATGCTGCATCAAGTAAGGAGACCAGGATATCTTCCATCTCCATGCCTGGAAGCAGCCTGACCCTGCAAACATCTCAGTCAAGCACTTCACACTTAAGTTAACAGGAGCTTGGAGAGCAGAACAGCTCTTGATACACAGAAATGCCAACAGTTCTGTTTCATTGGGATTTTTTTCTCAATGTATTAAAACACTTCAAAACCCTCTTGTACAAAAATCTTTTCCAACCCAGTGACATGGAATGTCAAGGTGTGATTGAACAGAAAAGCTTTAGGGTCACAAAACGCTATCCAATTTTACTGTTTCTGATCAAAAATGTAGCCTGGGTATCCATTTTCAAATAGAACTAAAACACATTGGAAGTTTTATGCTCTCTGAACTGTTATTAAGCTGCACTATAAATTTAATTACAGAAACACCTTTGACAGAATTAAATAGTAGTGCTTGCAGTCAGAAATAAGATCACCAGTGGTGGAAATGACATTGACAGATTTACATAAAACCCAACTGACTGTGCTAAAGCTTAAAAGCAGCAAAGTACCAGATATCTCTTCAAAAAAAGATTTCTAAGCCCATTCAAGTACCTGTGACAGTTATCTGGTATGGATACAATTAATTGTAAATAAACCAACAAAGGAAAAGCTCCACATCTGCAAGCACACATCATTTGCAAGTCTGATTCTCAGTGGGTAAAGGCCACAACCCAATGCACACGCAACACCATGCAATTCTAATATCTTGGTTTTAAACTCCCTGATCCTCCTTTATAAGATTTTTTTTTTTTTTTTTTTGCTATTTCAGGCATTTCACTATAATAAACTACGGAATTCTGCTCATACAGACAAAATTCCATAACTAAATCTTCAATTAAAGTCTCATATTTAGCAGGAGAAGGAAAGTGGTGCCTCAGATGTGCATCATGGTTTGGTTACTCACAGACTACCTATAACAACTCCTGAAAGGACATCTGCCCTGATGAAGTCTGAGGACACTTTGTACAAACAAGTATTCATCATTTTTCATACCTTAGTGGTTTCAGGAGTGCCCTGAACTAAACTTCAACTTGTTAATCTCCACAGGTATTTGGACTGCAGCCCATGTATTTTCAATGGGTACCTGACACACAATAAATGGCAATATTTTGTTAGTATGGTAAAACCCAATGCCTTTGCCTATTAGTAAGACTATTACATGGTCCTGATCCAAATTTCACTGGCCTTGTTGGGTTTTGCCTTCCATCAGCTGCAACTACACAATGTCTGGATAATAAACTTTTCGTTTGGATAATGATACTTCATCAGTACTAAGGTTTCCATCTATACCATATGCTAGTAATCTCTCTCCAAAAATTAATTATTTCACTACTGTACTGGTAAGTAATGGAACATGAGCCATTCAATAGGATATTTATTGACATCATGTCTCTGACTGTACAGAGCTCCATTTTCAGACTGCTTTGCTATTGAAGTGGTGCACAAATTGCCTTCTTTTCCCCCCCCTCCTTAGCTTTTGAACTCATCATCTGATTTTAGGCAAATAAGACAGCAGCAAACACAGAGCTCCTAAAACTTATGTGAACATCAAATAAAAATCTCAAACACATCTGTAAGCATCTTGGTTGAGCCAAGAGTCTCAATTTGGCAACCCCACTTTGCAGGAAAGACTGCAGAAAGAGTCAACAGCTGTTGGTGTTGCTGGCCAGGCAACCAGTGGGCTGGCAACCAGCACCTGGGGAAGTGCCCAGCATCTGTTACCATCTGCTCAACCAACAGCTCAGGGCTGGAGGAGGCAGTTTTGGGGCCACAAAAGCAGAGCTTGAGTCAGCACAATAGGGAAGCAGAGGTGCTGTGGGTACAGATCTGTAGGAAACTGTGGCTGTGCTGTTTGCAGAACTACTTCAGTAAAGAAAAGGTAGCATGGCTTTGGGAGCAGGATGCTGGTCCTGTCCTGCACCATGTGCAGAGGTGATGAGGTGAATGCACAGGGAGGCTGCGTGCAGGCAGCTGAACAGAATTCCAGAATTTCCTACAAACACAGAACCATCCAAAGCACAGCAGGGGGGGGGAAACCACAGATGAAACAACAAAGAAAACAAAAAGCTGCTGCAGACCTGTGTAAATAAATGGTGAAGCTGCTTAAACCCTGAGGATTTCTGGTTTGTGGTGCTGGATTAAAGAGCAAAGCAAGAGCTGAAGAGATTCTGCCTGCATTCTGCTCTCAAAGGAAACATAAAGCACAAAAGAAAGATTGGCAGCAGAAAGAAGATCCAGTGTTTGGGAATCAGTGTACAACTATTAAGGCTGAAGTGCTCTTTAGCAGGGTTCTCTAACACACAGCCTCTGTGGGGAAGCTCTGGAGACCATTTACAGAGTGCTTTCCTGAGCTCAGGGCACCACTGAGTCTTTCTTGGCCACAAAATGTTCTCTCTGGCTGTTTAGGATGTTCAGAGTCCTCAGTCCTCCCAAGGAGATAGGGAAATCTGTGAGGCCAACAGACCAGGAGACATCTGAGGAACAGCTGCTGAGAACTTCAGAGGTTCCAGGGACCTTAAAGTTGATTTAAAATAGAAATAATTTAATCAAGGTCACATTCCTCCTCAAAAAGAAGGAATTCTCTTTAAATACACAGTATTTTGTTACAGTAAACTTTGGCAATTCATGGACCTTTGGAAAATAAATACTTTAAGTCATTCTAAGCCATCTTCTTCCAAGATCATCACTTCCAAGGGGACTAAGAGGTCAAACATGAACCTCAGCATGAAGTCCCATGTTTAGTGTCTGCCCCATAACCCATGAAGGATTTTCCAGTTAGCTTCTTAGGACAAAGTTCGTACTGGACCCTTGAGTTGGCTTCTTCCTACCACTACTACTCAGCTCTGCTCCCTTTCTAAATTCAAAACAGGGGGGAAATCCAGAAAAAGGAAATTCTTTTCTTAGGAAAAGAAATAAGAGTAGTTGTAGTTCCCTTACAAAGACAAGATCCATTTCCAACTCATATACCTGAGCTTTATTTGTTTCTGGAAGTTCTAAGCTCCCACTGTTAGTGGGAGCTCTGTGTGTCTGGTGGGGTTTGGGAGAGCATGAAGGTAAAATAAAATCACAGGTGAGAGGACATTCTTTTCAGGTGCCTCAGTAATAAACAAGATTCCTGTGGCCTGAATTAGTTAATTCCTAAACAGCTGAGACTGTCAAGAAAACCATGCTTTTGCATTCCCTTCTTTATGCTCCCTTCTGCTGAAGTACATTAACAAAAGAGGTTAATTTGTCAAACCACTGAGATTCATATGCTGAGCTAAGATTCATCACACTTGGTGGTCTGGAAATCTTTTAAAGAACACAGAACTAAATATGAGCTGGACAAAGCAAGGAGAGGTACCTTGAGTCACTTGGAGCACAAACAGACAGATTGCATTTTCCTAGTGTTAGCCACAATAAATACATCCCAGGGCATGAGGGGTGACGAACAGTGGAACAAGGAGGTATTCTTGGCTGGTTTTGAAGGTGTTGTTTGTGCCCAGTGGCTTAGGAAATTTGTTCATCCTCCCTTGAAGACTACATTTGTAATGCTGTACCACTGTAGGGTGAGTCAGAGGTTAACTTAATGCCCGGATAAATTCCAACTGCACAATTTATGTTCACCTGACCCGCAGATCTGTGCAACACATTGACTCCAATATTAGAGTAAAACAAAGAACTAAAGATTTTTTGCATCTTGCCTTTCACCCCTCTGAACGAGGCACAGCCCAGTGGGAACTTGGGCAGAATTCTCTCCCCATGGTTTGCCAATCTGAAGAATTTAGATTTAACTATGTCTTCAAAATTCATCTCAAATTGTTGTTTTCCGTCATTTATTTTCTTTCACAGGAATCTGGACTACCTAGGGAAGGTGAGTTTGCCCTCAGTCATGGAGGCCGTGGTGGTTCACCATCCTCTTAAGCCACACAACTACACTGCCTTCTTCAAACACCCTCCTAAAATTCTGCATCAAGCATCAACAATCATGAAATAGGCTCTCAAAAGTACAGGAATGAAAACAAACACATCAGGGCTCTTTTGCTGGCTGGTGTTTGCATCACAGCATCCAGTTCATGCCTCAGACATTTTTTCCATGGTTGTTAGATGTATGCACATTTCTGTTTTTTCAAAGCAGCTCATACTTCACGTATTCACATCAGTCTGAGACGTGCATCATAAAAGGTGAGAAGAACCAGTAACATCCCAGTTTACCCAGAGAACATTTATCCACCAGGCACATTCATATTGTCTCTCAACAGACTGTATGACCTGTATCATAACACCAAGGAAGGGGATGCTTCAGTAGTCTGCAGAGGCACTGTGAGCTTTATTCTTCTTCCAGTCAATGACAGCTGAGGCCAGAAGTGCCTGACCTGCCACAGAAATTCCTGGGCTTAGTTTCTAATTGCATTCCTTCTGGCACTACATGCTCTCAAAATAACGGTTAGTACCATTAAATATTCAGAGTAAGCATCTCTCAACCATCCAAAATTCAAAATTAACAAATTAAACACATATCTAGACTTACAAGAAAAGTGAAAAAACAATAAGAGAGCATTGGTGACAGAGCTGTGAATCCAAAATGGAATTCCTACTCATTACTTTAGGATGGAGTGTAAGCACTCAGAAAATGGGCATATTTTTCAGAGTACTAAAAAGGTAAATACACTGGGGAATGTCACACTATACCTATATAACTCAGGGTGTTTTGGATGTGTACAGCTTTTTTACCTGCCCTGATACAGAAGTGAAAACCTCTGCCAAGCATGACAGGTGTGGGATGAAGCTGTGCCAAAGCTGCCAAGAATTTTCATGGTGAGAATTTCTTTCTGAAACATCTTGTCTACCCACAACTGTGTTAGATGTTCTTCTGGTTATGATTTCTGGACAATGAGCTGCAATTTTCAAAAGATTTTGCAACAAAGGTAAGAGACCATCATGCAGCCACCCTGCAGAAGCCTCTGCCACACAGGGCTTGAGTTTTGACCCAACTTGTCAGCCCACAACTCTGCTGAGAGGGAAGTCAGCAGGAGAACAGTGATGGGAGCATGATTTGGCCCTCAGAGACTCAAAGTTTATCTGTGTAAAATGATGTTTTGCAAGGCAGGATAGAGAAATAAGCGTGTTTTGGAGCAGAGTCTTGAAGGGAAAGATAGATGGGGAATAACTAGGAAGGAGAATTTGTTTCCCCATATAATAAATATAAGCTGCCTCCCCCGCAAAATATCAATCATTGGTGTAAGAAGACTCTAAGCCAGCTGCATCCATTTAAAAGGGTTAATGTGAAAGTTTAGGATTTGTAGTCCTTATTTCTACAGTCATTTTTGTCAGGGGTGCTGGTAAGAACAAGGACTCACTGAAGGGAGGTTGAATGCTTGTCTTGTAACAGCTGCCAGCTGTGAGCCTGAGACACAGCAGGGCACCTTTCCTACCTCCTGCCTTTCCTGAGGATTCCACAGCTGGTCCCAAGGAGAGACAAGATACTGGACAGAACACGGGGCTAATGCCATCAGGCAAAATCTGACCTGCCTGCTTGGGTTTTGTCTCCTGCCACCCACAGAAATAAAAGCTCCACGTGTGAGGTATCAAGGGAGTATAACCAGAGAAGGGACAGGGATGCTTAGACAAGAAGCTTGTCTTTCAGCTAAGTTTCAGGCTTATGATTTTTGGGGGGGGCTGGAGGGTTGCAGTGAATTTTCACTGAGTTGTATATTATGGGTTGTATAGGAGAAGAACTTTCTACCTCAGTAGACCCCAAAGCTCACATTACTCTGTTTGAGTGGAACTCAGGCAATTACAGAACTCTGGAGCAGAAAAACCCCATTGCACCACCCCTGGATGCTGAACTTTTCTAAGCCAAACACTGGGAGTCAAATTAGAGGAATGGAGTTACTCAGCTGGAAAGGTGATGGTAAAACGCTGGGAAGTCATAATTCCCCACATTCCTTTGCTACCAAGAAATCATACAGCTCTTTTATAACCAACTGATAAGCCTGAGGTAGTGCAGTTACTCTTACTGAACTAGGTCAGCACCTGTGTGTATCTCTAAGGAGTAGCAAATAGAGCCTGACTGGTCATCTCCAGCTACTTGTCTGCACAGCACCGTTCAACCCCCCAAAAAAGTTCAGAACTAGCAAAAACACTGGTCTGTGCAAGATACAGCAGGGAAATGAGATTACCACATAGCACAGCGAAAATAAACCCTTGGCTCACTTGTTTTAGCTGAAAGAGAAGAAGAAGACACCCATTGCCAACAGGTTGTTAGAGGATCTGCATGACAGGAAATGGTCACTTTTGACTTCACAAAGCATCTGTTGATGTAGTCTGGGGTGCACACCACACCAGAGAAATCTTTGCTGCTTTTCTTAAAATATAAAGAATGAGTAGAGCTATCTTTGGTAGCTTTCTCTAGGAAATCTCAAAACATAAACAGTTTTATTAGTCTGATCCAAAACTGTAACTAGAAGTCAGATCTACATGTAAAAGCAAAAGCCATGAATGCGTTTGATGTATTTTAAGTAAGACACTGAACCACAGTTGTTATTTACAGATCAAAGAAGCTCCTCCAGGGTCCTGAAACAATCTAAGTGAGAAATGCCAAAATCTGATTTCATCCATGTCCATGTGTTGCTTTGAACTTGTAATTCACAGAATTGGTCACTATATTGAACTAATTATCAAGCTTAATGCTTGCCAATTTTGATGGCTGTGCTCCCTTATAAAAAAGTCGGGTTTGAAGGGAAATGGAATGATATATTAGAAGACATGCAGCCTTTATTGAAATCTGGGGAAGAAAACAATCAATATACCAAAAAAAAATCCCTTCTTGCCAAAGCTTAAACCTAATTTACTTTTCTAATTAGTTATTGCAACACGGATTAGCAAAATAAATAGTTTGCATTAACTAATACATAAAAAAATAAAGTGGTTAATTCCTTCTCCCTCACAGGAAAAGTTTCTTGTAATGGTTAAGTGAAAAAAATATCTACACTATCTAAAAATCTAATGAAGCCACATATTGTACGTGGAAGTAAAACTAAAACAATAATTTCACAGCAGCCTAATACAGTTAAATTGAAATACTAACAGCAGTGAAAAGAAACACTGATTAAGTATTTCTGCAGGCAGGAATATAGAAGCAAAATCTGTTCAGATAGCAGTAAAGACTTAAAAACTACTTTTTTTTGCCAGTTACTTACTGTGGTTGGAAATTATCACAAACACTGGTTTGCCAGAGAAGTGATTTCAGGAATCACACAGCTTAGGCTATAATTAAAAAGCAATCTTTGGGAAATAGGTTATTACCAGTATTTAGTAGCTAATTTGTTACTTAATGCCTTAACAAAGCTCTCCTCTGATTGCAGTGGAGGGGGAACAACTTGAAGAGGATTATTTGCTATTAAGGCTTGTACTCAATTATTGAGAGTGCTGCTGTGCTGCAATTACAATGGCAGAACAGTCACCAGGAAAGCTGGATGGATCCAGCCTGTGTCGCAGCCAGCAATTCCCACATGCAGGGGGCTCTGAATTTTAAGGACAGCTTGCAGAATATCCTCACAAATTTGAGTGCTTGCTGATTAACAGAGAGGTGCAAGCTCAGTGTTCCTTAATACCAATCACACATTTATTTTATGGGTATTTCCCCCACCATATTCTTTAACTCCATTTGTGAAGGAGCAATTGAGTAACTGCTGGAGCCTCTAGATAACATTTTTCACCAAGATAATATGATACTGATTTGGTTTTCCTTCTGACAATACTTCAGAAAGTATCTTCTGTCGAATTCTAGGAATACCACATTTAAGTCACATTACGGGAGATAAACGTAACAGTAACTTACAAATACATCCCAAGTACTGACAACTTATAATCGACTCAAAGCTGCCACCACTTGTCACTATCTCCTATAATAGTTCCTGTCCTGCTGATCAGGACAAGGAATTCAACACCTCGCTAGCCCCAGATTTAAATTCCGTCTTGGGAAACATAATAAACAAACCTCTAGGTAACAGGACTGAGTTAAGAAATCCAAACTCACCAATATTTATGAACTGCTTTTCCTGCCAATAATATGTCTTCAGACTCTTATTACTGTATTTCAATTGCAAAGACTTTCCTACAGCAAAACCTGGGAATAAAAATACCTTTAACAGCATAATTGAATGTGAGACATACTTTCTATGTAAAGGTTGGTTTGGGGAGCTGTTGCCTAGCTGACACAGAATCACAGGAAGCCTTCAGCTGCAGAGCAAAGTAGAGAGACCCATTAATCATATTTATCAAGATTGTCTACCTTGGCTTTCATGCAGTTAGGGGAAATGTGCTATTCTACTTCAGCAACAAGAAGTGAGGCTAAAACAAACTGACCTAACTGCATGGGTCATTTCCAGAAATAGAAAAGATATCAGCAGCACAGCTGCACAGGCCATGAGGCAAAATGCTGGGAAGGTTGGAGAAAAAGGGGTAAGAAACATCCACCCAAAAGTTGTAAGGGATGTAGCCACTGGTAAAATTAATAATGGGCTAAATTTTGCTTTAGCTGGCATTCAGTACATTAAAGTCAGCAAGATAAGATTCAGTTAAGTACCTTATGGTCTTGTATTTTATGAGCCTCCTAAAATGTTTTATTGCACTTCAGGATTTCATATCAGCAAAAGCAAAAAGGGAGCAAATAACCTCCCACTGAAGTACCAGCATATTATTTATTCTGATAGTCATGGAACCTTCTTTATTTGTCCCTCTCTTTTACATTAAGAGACTGTACAATGCCAAATGCAAACACAGAATACAATGTACTGGCTGTTCTCCCATGGGAAAGTAGGGCTAGTATCCTGGCTTATGATTCTCTCTCTTTTTGAGGCTTTCCTCTATCTGAAAGAGCATTGAGATGCCTCAGTCTCCTCAGGACAGAAATCTATCCATGTCACATATTGTGCATCACCAGCAGCCTTTAACTGGAAAAGATTCAAGCCTGGGATAGCCAGATCTGGCAGAGGGACCCAAGCATTGCAGAGCAATGCCAAAACATTCACACCAAACTCTAGACCTGCTGGCTTTGAAAAGCAAGAACACAATTTTCACATATTCAACCAACATAAAATGTGCAGCACTTACTCTTTATTGGCTTCTATAAAATTAACAGAAAAAATAAAAGTGAGATAAGAGCCTGGTTTAATAGCACTATTTCCATCTGCAGTACACACACCAGGCCTGCTTTGCCTAAGTTTCTATAAAAATTCTGAAAATCATGTTACCACCCTGCTCCACCTCCCATATGCCTTTCCAACTACATTGTCACTAAGAAGTGACATGAGATTTTCAAATTAGGGTGCACACCACATTATCCCAAAAAATATACATTTAATTGTATTTTTCTTAGAAACACATGAGCTAAAGAAATGCAGAATACTAACAGAAACTGATGGTGAAGTAAAATTTGAAATAGCTGATTACACAGCCCGTGAAGTCTCAGCACAGGTGTTGGGATCAGACATCCTCCTTCCTCTTCTTCATGGCACATGAGCATTACTCCACGGGGCAAGAACACACGGGGAATGCTACAGACCTTATACAATCCATTCATATCAAATGAAAACCTCGTCAAAGCTAAAAAATAGGAACCCATAAAAGCTAAACCTCCCTCTATCTCCTCACACAAGTTAGTCCTCGGAAATGCAACAGGGCTGGTTCCCAGAATGAAATCAACACCACCTGCAGTGCGGAGCTCCCTGTGCCAGGGGTCGGGGTTAAAGCACCAGCTCCAGGATGCGCAGCCTCGCCCCGCGCTCGCTGCGCTGCTGCCCTCTGCTGTCCGAGCGCGGGAAGTGCCACAGCGACGGAGGGACGCCAATCCGCGTGTTTCGCTTTTCCTGCCCAAAATGTTTACTGCAAGGACGAACTCCTACCGCACTCCCGAGATTCCCCTTTGACCAAGCTAAAAGCTGTTGCATTTATTCCATCCGCTAAAACCAGCCAATTCTGGCCCTTAAAATATCCTGAAGAGAGGTATGGCTTTCAATATTTTCTCTTTTGAGGGGCACTTCTCCTGCACTCAAAACAGTGGGATCAATTCCTATTGCCTGCTAGATAATAAGCAGGTAGTCTTTCGAAATAATTGAAGCATGATGTGTCTTAAGCACTTGGAAGAACTGTTCTTGTGGCACACTCTCACAAGTGCCTTTCTAGCCATTCTTCCAATCATTAGCATAATTGATAAATTACATAATCTCTCTGCCATAGATCTGGTTTCTTTTTCACACTTTCACCATAATCTTTGGGTTACAGATTCAGTTCTTGGATTGCTGACTCTTTTAACTGTGTTTCTGGTTTTAGCAGGTGCAGAGAAACCAGATAATAGTAGCCTAAGTATAAAAAACAGGTAAGTGCTATTAATATTGACAGCAGTATGATCCTGCAAGTGAAAGTCTTCCACTGTAAAATCATGTTTTGGTCTACTTCAGGCAAGAATTTCATCCTTGAAAAACAGTCCTGTACTTTCAGGAAATTGCTAAATTGCTTGCTGTTCCAGACCAACCACACACATTTACAGGTCTAGTTGCTTCAGAGAGTCCAAGACCCTTGACAAGAAATTATTAAAAGCAATACCATATTTTACATACAGAAGCATCCACGTGTATATTTGTACATATTTTATATAAATAGATGCCCTATACATATATATCTTCCTAGGATTAGAGAATTACCCTCTTGAGCACACTTATAGAGAAGTTGCTTCATGCACCAACGAAACATGGCCTTCACCACATACAGCCTAGCAACCCTCCAGCCATCAGCAGGATTACTCTACAACTTAGCAAAACAGGAACTGAGACCTACAGAAAGAATTTAGACAGACAAAATATAGTTGCCCATGTTGGAATGCAGCTAAGGAATTAAAACTAAAAGCCACCACTCAGCCAAAAATTCAAACCATTGTGAAAAATGTAAAAATCAAAGCAATCAGTAAAGCAAATAGAGTTCCTAGGTTATTTAAAAAACAAAAACAAATCAACAAAAGAAACAAAAATATCACGGCACAAAGAAAACCAGAACTTTTTCTTCACAGTATTCTTTTCTTCCCAACTTGTTCTTGCCCACAGTGCTGCTACCCACCCACAAAACACATTCCTACACCACGAATGCTGCATTTGCAGAAACACTTTAGTAAGCTGCTTTGAGAATGTATGGAAATGGTATCTTTGTTGGAAGCCTGGAGCAGGACACGCTTCCTGCAAGACTCTGCTTGCACACACATTCAGCTGGAAAGAATTTGCATTATCACATCACACACCGTCCTTTTAGTGCACATGGCTTTCCAAGGGTTTTTCTGTTCAAAGACCCCAGATGCGAGGCTGTAGCTTTCAAAATACAGAAATACTCCGCATATATGGAATTCTTTTCATCTGAATATACCCACTGATGTCAGAGAGATGCAGTAACTGTGTGCTCCATTGGTAAACAGCACATCCATGGCACCAAGGATAGCTGAATTCTGCTTCTGGCCAATCTATATGGATACTGCACCTGGCCTGAGAAAGAGACTGTTCAACCAGAACATCTTGGTTGTAAACATGCCTGACCAAAAAAAGCCAAAAAAAACCCCATTCCTTGACCCCAAACTTCAAGGAATTTGCTTTAGGATTCTGTCCACCATTCAGGCGTGTCACAAAACCTACTTCCCACAACTGGTAAATCAGGAAAACCAGGGTTATTTTGTAGTCTGTAAAAGTCATTTACAACTGCTTTGTGAGATCTCCATTTTCATCTGCAAGTACTATTCCAGCATTTGCAGGGAGAAGGTAATGAGCACAACCTACAGCAGCAGAGTTATTCATTTTACCCATTTATTGGTGTTCCAGGTCACAAGCTAGGGTGTGCCTGAGGCCTTAGCCCAGAGCACGGACTTGTCTCCTGCTCCTACCCCTCAAGAATTACCTTTAACCCTCACAGCCCCCTCAAAATGAAAACTCCTTGAATATTGATACCTGGAATGATACAAGAGCTGATACAACTCCAGTGATGGGCTTTCCAAGACAAAGAGATGTTACAATGGGAAGCAGGGACTTATTCTTCAACTTCCTCCCATTAATCATGAAGTCACATAAGCTCTGCACAATTTTCCACAATGCTCGTTAATCCATTTTACAGCCCCCATCCCTTTCATGAGACTGCTGATGCTCTATATGGAAACACCCAAGCCAAAGAAATGCTGGCTGCTCAGTAAGAGTCAAAACCAGTGTTAGAGTTCCTGCCTGGCAAATTTCTGGTTAAACCTAACCTATCTAGAGTCACAAAATAACATACAGCCAGCTCAGTTTTTCAGAAGGTAACAAAAGACAGATAGTGCACATATTTCACTAAGGAGGATGTTTATTTTTCCAAATATTGTATTAAGATAGTGTCCTGTTTGCCTATTTCTATCGACATCTGCTCTGTAATACACAGAGAATGACAAAAGATCAAAGTTTTAATTGTGCAAGTGAAAGAATGTATTAACAGCATTCTTTCTGTCCTACAGCAACAGAGATAAACTTTAAAAAACCCCTCTAACAGCTCAGAGAACAGGATATTTATATAAAGATGTCCTAACAAAAGAAAAGCATGCAAAACTACCTTAAATGGATAAACAAACTGGGTTCCCTGTTTGCAGTGTGCCCTATCGAGCTCAGCCCTCAGAAATCCCCTCCAACCCTCAGTCAATAGGGTCAACATATCTCAGCTGGGTTTTACATTTTCATACAAACCCCCCTCAATATCCTTTGTTCACCAACAATTTGATTTTTTAAAAATTTCATTCCTTTAAAATTAGGAAAATGCAAGCAGGTGTGCCTTTAAGGCCCATTTTGCTGCTAGTTGCTTTAGTTTCCCCCTCCCAGGCAGTAAGTTGTTTAAGAAGAGCGTTTTTTGTTGTTGTTTTTTTCACTTTTAGCTCCTTCCTCATCCGCAAAGGCTGCACTGCAGGTACTCCCCAGCCCTTTTGGGACACACCTCGTAAAAGAACAGCAGTTCTGCAGAACACATACAACAAGCAGTACCTCCTCCTCAGGAGATGATGTTTCTCCTTGGCTCTCTGGAACTTGCTGCTGTTTGTGACACTGCTGCCACTCACTAATGCAACAGCACACTTTGAACTGGCTGTCCTTCTCCTCCCAAAGTTATTGTATCACTCTCTCCCTCCCAAGACAGCAGCAGCTGCCTTTATCCATTCAGGGCTCTGCCTTGCATATACTAAAGGGAAAAACACAAACACAGACCCCCCAAACCAACCCACAGCTGCACTAACTTAGAGAACTGGAACTCCCCAAAGTGGCAACTCAGCTATCTTACCTAAAGCAAGGCCAGCAGCATGTGGTACCCAAGTGGGGTCAGGTTTGTCAGTGGTTTCCTTTCAAACTCAGAGCTCTGAGTTCTGAAACAACATTCTCAAGTAAAGCATCATTGCCACCTCCACCTGAATAGAAGCCAACACAAGCAGAGTTTGAATTGTCTCAGAAAAGTCTACTCAGAGGACAAGCTCAGCCAGGGCTACCTGCACAGACTGACGTTTGAAAGTGACTCAGTGTCTTTCCAAGACATCTGTGAGTTACAGAGAGCCAGTCATTCTCCATCCTCCTTGTCTTTAAGAAAGTTCAATATTAATTTAGTTCCTTTTGAATCTACTTCCAAGCTAGAGGCCAGTCCTTCTGTAATATTTTTACAAGTGACAAACTGTATTAAAAGCACACAGAACACCCACTTTGGACTCGCTCACTTCTTCCAAACCATGGTAATTCAGGACAGAAGGGACACCAGATTTACTGTGAAGCTGCAACCTGCACACAGATATGCCAGTGAAGTAACTCATTGTACACAGGGAAACTGGACAGAGCACTTCCTTTTCTTTTGTGCTGTCCCCTCATTTCTAATAACGTCCTCTAAGACATCTGGAGTCCTGCAACATTAACGGAAATGGAAGAGCTCCAATGGGAACTCAGGGGTTTCTTTCTTTTTCCCATGAACTGAACATTATGGAATTTTAACAGATGTTCTACTTGGTCATAGTTAATAAAATGAATTACGCAGGAATTAAAAATCTGGCTCCATTTGCTTATATAAGATCTCAGCAGCAGAACTCCATTCCCATTTAGGAATTCTAAAGGATTTACAGTGGATTTATAGTCTGCTCCTGCCTTATTATGCAATGGCTGGAAATTTTACCAGTTAACTTGTCTCTGCTGTGGAAAATGTGAATAAATTTACCTGTTCATTGACTGATCTTAGTAGCATGATCCAGTTCCACACTGGTGCACACTGGTACACTACAGTCATAGGAAGGGGCAATTCTCACTTGGATTTGCTTTGGAAATGACATCATGGGAATTCCACATCATTTCACAGCCTCTGATTTCTGCCATTTATTCAAAGTCTCATTGAGCAACCTAATAACCATACTCCCACTTTGTGCTTTATTACAAAAGCCTTCCTCTTGGAGCACAGATGTCTCTTTCAGGCTTCTACTGCCAACAGAATGATGCACTGTACCTCACCTCCCTTTCCATTTTAGGATTAGTTCAGTGTAACTACATCAAAGGAAGATGTAAAGACCAAAATGTAATGGAGATGTGAGAGAAGAGGCACCAAAAAGGTGAAAAGAGTCACAGTCAAAACTTTCAAGCCTGGAGGTTCACTCAAAGTTATTTCCAAAAGCATTACATATTTAGCCACCTTCTTTCTCTTCTAATATCCATCTGCTCAGAAAGCATTCTGAGAAGATAAAGGGGATAAGTAAGAGTGAGAATCAAAAATGAAGGATGATACAACTACCTTGCACCAGCACAGCAGCTAAAGCCAATCACATGGAGCAGAGTAAGGCTGTCCTGAAGAGATCCGCTATGCTAAGGCAAGAAGATGAGGCTTCCACACCACACTCCATTTATAAACAGACTTATTTTCACCAAAATTCAGTCAGCTGCCAAGCAGATCTCTGCCCAGAAATCTGCTTGATATAATACACAAAACTTTATCCCAATGCAACAGCTAAAATTAACTTTTCTTAAATTCTAGCTCAAGAACTTTGCCAGCACAAGAATATCATCATCTGAAAAGCATCAATATTCCCAACGTCTTCCAATTTTTTTTTTAATGAAAAATCATGTATTGAAGACCCTCTACCCAAAAATTCCCTCTCCACTACAACTAAACAAAGGGTTTTGTGTAGGTAGAGAATCAAAGCATGTAAACAAACCTTGTAAATATAAAAGTCAGCTGGAATTAAGTATCAGCCTATATATGCTATGGAGCTACCTGGATGTGTCCAATAATGAATTAATATAGATTTTTATCTGAAAATAAAGACTTCCCCTAAAGGAAGAAGTGTACTCAAAGAGAAGGAAAAATACCATGATTAAATGTCAGGCTTACAACAGCTCCAGCTGAAGGTGCAAAAAGCTGTTGTTAGTCAATTGGACATTGCTTTACAAAATTTGGTGTTAGAAAAATGCATCAGTCTTAACAGTGTTAAATTCAAAGATTTTTTTTCTTTTTAAACATCACTTACGATTTATTTCATTTTGAAGAGAAAGCACATTTCATTTGGTAATCATTTATTTCTCATTCTATTGGACAGATTCTCCCAAAAAGCAATACTTCAACTGAAATCAGTTCTGAAGGATCTTTTATGAATATACATAATGGAGAGTACCCCCATTAAATTTCCAACAAAGTGTTGCCATTTTGAGTAAACAAAGTTATCTCAGCAGGGTCACACACTCTGCCATGAATATGGTCTGCAAATTAATTACCACCCTGACATATGTCAAAACAAATTTTAAGGAGAATAGCACACAGTAGCAACCATGTGCTTTATTTACCTGTTAGTATGCAAAATCTGTAGTCAATGGGATCTAAATTTATTCATTTATTCAGAACCCCTCAGAGAAATCAAAATGATTCGTATTCACTGGCCCTTTTTGCCCGTCTGCAAATGAAATCTGAGTAAATAACACGTTTAGTGAGCCAGAAAATAAGTACAGGACAAAGCTATGGTGGGGGTTACATTTCAGAAAAGCAGGTGTCATCTCTGCACAAGTAACTAATTTTTTAAACACTCAAAACTGCTAAAATAGACCGCAGTGCATTAGCATTTGTCAGCACTTTAAGGAACACTAAGTTTGGTGTTTCTTATTTTAGGTAATACCCATCTTTATTCTGTACTTGTAACAAGAGCTGGCCAACATAACTGTCCTGAAAACAGTTTTCAGCATGAAGAAAGGCTTTTAAAAGCAAAGCTATTGAATGAAGATTAAAAGGCCTCTGCAACTGGCTTTATTATCAATGGCAACACAGACAACAGACCTGAGCCTGTGTTTAAACCAAAAGGGGGAAGATCCAAACCTACTTTATTGACTCGAGTTATGTAAGGAGAAGACAAACCCACACACACCGCATCAAACATGTCACATAGAGAGCCCTTCCTGGACAACAGGGCCTGTGTCCAGTTACATGCCAGGAAAGAATTCCTCCCTGTGAGGAACACTGAGGCCCTGGCACAGGCTGCCCAGAGAAGCTGGGGCTGCTCCATCCCTGGAACTGTTCAAGGCCGGGTTGGATGGGACTTGGAGCAACCTGGGATAGTGGAAGGCAGGGATGGAACAAGACGGGTTTTAAGGTCCCTTCCAACCCAAACCTTTCTGTGATTTTGTTTTCCTAGGAACCAAGCCTGATCTCTCTATTTGAGGTACACATACATGATGCAACTTCTGCTTTGTCAGAAGATGACCTCCTGGGATCTGATACTGAAACAATTTTAGACTGGGAGCAGGTTTTTCTACTTCTTTTATAATCTGCCCTCAGTCCACACAGCATATCAACCACTTCCATGACACTAATCCTGGAATTCACAGTACATTTATGAAAAGATTTTAGTTTAGGAACAATTTTCTCCAAGCAGGTCAAAATATTTTTAGCCCTATTTTTTTTTTTTTCTAACAGTGAAATACTTCTGATTTAGAGTTAAGTAATGCCATATCAAACCTACAGACTGGGGGACTAAATGAATTTCTTTCACACATTAAAAAAAGAGAAAAAGAAGAGAAAGTACAATCCTCTCTATATAGAGATGACAAATAATCCCTCAGCATCTGCTGACGAATATATTTAAAGAAAGCCTAAATCTGTCTGTGCTAAACTTGGCCTGATGCCACCAGTTCACCATTGTTGGCATATATAGTTCACATGATGCAATCACAAGACTTGAGAAAGTTTCCAGTACTGTACTTTATGGTTTTCTCATGTTAACATATACCTTTCCATCCTTTTTCAATTTAGCAGTAACAGAACTGGGAGACAGGATGACAAATGAATTTTTGCATATATCAAAGGTTTTCTTAGTGCTCATTATCAGTATTCTATTTAAATTACAGGCTGGTAACTTACCTAGAATGAAATATGCTGGGATTTAGAGCTTAAGGTTAGAGCAACTGATCTCAATTGTACTATTATCTCTTGTTAGAAAACTAAGTGAGGCAAAGGAATCAACTGAAATAAAAATAAAAGAGAAAATGACAAGTGTTTTACCTCTCTTAATACCGTGCTTTTATAACCCCGATAAAGTCCTTGAATACCCTGTAAACCAACAAAAGAAAGCATCATCCACAGGGAATGAGTTTGTCAAAGACCACAATTTATTGGTGATTATGAGGCAAGCATTACAGCCCTAAAGTGTCACACCTCGGCTTCAAATTGACTGTATTGATTATAACACTGTATACTGTATTCCATTATTTACAGGGCTAGAGGGTTTTATTTTCACCTCCTTAGCCTTGATTCAGAGCCTTTATCAAGAAAAATGTTTTATATTTTTAACCAGCTGATAATACTCAAAACAATTAAAACTTATTTAATGTGTATATAAAATTATGTTGTTTATTATTATAGGGCACTTAATTCAAGTGTTTGGCAAGGCTTGTGGTTCTCTGGCCAACTATATGGAAAGGGAAAAACATATGGTTTTGACAGAATCAGCTTTTAAAGCAGAATGATCAAGTCACAGAAAGAAGTTCTAGTGACCCTCCTGTGCGGGGTTATCACAATAGTTTTCATTTGAAAGCAAATAAAAATCAAGTGGATCATTTAAAGGTTATATTTATGTCTTCCTTTCCCTGGGTTTTACACCCAGAAAACGTGTATAATGTTTTTTCCCCACACTGTTTTTAGGAGCCACTTTCTCTTATGGAACACAGCTTGAAAATCCCCCCTGTGAAACTCTGCTAAAACAGACGTGAACAGGTTTTTACAGGAGGGAACAGCATAACTCCTGAAAAGAAGACAAAGGCCCTTATTTTCCAAAAGCAACCAATACTGGAGGAGCACTCATTTCCAGAGTTCCTCCTGGCTCCTACAGAGCCTCTCTGAAATGGTGCCTTTTGAACATCCCCTCCAAAGCCTGCTTCAAAACTGGGAACCATTCAGCAAACTACACACAGAGACGCAATGTCCTGCTGCCCCAGACAGGGACTGTTTGCATAAATACAAGCAGAGGTTTGGAACCTGGAAGCTAAATCTTTTTCTTTTTTTTTTTTTCCTCCTCTTTAAATGTAGGTACCCCATATAAAAAGAGGAGGAAAAAAAGAGTTGTTTGGAGCATGCACATAAGTGCATGTCCCAGGGGGAGGTGGGGGTTTGGTTTCCTCAATCATAATATGCCAATCACTTTTAACAATAGCAGAATAGATGGGAAAGTGCTGGGAAAGCACAGAATTGGAATAAAGTTGTAGGAATACTTCAGGACACGTACGGCACTGAGTGGGAAGGATGAAAATTTTTAGAAATTTTGCTCTGAACTCACCTCGTGGTACAGGGTGTGGGAGAGAATCCGGAGAGTGCTTGAGGAAGGGGAAACCTGGGCCCTTTGCTTGATGACCTCGGA
This sequence comes from Corvus kubaryi, assembly GCF_017639235.1. Classification (NCBI taxonomy): domain Eukaryota; kingdom Metazoa; phylum Chordata; class Aves; order Passeriformes; family Corvidae; genus Corvus; species Corvus kubaryi. Next base: position 5,905,675 of record NW_024580670.1, read on the forward strand.
TGGAACCCGTATGAGACAGGCAACCTGCAAAAGAGCCAGAGGTTCAGGGAGCAATTGCTGGCTTCCTCTTCATATAGCAAACGCTTCTTCCAAGAAGAGAAACCTGACAAATGAGGAAATCAGGTTTTTAATTATAGGACTTAAAAGCTGTTCATGAGCAGCTTATGTGTTTGTTCTGAGTGCCGTGTACTTTCTGATCACAAAATTATACTAACAGGAACATGGAAGCACCCTTGGAATTTTTAACTTCGAAAACAGAAGTAGATTTGGGTGGAGAAAATCACAGATGAAACCAAAATTTTAAGCCATCCTGTCTTTTGGCAGTCACAGGAATTTTTCCCCCCACTTTCACAGATCTGAAGTGGAGATTCAGGACACTAAGAACAACAAACTTCTTTCTTTGGTAATTCCTTTGTGCCCTCTAGTGACCGATAGCGGGAGACATTCTGGTCAGCTTTAGACACAACATATTCCAAGGTTTACCTTAAAATACACACCACACTTCATTCAAGGTAAAGCATTGGATTGATCCTTTCCTACAGATAAATTTACTAGGCTCTGCAGCTGGATGTAATAATGTGGCTGCTGCCACAAAGCTCCAGCTTTGCTGAAAAAGCCAAGCTTGGATTTTAAACCTTCACCTGCCACTTTGGCTTCAGGTAGGGGCTAAGCTTGTGTGCACATCATTTCATAGAATGAGGATCCTGAAGCATGGCAGTTACAAGCCTCTCATCTCTCTGGAAAACACCTATTCATCAGCACTTAAAACTTCTAAGTAGAGTTTGTCTTCAGTTGGCTCCGGGGATACTTAAAGCAGTGACAGGACTGGTGGCAAAACACTGCGAACACCACAGGCCTTTGCCAGATTTTTAGCCTGCCTTGAGATCATCCTGTGCTGGGCTCAGGAACACACTGTAGTTCCTAGACATAAAGGTGATCACAGAGTACTTCAAATGCAGACCAGCCCAGGTGAAAGCTGTCCATCTGAAGTGGCAAACCAAGCAGCTAACTGGAAAATCCATGTGTGCCAAAGAAAGTACAGGAATTCACTGGAGATTACACAGAGACAGCAACTTGAGTGGTCATTTATGGCTAACACAGTACAAGGTTTAAGTTCCATTTTCACAAAGACACCGAGAAAAAAGTCTGTTATCCTGTTACATTCCTACAAGTTTACTGGACAACAATATTGAAAAGTCATTACAAACAGATCTAACTCCATGTGCTCTTCAATTCTCAGGGTCAAAAATAACAAGTGACCCCAATCTGTCAAGAAAATAAGAACTGTCAAGTTTTTTGATAGTTCAGCATAAATATTTATAGAACTTCATGCTTCATAACACTCCATGTCCTTATATTAGCTTTTTATTCCTTAAAAATATGGAGGCAGGAGGAAAGCTGTAAAAAGGCTGGGATGAAAACAATCTGGTCAATCAAGACCAGACAAAGAGCGCAGCATGGCTTCCTGACATCTGGGGTGCTGCAGTTTTGGCAGGAGAAGGGTGGCTACAAAGTAATGTCTCCATTTCCCCCGGACTACTTGGGGTGCATTTCATTTCAAATTAACTTTGATGCTTCTTCCATTTGAATTTGCACTTACAAGGGAGTCTGTGGCTGCACAAGAACAAAAACAATGATTACATTGTGCTGTTCTGAAAGGAAATAAAGCTCATGTCACCCGGGCAGTGCTGTCAGATTGGCTCCATAGGGCACTGCTGGTATTCAAAAAGCCACGAGTTGCAGCTGCCAATATCAGACTGCACGGTGACATTTTCGCTATGCACCAGAACTTACAACGGGTTACCTTGTTTGTTCCTACACATGCACCTTCCTATCAATAACAACCCCAGCAGCCTTTTGATGTGGAGAACAGGTCTCTGAAGGGAAGTATGCAAGTTAAGTTCCCAGGTATCTTATTAAAAAAGTAACAGCCTGGATGGGCGGGTGCAGAAAAATCTCAACTCTCAATCACTGCAGCGCCTTCCAGGTAAGCCTGCCAAACGTAAAAGAACACAGTGCACGTCTCCAGGCTTTGCTTTCTTGGATAAGGATTTTCAAGCAGCTCCAGTGAGATAACACTTCACCAAGAGAGTCCACACTTCAATTTTCAGACATGAAAGCTATAAGCAAATGGCATAGGAAGAGTGAAAGGTGCAGCTGTGCAGCTGTCCCACAGCACCTGCCCACGTCCACGCTTTTACCTGCATCCACCATGGGACTAACAGCCATGGAACACAGACAATAACGTGGCCTCACACAGGGGGCCCATTCAGCTCCTAATCACCCAGGTCTCAGGAAGAAACTGCTTTTTAATCTCTTGGCTGTTCACACAGATGTAGCCTGTTGCTTGCCACAGAAGAGCATGATACAGCCCACCAAACTCAGGCCATTCCTGGTGCATCCTACCGGATTTGGGGATGACCTTGTGACAAATTAGCTCTGTGTTGAACATCTGCAGCTCCAGACACAGAGAGAGTCCAGAAGTGGGCCCTCACCCACTTCAGCTGACATTAGGGCATCAGACAACAGCACCCCATTGATAGAGGCCAGGCCACGCTCATTTTCCCAAGCAAGCTCTGGAGCCAGGAGTTATTCCCATCTTTTGATGGGAGCAAGAGGACAGAATCAAGACCCTGGGAAAGTTCAGGTGCTGCCCTATAAGCTCCTTCCTTATTTACCTGGTCAGGTAACACAATGTCAATGCACATGTATACATACCATAAGGGCAGGAAGACAATAATACTGAAACCAAAGGCTCAAGAATTTTTAAATTTAAGTGTTAGGAAAACCTGATTTTTCAGCTACAAGCAAAGCTATTATTAGTTTACAGAGCAGGTATGCAGAAATGACAATATTAGCACCTATTACCTTCCCAGCTTTTTAATGCCATGATGACTTCTGAGAAAGAGGGCACTGAATTTCAAAATCCTTATCTTGAATCATTACCAGGTCAAAGGGTGACTCCAGTATTTAGACAAAAACCTGCGTTCATTTTTAATTTACTGACTTGCATAAGCCAGTCAGGGCCAAAAGCTAAAACCAGGTCTATTTCATTAACAGCTATCTATGCATTGCTAAGACAGTGAATGTTCTAATTAAATTAAGGTAATTTCTTTCCTCTGTCAGCTCAGGGAAAAGCGTTCTAACTTTTCGGTACTCCTAGCATGAATCAACGCTGCCATCTCCTGGTTGGATTTATGCTGGAACCAGATTTTGCTGGCTGTTCTGACTGATAGTGAAGAATGACCAGTGCACATAAAGCCTCAAAAATGCCATGAAACTTTATATATGCCAATTTAAACAGGGTTATTTTGGTTTTGTTGGGTTTTGTTTTTTTTTTTCAGTACAAATGTGGCTGTAGCAAACAGAAAATAAGATCTGCTGAAAATAGCACCAGGAACCCACCCAAAGGCTTTTCTATGGGCTCACCTAAGTTCACTGGAAACACCTGATCTTAAAACTGTAACTTCTGCATAGAGGCCAATCCCACCAACTGTTCTGCTCCGTGGCAGGAGAAGGGTAGTCTGAGGGCAAAGAATTGTTAGGGAATTTGTGAGCACCTGGTGATTTAGGAACCTGCACTCAATGACTCTGAGCAAATCTCTGGCTTGCATAGCTAAGCCTACTTGAAAATTTATTACAGAAGCATGGAGTAAGCTCCAGAAAACTTTTCTTTTTTTGCAGCTTTAAACCCTTTAGAACCCTTTCTAAAAGATTTTAATATTTAAATTTCTCAAGCAGGAAGCTAGTTTTAAGGACTTTATCTGTCTGAGTAGGCTGGGAAGCTTTAATTGATGTTCACCACATAAATGTAATTCAATACTTAACACAAAACTAAAGGAACATGCCTGGGGACAGTTTCTCTTAAATGACATTTGCATAAGTTTATTCTTAATCAAATAAGAATATAATTTATGACACTATAAAACCTTGTATCCAGAGAGCAGAGACTTTAGGCTAAACCTCACAATACCTGTGCAAGATAATCACTACCCTATTAGGGAGGAAAAGCTGCTGCACAAAAATGACAACAACAAAGACACTGTGATTTATCAAAGGACATATGTTTAGCTGCAGTCAATCTGCTAACAAAATCCTAATCTCTCACCCCATTTTTGCAGGTCAGAAAGATTGCCTGCTGCAATAGAATGTAAAATAAGCAAGAAAAATAGAACAACTTTAAAACCCCATTCAAAGAGAAGCAGCAATAAATTGGGGTTTGTGGGGTTTTTAAGTGTAGCCTGCATTAGCCCTGACCATACTGCTGCAGACTTAGCTACCTTGGAGCTCGAGTTTCTTTGTTGCTGGTTTTCTGTTTGGTTGGGGTTTTTTTTTAATATTAAAAAAATGTTGCTTCCCAAAATAGGTTAGTTTGTCATAATATGAACATCTCAATTTCTGTCAGATGCTCCCTTCTAAGTAGGAAGTTACCATTTTTAATCTGAAACATGAAAAATGTCCTTTTCCCTTTCTCAGATAACTGAATTATTAAAATAATAGTCAAGTTTAAAATTGAAAGATCTTAAATTGCACTGATTTCCTTTGGATCTGGAGAATAAAGGGGAAATGTCCCTCTTGGTTCAAGTCAAAGGCTCTCAACAAAACTTGAATTCAGCACTGCAGCTTTCCATGCCTCTCCAAACCCTGTAAATTTATGCTTGGTTCTTCAGATCTCCCTGGGATGCCCCTCTTCAACAGAAGGGGAAAATGAATGCAATATTATGAGATTAGCAAAGTATTTCAGCCTCCAAATAAATGCTTCTAACTGTGGTCACAGCTCTTGGGTTGGAAATGTTAGCTATCAGGGAACATGAGCTGTGAGCTGCAGATGGAGGACGAACTGCCTCACCCTTCCCACCACCAGGAAAATGAGCAGAAAAGAGGAGGAACATGTAATATCCACTTGTCCTTTGGTTTCTTATATTCCTTGAACAAAGCACCTGAACTGCTGCAATCACAAACTCAAAACATTTCAAACACCAATCAACCTTCGTCTAAGTAACTGCTGCACTTTTGACCGAGACAGAACAAAAATCCAAGTTTCTCTGGTTGGTAATTCACTGTGGGTCACAACTGCAGTTGTGAACAAGTCCTTCCATATGTTGCTGTCAGCAGGCTGTGCTGCCTGCTAGAGCAGAGAGAATACAGAATGGAAGCATTAACTCCTATTTTAATGAGGGAATTGTCTCCAGGGATGACAGAACTGCCCAGTACTCGTACTGTCCACTATCAGTCTTTAAATGCCAGCCCCAGGGAAAGTGTTCACCTTCAGCACAAAGCCTCAGCATATGCTAAATCTTATTTCCCCCCACACACACTCTCATGCACAGCACAGAAGAGCCCTTCCAGCACAGTGAAATTCAGTCCTGTGTAAAGCTGCTGGGGTCATGAACAGGTGACTCCACTCCTAATTTAAACCCCATCGAGAGAAGAAGTTTTGACTAATGGGCTCTGGATGGGAAAGTTTAGACAACGCCAAGCTCTTTGTCCCATCTTTTCCTCTGACTGACACAACAAGGCCTTCATCAATTTAACTGCAGTTCCCCTGTATGCTGGTAGGAAACATTTCTTCAAAGAACAGTCTCACCCAGCAAGATCCCTCAGATCTCAGCACCCCCCAGAGCTTAAAAACATATTATTTCAGAGATGAGACCATTCATGGGGACCAAATGACACAAGCATTTGGAAAACTGGAGTTTCTCCACTAACATTTTCAACTTCCTCCACGTTCCCACCTTAGATAACTTTACCTGGAACCTGCAGAGCTGTTTTGAAGATTTATTTCATCCTGTCATTTTCAAATCTAAGTCAGCTCTGTTTCATTACTTTCCAGAGCTCCCTCCTTCCTGCTTCAGAGCATCACCTATACCACCACACACTTGTTCCTTCACCATGGCCATCATGGCTGAGCCTTTTCACCCCAACTGCCTGAAGTGCCCAGATGGCTCCTCATCCATCATTTCAGGAGCCCTCTCAGGACTACTGGGCTTCTGCCCCTCTCAGATTTCCTTCCCCACATATGGCTCTTCAATTGCCCAGATACATTCCCAACAAATCCTGCTGTGGGTTCCCTGCCTACCTTTCCTTTGGACATGTCAGATACACCTCAGAAAACTTTTCTCCTCCAGCAGTGGGAATTTGTGCCAAGCTCTGTTCACAGCAAGGAGAAACTCTTACTCCAGTTACATCAGCTAACAGGCAGAGAACAGGGAAAGTTTGTGAAGCTGACAAGGCTGACACTAAACACTTCCTTGCAGAAGTACTTCTCACTGCAGATGTTTTGAAAGTTTGTGTGCTTTGCATTAATCAATTGGTCTTTTAATGTTTAATCAATGTAGAGTTCTGTTTCCTTTTTAAAACCAGACCTAAAACTTACCAAAAGCGGCCTGATGCTACACACCTCTCATACACCAGCACAAACTGTGTCCCACAGATTTTGAAGTTCTTCAGTACGATCACAAGCAGTTGGTTTGAACTCAAGCAGCAAAATCAGGCAGCTGAATAACTTGAAAAAAATCTTCCTTAACCTGGTTGATGCTTGAATCACAAACTACTACCACATTTAAACACAGAAATCCTTAAAACCTAAGAAAAGTAGTAGATCCCTAATTCAGTGTACAGAACCATCTGCATGATCCAATCTTTTCCAGCAACACTTCCACCATGAAAGTCTGTTAAACTTACTTTAAAAGGTTTAAGAAACTCATTAAATCCACCAGCCAAACTGTTCTTTCAGCAAAAGTAGTATGGTGCATCCCATCCAGCATAAAACTGTTTCCACGGCGCCAAGTGGGGTCAGTCTGTGTTACAGGAGGACAGACGTTAATGAGGTTCTAGGCAAGAGAACACAGGCAATATTTTCTGAAAACACATTAAGTCTCCTGTTGAAAGAAGACTAGTATTTTACAATTTGCTCACTCTCTTGGGGTTACATTGGCCCAGATCAGGGAAATTTCAACTACATTGTATTTTATTAAGTATTTTCCTTTAATTGATCCCTTACTCTTTCCTTCAGCCTTTTTACTTAGAGAATTACAGGCTTGCCCACATATGGAGCTATTCATAGTTATTCCTGACAACCTGCATAGAACATTAGTTCAAGGTAAGTTTATTCCAAAGTGTCTCAAACATTTCCAAAGCTGACTGGTACAGTAAGTCAGGAAATCCATCAGGAAATACTTTAAAACTATTTATTCCTCACTTATAACTTTTTAATCCAAATTAGCTTTCCTCTCTAGACACTCTGAGCTACAAATATTTCTAAATCAACTGAATATCAGCCCTGTGATCAGAAGACATGACAAACATTGAACTTTACTGCAAAGCAGTGTGTTCTCTAAGCCCTGAACCGAGTAGGTTACACAAAGCAGTGTGGGGAGAGCAGCTGATGAAGAAGATGCAGTTAGCATGGAGCATACAAGAGAAAATCAGTGTGGGTGGCTGGCTAGGTATTTGACAGTTCTTAATTTGCTGTTTCAGCCTCTAATTGTATGATGAATTTGTTGGCAGCATTTGTGGATTCATGCCTCCATTCATCTTTATTTACAACCAATTCCCAGCTGCTGCTCTGAGTTGAGTTTCCATCCACTCTCTGTTCTTCCTCCACTACCTCTCAAAGGCAGCAATCTCACCTTCCCAACCACCTCCTAACCACTGCTCCTGCATAAGGATTTGGCAAAAATCCTACAGCATCTGTATTGCAGACCTGACCTCACATAGATTAATTTATGAATACTTCAAGCCCCACCACAATTAATTCAAAAGACCACCTACGTTGTTGCACTCCCCATCACTGCTCATCTTGCCAGGGTCGGAGTATTCCCTTTCTCAAAGCCTGTGTGCAGCCAGATTTGCACAGCACAAAAGGCACAGTCACAGCTAAAATGACAGGCACTGATCAATGAAAATAGAAAAAAAAGTTTCAGTATTGTGGAAAAGGTCCCATCACACACTGACTGCTGTCATTTGCACGCTACTTTGAATACTGTGATCTGCCAGCACATACTACACTGGTTGAGAGGAGATAGGATGCAAAGCAAAAATGCAGAACAGTTTTGTCCATTTATAAGTTCAGTTTGTAGAAGAGGGATAGCTAAAATATTCAAAGCCATTAGCCCAAGGTCTAGACACAAGTACTTCACCACTTCTTTGCTGAATTAAAATCAGCTCTCCCTATAGTGTCCAACTAGCCTGTTGAACAGAAAAGTCACATCTTCCAACATGCAAGTTTTGGAGTTTGAAACACCTAAAATCTTAACTTCATGTCTGATGTGAGTGGCTGTCTCGTCTCTGTTAGATTGGGCTCCTGCAAGCTGATCTTCCAGAGCTTACCATGCTGTAAAGCCCTGGCCAATTATCCTGCTGGAGACTTTAATTCCATTACTCTGCGGATTTGTCTGACTCATGCTTCTGCCTTTTCCTCAGAACAGGCACTAAAAACAACTTTCTTCTCTGACCTAGTCAGTTAGTCTCATGGAATTCACACCAATACACTTTTGGAGATTCCTGCTCTTCTATTAAACTGAAACTAGTTAACTGTTTCAAACAATGCTGCCAGGGCAGAGGGAAGAAGTGGCTGATTAGTGGACAGAGATAGACAACAGTGCTGTCCATCATGTCTAGAATGCCTCTTTTTATGCAGGAAAAAACCCCACAAGCATAAAATAAACATACACTTTCCTCTTTTATTTGAATTAAAATGTCATTCTACAGAGTCATGATTTGTAAACTGTAAACTTGCATGCATTCAAGCTTGCTTCTTCTAAGAAACAAGTTCATACTAGTAAAGGTAAATTAATTCCCCAGAAAGATAATTCCTGAAGTTTTCCTATTTGACACCTCCCAACAGCAGATAAAAAAATTCCGAAGTTATTAATATGAAGGGTCAGATGCTAATCACAGATGAACCACACACTTTGCTCTTATCACAGAAGTACCTCAAGTGGTAACACACAGGAATACAGAAGTGAGTTTGGAATTTCACCTTGAAGTACCTGTCCTCACCTTGCCCTGTGGAATCACATGATCCTCTCTCCCCACTGAAGTGACAAATTTTTGAACTTTTCAAATCTCCAGACTGCTAATCCAAAAGTACTCTGGAAACTTGCATAAGGACAAAAGCAGCTCAATGACTTCAGCTGGTGATCTACTTCCAGAGCATGGTCATTACCACCAGCTGCCAAAAGAACAGGACATCTCCCTCCCATCCCGGTCCTCAGTCCTCCCCCACACTTCCTCTCTGAAAGTCAAGGCAGTTTGCTGTCTTGCAAAGTAGGGAAAAAAAAAAAAAAGAAAGACAATGTCATCAAAAATAGCCCATCAAGAACAAAAGGTCAGAAAGATAAGAGTGAACCCAATATTTACAGGCAACAACCCAAAACTTTCACTAATATCTTGCACAGCTCAGATTGTAACCATAACAGTATCTAAATATTAGCTGCGAAAGGGCTGTTGTCAGCTCCCTTCTCTGGAATGTGAGCCAAACAACTTTATTCTCACCTCCATGGAAAAGCCAGTGGGATGTAAAATTATCTGTGCTGGATCCAAATTAGCTGTGCTGAATCCAAACACTTTGGCACTCCTAAGGGAAACCTCATCAAACTGGGACAATTTAAACTTGTCCCATAAAACCACATTTGCAGGAGGTTGGTGGGAGAGGCTCAGAGGGGGACTTCTATTTAGCAAAGTTTCTTGTAATTAATACACACACTCATATTAAACCAACATTAAAAAATCTGTACAAATCAATCTGGAGCTGAACAGTTAACTCTGGGCCTGCAAGACACACCTGGTTACTACTGAAAATGGGCACTAGGAGGTTAAAAATGCTGCTCCTTCTCCAAGTTACTTATATTGCCTTAGAATATTAAAATTAAAATTTCAGAACATCTGGTTTTCCTTTCCACTCCCTATGATATCATGTTTTCCAAGCACATTTGGCAGCTCACTGTAAAGATACAGGCAGACTAAACATACAGGGCAAAGCAGAGTCAAGATGAAAAATTCCAAAGTCCTGGATGCATTAAGTGTGTTTTCTATCTCCAGATTTCAGTTACACAAGTGGTATAATAAGGGCTTTTCCCCCATTGGCAACTCATGTATTCTTCAACCTTCTCCTTCCTTGATGAGATGATACACCATGTATCTGCCCTCTAGAGTTTTGGATGTGCCTTTGTAAGCAGTTTTTCATGTATTATGGGATATTCAGAGTCTCTATACAGAAAGATTCGGTTATAGGAAAAAATAATTATGCTTAACAGGATCAGATTTTGTATGTTCTTTTCTTTATCTCACTCTGGGAGATGAGATTAGCTTTCTATATTCCTCCTGCCTAAAAGGAAAAAAACCAAAACACTGTTCCAACCCATGCCTGTTTATTGTTTGGCTTTGTGTCCCCCTGCCTGGAATGGGAAAAATGGACCAAACCAGACCAGGGGGCTGTTTCTCCCATGAGTTTCCACAGAATGTAAACAGTACAGGAGAGTGGCTGTTATAACAACTAAAAGTTCCCATCTGACTGATTTCTCACATATTATCGTATTTCTTCTTCTTTACCTATTTTACTGTTTTTAGCAGGTGACATTCAAAACACAGATTAGTCAGCACAAACACACATTTAAGTTTTGCACATACTCACATTTTATTGATGCACAAGAAGGTATCTGACTCATTTATACTCATCAGTAAAGGAACAGCAAAACTAGAAATCCATCAACGCTTTCTTGCTATAAATCCTAATTTCTCTGTTTTGTAAAAAAACAGTGTGGAAATGCAAAGACACGCTTCAAGAATCCTAACATGACAGTCTTTGGCTTAATGCTTCACATTTAAAAGCAATTATATCATGAAGCATAAAATGAAGAAAAGTACGTATTATCAAAAAACCTACTGACAAAATAATAGTCCCAGTGGTTATGCCCTGATTAAAACTTAACGACTAATCAATAAAACTGTAATTATAACTTTCACCCTGATGCAATTTGGACTAGTTTATATATTTCTATTGATCAACTAAGACTTTGTATAAAACATACATGAGAACGTTTTGGTTTGTGCTATTTTATTACAGATTTGTTGTAGCAAATCTCTAAATACCTATCTCAGTTACTTTAGAGCTTAGTTCTCCCCTCATACCATCACTCCAAGAAGAGAAGAAAAGCTAGCAAAAACCAGGAAAATGAGGCAGAAAATGGCTGTTACAACATGGTAGTTCCCACACCATAAAGCCACTCTGCCATTTCAGTGGCTACTGTTACACATTTCTCTGGCCTTAAGAGTAGCCAGAGCCAAGCACATGAGCCCTGAGCAACTCCTTTAACTGCGCTGCACCATCTCTGCCAGCCCCAAAATGAAAGCAGCAAGCACCTGAGTTGTAAAGGTCACAGACCAGCATGGGGAACAAATGGCAACAGGTTCTGTTGAAAGGAGTCCTCTGTAGCCACCTGGTGTTTGGCTACTGCTGATTAAATTACTCGGCTGTAATTTTCTCACAGGATCCTCACAGGCACAGGGAGTGTACCATAAATAACCTATTCCACAAAGAAGAGACTTTTACTTCTAGTGGATTTTATTGCAAAGCGCTGGTACCTCTTCACAAGCCCAATTGTCATTTTGCTTGATTTTGCAATAGCACTTGAGAAGCTCAAAACACCTCCTGGATCTGCTGTTCCATGACACATCATGCAAACAAGAAGTTTTAGGGCTGTGCATTGCCATGGTAGTAAATAACCTCTTGATGATTTCTAACAGCCTTTAGAGAATCTTCATGGAACTAACTTCTGCGCATTGCCTTAAGTTAGAAGTTATAACCTGACAGCACAGGCTCTAACCAAGCTCAGAAAGAATCCACCTGAGGCAGCAACACAAACAAATCCCACCCAGCCCTACGCCTATCACCTTGCATCTACCACTACCAGAGTGGTTATAGGTGCTACACTCACCTATCTTCATGTGCTTGGTATGTTAAATTAAGTTTCCTGGCTAAATCTCATTCAATCTAATCAGTAACATTTCCATGGAAGAATAAAAATTACTTGGGTGTCAAAGTTGATCCCACAGAGAGCAGGGAGAGCTGAGCTGCTTCCCATGGGAAGTAGCCAGGCTGTGCTGCTGTAGTAGTGAGGCACCTGGTGTTAAGCTGAAATAAATGGCATCTCCACACTCCTGGTAGCTTGGGACCAACACACACCTAAGCTAAGCCCCCACGGGAAAGAAAAGAAAAAAATCAGTTAATAAAAGCAGAATATGGAACCACAGACACAACAGATTTTTCTGCCCCACGCCATCAGCTAAGTTTAAGTTGCAAAAGAGCCAGAAAAGCCTGTTTCCATACAGCCCATTTCCTTACCTCAAATCTGCAGAGACAATTTGCACTCCAATTTATCAGTGCAGTGCCAGGACACACTATGTGTGACAAAAACAGGAGAGAAGAGGTGGCCAGTGCTGGCAGGAACAGCATGGGGTGTTTAGTTCAACACCCAGCCCCAAGGCACTGTGCCCACAGTGAGAAACGAGGCTGTTGTAAGAACTGTCACAAAATACGACTCCAAACCCAAGTTTCCATAACTGAATGGTTTCCTCTCCTCCCATGGACACACAATAGATGAACTTCCTTCTTACCACTTCCCCAAGGGACGCAGCCACCATGTGTGTTGCAGGGGACAAGTATGATGAAGATCCATGGGGCAGCACAGATTTCACATTCTCATAGGTGATAAAAAAAGCAGCAGCTGAAATTCAAGAATACATGCAATCATTGCACTGTTCCTCCATCACAGAGCTGTAGTTAAAACCAGGGTATTTTTACACCAAAACAGTACAACAGTATCAACAGAATCTGTGGGATAATTCCTTCAGAAGTTTATGTTTCTGGCCACCCCTGGCAAACCTCCCATTGATATCAAAGGTGTCAGGACTCCAGGCCACATTTAGTAGTGAGCTACAGAAAGATGTGTTAATTAGTCATGAACGTCCAGCACATTTTGAAAAACTGGTATCTTCCATACCCATAGATAGAGGGAGGGAAGGTCTCTTGGTTGAATTGAATGGATGGTCCTTCGTTTGAGTGGGGGAGGAAGGGAACAACAAACAAATCAGTTGATTAATTGAAAAGAAAAACAAACCCAAAAAGCATTGATACAGTTCTGCTATTCTGCAATGTGCAAAACTGTTTCAGTAGCAGTTTATTAATAACTTTTTTCCAGGTACTGTCAGTTAAATATTTTGAATTTAGCTCCATAAAATTTTTTTCCAAGTTTCCGAAGGATTTGTAGAAGTTCTTTGCAGTGAACAAGAAACACACGAGCTGTGTTTATTCACTGCAGCAGTCAACTACAAAGGCACTTACACCTTAAGGGTTATTCCTTCTCCTAAAGATAATTTCAGTTCTCAGTCATACATAGGAAAGATAAAACTACAGTGCAGATTTTGGAGATGTAAATACTGAAAAAAATGACATGTCTTGAGGGGGAACAGATTTTAATTGTAAAGAAGGGCCATGTGAATTGCCTTCTACTAATCAAAAGATGCTTATCACCTCAAAAGGAGATAACAGAGCAGCCAAGAACTGAATTTTTTTATATCACCTTATGAAGGACATCAAACATCTGAAGGTGTCAGTGGATTTGTCAGCAAAGTTCTCCTAAACATTTACGTCCAACAGCACACATTGCTGTTTTTTCATCCCTCCCTACAAAGACAAAATGGACAAAGGCATCAGGAGTTTCAGATGCCTTTTCTCTGCAGGGACTACAAGCATCAACTCTTTTAAACCCTCAGTTTCAAAAGTATTACTGATGTCTTTACAATTTAAGTGTTGTTGTTTCAGGGAGATGGGCAGAGCATCCCCAGGGCAAGTAACTCAAACACCTCCAGTGCTCAAGCACTCTGAAATTCCATTCATTTCCAATGCCAAGAAAGAGTGGGTCATGACAAGTGTCCAGGACAAGCAAGACTCAAGCCTTCCTTGGCGCCCAGAAATGCTTTAGGGTGACCCTGTAGGAAAGGACAGGCTTATATCCAGGAGTGCTTCCAAGGAATTAGGGTTGCTTTTCAGAGCAAACATGCAGCAGCCTTCACTCCAGCCTTGCTCAAGTTTTCTCAGTGCTTTATAATTCTAGAAACTGCTCTTCATAGCTGGACATGGACTCACAGAATCCAGGCACCCACAGGAGAGGAAGCCACAGACATGAATATGTGACATAAGCTACTATTTAAAGAAGACAAAGTATAATCCAAAGAAAATTTACCATTTGGAAAGGATCCTATTGCAGTGGAAGGAACACCAGCATAGATGCCACGAAAACCACCAGCTTTCCTAAATCCTTGAGGACTCTGTAGTCTTGTTTTTACAGTATCCAGGGGAAAAAGGATCAAGTCAACACAGACACCAGCAACTCCACCAGCCTTCAAGACAAAACCATGGAGGAAAGTGCATTAATATTTTCAGGGGTGAAGTTGTGGTGCTCATGTGAGTACCTGAGGCGTGTTTAACCCAAAGCACTCCTGACTGTATCCTTCCTGAGGTCAGTTTATAAACTGATAGTCTTACACAGAACTCAACATCTTCCACAGCTTTAACAAGGAGGGTTCAACAAAAGAAAGTAATAGATATTATGACTTTTAAACCATTTCTAAGGTATTTTCAAAATAATTTTGGTGTTTTGAATAGTGCAAGCAAAGTGATGCAACACTTCCCCATTCCACAGAAAAGCAAGACAGCGGATGTCTCTTATCAAGAGACAGCACAGAATGACCAACACCTCCAGCAGTTGTGTGATAAAATCAGGGAGAGACTGAAGCAATTCTGCTCCCCCCTTAGGCATCTCTAGAAAGCACATTCACATTTTTCCAGCAAAGTTCTTCATTTAAAGTGTTCACACTCCCTCACTGCCTTTGTTGAACAAAGCCTAAAGTAAAGCTGATTTATTTTCTTTTGCTAATAAAAGCCTACAGAAAAAAAAATAATCAAATCACTGAAAGGTTCAGATTGGAAGGGAACTTTTCCAGCTCCCTGTCATGGGCAAAGGCACCTTCCACTAGACCAGGTTGTCCCAAGTCCATCTAGCCTGGCCTTGAACACTTCCAGGGATGGAGCAGCCACAGCTTCTCTGGGCAACCTGTGCCAGGGCCTCTCCACCCTCACAGTAAGTATTTTTTTTTAATATCTAATCTAAACTACTCTCTGTCAGTTTGAAGTCATTCCCCCTTGTTCCATCACCACGTGCTCTCTCTGCCTTTCTTGTAGACTCCCTTAAGGTACTGGAAATCATGTTAAATAAAGGTTTCAAAGTCATAAAGAAAAGAGGAAGATTTTTATCCAAAGAATTCATAAAACAAAAGCCTAAAAATATTGATTCAACTAGGACTCAATCTTCTTCCATTGTCTGTGTTTCTAGATGACTGGTTTTTTTTTTTAAATTACCCCATGACGTGGGTGATGGTAGAAAATAATTATTTGGCAAAAATATGAGGAAAAGGCTGATATAAACAGAAAAACTGATTTAAAATAAAACAAAAAAAAATCAGTAGTTAATATTAATCTGTTATGAGATTATTTAGATGTAGTGCTATTCAGAACAGAAAACAGAGTTTGAAGGCTACCTCAGAGAGATTAGCACACAAGAAACAGCTCCACAGATTTTTAACTCTGCCTGAAAACAAATCACATGAGTGTTAACTGATAATTTTTTTCAGGGTAACAGAGGATTCAGAGAGCTGTTCACGATCTACTGCTAAAGGTTTAATCAATAAGTTAATTACTCTTTTAATCTAGTTGCTATTTTGAATGCATTGATTCTTCTTCACTCTTTTTCATCAAAATCCTTATCTGCTCAAAATAACATTGATCAGATTTAATATAGGCATCTGGTAAAACATGAACCAAAAGTTACTAATTGCTTCTTTAAGTTCTCAAAGTTCTGTATCTTAAATGTCATTTAAATTCATGAGGTAGCTAACAGAGCACCTGCCAGCGGGTGACAATAGCTGTGTGTTTGCAACAACTGCAGAAAAGAGAAATGACTTTTGGTTAATAAGACACCTAGAACACAACTTCTCCCCCACCTGTCAGTAACAGTAGTGTTATCAAAAGAACCTTCACCAGGAGCCGGACATAC
Organism: Corvus kubaryi; assembly: GCF_017639235.1. NCBI lineage: Eukaryota > Metazoa > Chordata > Aves > Passeriformes > Corvidae > Corvus > Corvus kubaryi. The sequence goes on from NW_024580670.1 coordinate 5,921,790, forward strand.
CTGTTAGCTAAGAGGAGACTGAGATCAGACCTCATTGGGGTCTGCAGCTTCCTCACAAGGGAAGTGGAGGGACAGCTCCAACCTCTGCTCTCTGTGATCAGTGACAGGACCCCAGGGAGCAGCTGGAGCTGTGCCAGCGGAGGCTGGGCTTGGGTATCAGGAAAAGATTCTTCCCCCAGAGGGTGGTGGGGCACTGCCCAGGCTCCCCAGGGAATGGTCACGGCCCCAAGGCTGCCAGAGCTCCAGGAGCATTTGGATGATGCTCTCAGGCACAGGGTGGGGTTGTTGGGGTGTCTGTACAGGGCCAGGAGCTGGAGTGGATGATCCCGGTGGGTCCCTTCCAACTCAGGATATTCAATGACTCTATAAACTCCATCACAACGATTAAGCAAAACCAGGACCTGATTCCAAGGCATCAAGCCATGACCTCACTGCTTGCATCCATCTGCCTCAGAGCATCTGAGCTCTCCTGAAGCTCTCCCTACACCAGCCCAAGGCATCATATCCCTGATTTCCCACACAGAACCGACAAGTGAGCACTGGATGTTTCCAAGGGGTTCCTCAGCTATGGTGACTGGGGCTGCACCCCCTTGCTCAGATCACACATGGAAAAGCAGCTTTTAGGGTGGGGATTGCAGCACTAAGTAGATGCTTCACAGACAGGGTCAGGGGCTTCCCGTGGTTCTGGAGTGGCTGCTGAAGCCACAAACTGTGGCCACCCCTCAGCTCAGCTCATCACCTTGGCAATGGTCAGGCCTGCTACAAAATGTGGAATATGAAACACTTTTCCTCAGAAAGGCTGTTCTCTGATGTTAGATCCTTGTAACTTTCAAGCCCAATCAACAAGAAAAGAGATTTAATTGTTGAAACAGAGCAGCCAACAGGCTCTACGTGATGTCCATGTGTTTGAAAGGCAAAATACTTGTCAGTAGAATTGATAAAGTTTAGAGCTGCATATGTTTCAATAATGTCAGACCTAGAGGGAGGTTAACAAATGTTGGGAACAATGTACCACTGATAGTGGACACTAAGGACGCAGAATTTATGGGCCACAAGGACATTTGACAGAACCCCAAAGAAGAGTAAGAAACTAATAAAGCACGCCTGTCAACTGAGCTGAATCAGCTCTGATTGGGTAAAAGGTAATTCCGGCAGGGGCACATCACAGCCGCCGATCCGGGAAACCCGCAGACCTAAAGGAAGAGGAAGACTGAAGGTGTGGACTAATTACCATGGGAAGCGAGACAATCATTAACCAATAAAGATACAATACTAATTAATAAGAGAACTATGTAACTTGTAGTTACACAGTTATGCTTTTATTCAGTGAAGAGCAGAAATAATGAAAAGTTCTGGTAGTGGCAGTGCTGGCTTTGCGGATTTGCCACCCAGCGCCCCTTTCTGCGCAGAGCTGTAAATATACCTCTACTCTGCGTGTGGATCGGGCTCTTGCACACCAGGTAAAGCAACCTATTTTGGGTCCCCTCACTCACCGCCAAGGCCGCCCAGGACTCCCGCGGCTCCATGCAGGCCTGGCGGTCCGGGCTGGCGGCCCGGGAGGGCTCAGCGGGCCCGGGCCCGGCGCTGCGGGCACACCCCGTGTGCGCACATGGGCGCAGCCATATTGCCGCCCCGGGCCGCGGTCACGTGGGTACGGCTCCCACTGCGCCTGCGCCTGGCGGGCGGCGCCCGGCAATTAGCGCCGAGTGTTAATTGCTTCATACTTAGCGGCGGTTTGCTGTGCAGTATCGGCACAGCCGCTCTCGAAGCGGGGGAAGGGGCTCCTCCTGGCACCCCTGAAGTGCTGGTGGGTGCGCCAGAGGTGCGTGCTGCCCGTGGCTGGGGTCTGGTTGGAAAGCAAACAGTTCTTCCATGCGCCCTGGAAATAAATGATATCCTGAGGGAAAAACAGTCCTGAAATCGAGTTTTTCCTCAGTTGATGTTGATGTCTTCAAGCTGAATTTTCTGTCTTTATGTGAAAAACGAGGTTCACTCTCCTGTTAGGATTTAAAGGTTTAATAAAGGACAATAAGGGACAAAGATAATAAACTTCACAGCGCTGGGTGCTTTGGCACTCGACTAAGAGCACACCTGTTAACTTGGGAGACACCCTTTCCATACCTGTCCTATTGCATCATAGTGCATATTCATCATCAATTATGCATATTCAAACTTTTCCTTAAGCTGGTTTACATGTTCCAGGAACTGTTTAGCACGGCTCCTCCTTGGATCTGCCTTTTTACAGCACGCGCATTTCCTGGCTGTGGTTTCAGTCAGTTTTTATCATCACCTCCAGAGTGGCCTTTGGTCCATGGTTTCTGCAGACGGTAGCTGCCAATAGTTGGCATATCAGTAGCAGGGGTCTTCAACACACGTTGGTTGGATGTAATCCAACCAAGCAGGCAGTTCACAAGCATAACTCTATTAGCTATTTCACTATTATGTCTAAGTTTTTAGTTAATGACAGAAATAAAGGCATTAGTTGTTGTTAAAAAACTGTATCATTATAACAAAGCTACTTTTACATATAGCATCTATTTGTAGAAAGCCACTATTATAACATGTATCTATTACAATAACAAAGATACTTTAACATCATTCATTTTAACATTTGGAGAAAGCCAATATTATAACATTTATCTATCACACTTCAGGATGAATTTTGCCACGTTTTGTAAACGTAACTGATGACATCAGATAACTTCTACAATAGAAAAAAACTTTGTGTTTCCAGCATTGCATAAGATCATATTACCCAAATAAATATGCATTAGGCAGGCAGAGAATTTATATTAGATAGGCGGGTTCATGTAAATTTTACCATATAATAGATGTAACATTTTACGCCTTGTGGTACTTGATTTGTGGAAACTTCTGCCTTGCACCCTGTGTGGAATAAACAATGTCTCCTTTCAAACTAAACTGTTTCTGTGTTTAGAGAGCTCCTGAAATCGGCAGCAGTGTCTGTAGCACAGAGCCTGGCGCAGTGGTTCTGACACCATCCAGCACAGACCTCTGGGATGCTCCCCTGAGCCAGAGCAATGCACGGCAAAAGTAATAAAGCCTCCCGACCAGGGTCATCGCTCCTGCCTCCTCCCAAGAGCTGTGCTGGCTCTCCTGGAATGGAAAATGCCGTTTTTCACCCGTATCCGAAACGCTTTTACATTTTGTATTTGTGTCTTGCTGACTCTCCCCCTTCTTACAAAGGGCATTCAATTAATCAGTGGTTCAAAAAGTTGCAGAGGATTTTGGCACAGAGTCCTCGCACAGTCCTCGCCCAGCAGGAAACCACACTTGAAATTACGGGAAATGTGATTCTAGAGGAGGAAGAAAGGGTGAATGTTGGAAAGCACTGCAGTGTGTGCAGAACCAGAAAATTCAGGCAGACTCCAATTCCAAGATTTCCTTGGCTGCAAGCACATCACTTGGGATGAGTTTTCAATGTGGCAGCCAGGAATGTGATGACACCTCACATCCAGCTCAGATCCTCTCCATCAGACTGCTCAGGGTGTTTGCAGGTGGGAAGCACCGTGCTGACCTGGGTTGTAACATCTGCCCACAGCAGGGTCTGTGACTGACATGAAAGTGCCATTGCCAGCTCCAGCAAATTCATTACAGCTCTCCTACAACACTGTGATTTTTTTCTGAGCTCCCTCAGTCCCCAGAGATGGGTGATGTTAGAGCAGTATTCATTTCATTTAGCCTTCATTTTCATTTTGAGTGAAAAGCTCAAAGCTGTTCAGGCAAAAATAGAAAGAACCTGAATATGTTGCATTTCTCAAACTCCTTAGGTTTTTAAGGCAGCTCCTTGGTTTTTTATCTCTAACATACAACTTTTGTGGTAATCTGGTGGGTTATCAATACTTTGCTTTAGTTTAGGCTGTATTGTGCTTATTAAGAAACACTTGTTGGTTTCATATCAGGAGTGATCAAACAAGTGGACTCCTTTGGCATTACTGCCACACCTGTCCCTGGTATGGATGTCTGACCACCTAAAGTCTAAGGCAGGCCAGTTTGCTGTCCTAGGAATTAATTCCTGAAAATTCCCATGGCAAGGGGGTTAGAACTAGAAACTTAAGGTCTCTTCCAACCCAAACCATTCTGTGATTCTACAAAAACTTTGATCCTGCTTCCGGGAAGAAGCAGGAGCCCCAGTTACATATTCCAGCTGTAATATAGGGATGACTGGACTGTGAGCAGTTATTACAGTAACACCCAGCAGAGCACCTGACTCTCTGAAAGAACCCTGCTATTTACACAGCAATAAAAAGGATCTGAAATCTACCATTTCAAGCTGGTGTTCTGTTGAGTGGCTAAATAAACACAAAAGCTGAAAGTTCCTCAGTTTCCAGGTCCATGTCTGTCATTAAATTAAGCACATTGGAGCCATATTGAGGGAAAAAATCAGACATCTGCAGTAAATGAAGTGTGCTTTTGGAGTCCCTGCTATCCCCCAGAACCCAGCAATGGCAGCACTTAAAGCAAGACCTTTTTACCTCCATGGGCCCAGGAGGTTTCTTGATGTAAAGGTTCTTGGGGTCATAGCAAGCATTTTTCATATTGTTCAGTGCAAAGCTTTCAGATACACTCTGTGGCACTGACTCTTTTATTTATCACCTTCTGTCAGGAGAACTGTTGCTGCATCAGAGAGGTCACAACCTTCTATTCTTCCAAGCCACTGTCCTGTCTTAAATGAACAAGTTCTGCTTAATACCATAAGGGCCAAACATCAATCTTTGTGCCAAGTCCTTCAGTGGACTCCCCCTGGGCTTGAAAAGTAAATTGACTGAAGAAAGAGAAACCAGATGGTTTCTCACATCCTTTCTTGCCTGCAAGAAAATGCTGTGGGTGCTCCCCATCATCTCCACTGCAGGGGAAGAAGATGGGCTGAGCATAACCTTGCACAGGTAGCATCTGACTGCACCTGAATGAAAGATGTTCATGGTCAACCCTATTTTCTGCTCCTGCCAGGCCTGTGTCCAGCTGTGGCTGGATCTCAGGGGCTGGAGGGCAAGATGGGGAGACTGTGGAACAGCCATGTGGGGCTTGTCCCAGGCACTGCAGGGACAATACCCTGAAGCAGAGGACAGAACAGACATTTGTGTTCATCCTGCTGCAAGTGTAGACTCTGCCATCATCACAGCAGCTTGCTGGCCAGAATTTTTTGCTCAGTCCCTCCTTTTGTCTTCTTTTTTTTCCCCCTGCTCCTCTTTTCTGCCCTTCCTTGCCCATGGTTGCAGGTTGGTAAGAATGCTTTTAAAAATGGCCATTATGCCTATACCACCTCACCTGGTTCCCTCAGCCTTTGCAGCACATAAAAGCCTTGGCAAGAGATGAAAAGACTTTTAATTGCAGTAGGATAAGGAACATACTGCATCTCTGGATGCACTGAGTGGGATATGAGCTGCCAGCAATATAGCAACCCTCTATCTTATGCTCTGCAGAAAAAGAGACATCTCAGGGAGTGAATATCAGCCACTCATGGCTCCTCTGTGTCAGGGCTACTTAAGCACTATTTTAGATTTGATTTCACATTAATCCTTCCACTGGTACAACACTGCACATGCACAGAAATGCCTGTATGTGTGGATCTGTGAATAGGTAAGCATGTCTATATTCTTTGTGTGTATTTCCTCCTCAGTCTCTGGCTGCTGTTGGATGTCTGACACCAGCAGCAGAAGATTTATTGATCTGGTCATAATATATTAAGGCTGCTGAAGAGCAGATGTTAAAAACAGACTTCTTGGCATATATCAGCCCCCAGCGGTATTGGTCTCACACATGTTCCAGTTTATTTATTGAAGCAATTGCTCTCCTCATTCTCTTCATTATCTTCCTCCTGAGCAATTCAGGCACACCAGAGCCAACCCCTTCCAGTCAGTCAGTCTTTCTTGGATCATCTTTTTTTTTTTTTTTAGCTTGGGCAACACCCGACAACTTTTCGTTCCTGAGAAGGAAAAGCCCTTCCCACTGTTCTTAAAAGCAGATGGAAATTTATCCGCTGCAAAAATTTATGCTGTCATAAATACAGTGAAAATAAAGACTCAGGGATCCCTCTTATTAGATAATAAGCAGGTGCATAATGGGGCCAGGGAAGCCATCTGAAGGGGGAACTGCAATGATATGATCACATACAGCACCCAAGAAGCTGTGATGCACCACAGGAGCATAATGTGGCAGACGAGGAACAAAACACAAACCTTTGACCATAAAAATGTTGGTTGTCCCATTTTATTACAAACAGCCACAGACCTGTGAAATTCAAGCAGGGCGAAGGACTTCTCTTGTGCAGGAGGAGAGCACTGTGGCTCCATGCACCAGAAAGGTGTGACACTGGTCCTTCTCCAGGACATGGCCTCCTCAAATGCCTGATGTGCACACTCTAAGGTGAAGGCTCCTTCCCGACTCTTGCAGAAGCACAGGTTTATATTCTGCAGCTTATTTCTGCCAGTGATAGGGCAGCAATGCTCCTGGCCACAGCTTCGGTGTAGTAAAATCCAAGAGGCCCCCTGACGCCAGGGCTCTTGCACAAGGAAGCAGAGTCCTGTTCCCAGTAATTCCTCCCAGGACAGGTACTTGCCTCCAGCTGCCACCCCACTGCCCAGTGCCCCATGGCCCCCCTGTGTGCTCAGCAGCTCTGCCCACATGCTTCTGGAGCTGCCTCCTTCAGAAAATGAAAATTAACTAAATATTTTCCTAGCATGTAGCCAGCAGTGGACAGCTGGACCTGGATGGGTAGGATTTTTTCCAGCTCTCCTAATTTTGTCAGTCTTCCTTTTCCTGCCTTAACCCTCATCCAAACTACAGGCAAGACTTGTTTAATCTGGATTTTAGATGATTTTTTGCCACTTATATGCCATTAGCTCCCCCTCATGCTTACAGTAGATTTCCCTGTTCTTATGCAGTTTGGCAGGGTTTAGAAATTCTGCTGAAATAATAATTGCAGTAAATTTTTATGGAAACAGATGGAGGAACCAGACAGCCATAAATTTAATAACTCCTTTGAGTACTTAGCAGCAGAAACACTAGTCCCCAAATTCATTAAAAAAAAAAGTGATTAATGATGATACAGATTTTGCATAATGATAGAAAGCCTTAAACTGTACAACTTTTGGATGCTCCTCATTTATTCTGCCTTATTGGCTGCCTGGACAATTGAAGATGAAAGGCCTGGGAAAGACAGAAAACATGCATTTTAACTACTGGGTAAAGTAAGTAAAATAATGATCCAGTGGCGATGCAGTGACCTTTACATGTGAACACGTCTTTCAGACTCTCTGCAGTTAGTCTTACAGCACAGCTGAGTTAATCTAATATTTCCATTTTATCTCATAAGAGAAATGAAGGAAAATCTTAATTATGCCTGTAGTTGTGGTTATAATCCAACTCCCTGACATAGGAATTACTCACATCTGTTCTCAAGTCATTTTGTGAGCCAATGCAATGACTTAGTTGACTCAGGAAGCAGAGCTAAGAAAAAGTTTACTACTGAATGGCCCTAAGGTGCCCAAATAATTGTGCATTTCCAGGTTGTCCCAGAGGAGCATCCCTGACATCCCTGGAACCAGGAAACATGGTTTCTTCAGCCACTGGTTTGTTTCAGTCATGCTGTGATTTAGGTCCTTCTTCTTTTTAAAAAAGAGTATTAACAGACCTGGTCTCTTCCAAAGGCTGTTGCTGGAGTTAGTGAAACATGAGGTGGGTTGTCCCTCCTAGGAGAAGGAGTGGGTGCAACATTAGCGCTGGATCCATTTTCCGTCCCCTTCCAACCAGTATGGACCAGCACCACACCAAGGCCATCCTGGTACAAGCTCAGCATGACCCCTTGGGGTATTTTGATGGATCTTTGTAAGAAAAGACTCAAATAGAATAGGATTTTCTTGACTTTCACAGGTTTGGAGAGCTGGACTCCTCCCTGTTCCATGGGGTTGGATGGGTCCTCCCTCCCAATGATGTGGCCCAGCAGTGCTTTGCAGAGATGGTGGCCCTGACTCCTGGGAGAGGTTTGTGGCTCCAACTCAAGGATGACCCTCACCTCAACTGCTCAGCTCCATCAGCCTCCTGGCAGAAATAAACTGCACTTGTTTCTGTACAGACAAGGATAAATTTAAAAAAAAAAAAATAGTTCATTGCCAGCTGTTTGCTCAGCTCAGAGTTTTTATCAGGTAAATCCCATCTCTGGCTCCCAGGAAGTGGATGGAAAGTGCTTGGAGTGACATACAGAACAGCCACCATGGCTGAAACAATCCACATATTGGGAGATGTCACTGAAGAAAGGAGCTAAAGGGTTTATTTGAAGAGCTGAACTGTGGCATGCAAACTACAGCTATTTTTTAATGTAAACTGTAAAAATAATACAGTTTGCTTTAAGAAAAATGAACTGTGTGTTTGGCACTCTGTGCTTGATGTAATTCATTTTTAGTATCATCTCATTCAAAGAAAAGAGTTTCTCAGAGACCAAAGGACATGGGTGACAGGGTAGGGACAGGGAGCAGAGGGCTGAAGGGAGCACAGATTCTCATAGCTGTTGGGGCACGTGTTGACTGTCCCAGAACTCCTGCACATCCCTTTTTGCCATCACTCCACACTGCCGCCTATGTCCTGTAAGACCACATGGAATCCTGCTTCATATTCCCTTCTACAGGGCTGGGGATAGGAGTGGACTGGATGGAGATGACTGCTCCTAAAGAGGAGGTCAACAGTGGGGAGGAAGGTTCAGTCTTCCTTTTCCATTTCCTATTAACTGCAAGTCAAACCTGCAACAAAGCCCCTGGAGAGAAGTGAAACAGCAGCTCCAGAAGATTAGGGAATGGGTCTTTGTCCACACTCAGCTGCATCTGTCAGGCTGTCCATACACCACCACCAAACCTGAACTAAACAGCTTTATTGGTGCAGGTGAGTGGCTTTGACAGCTCCTCTAACTCTTTCCAGGAGACCCACAGTGTCTCCAGCAAGCTGAGATCTCAGAGGGAGAACCCTGGCCCCCTTGCTTGTTTTCTTTGACATTGTGGAGCACAGCCCTTTGGTGAGAGGCAGCCAAGAGGTCCTTCCCAGGACCAGCAGAAGGAGGCTGGTGACAAGAAGTTTTTATTCACCTTCCTGTGACTTTCCAGGGCCCTTTTCCTTTTCCTTATGTTTTGCAGAGAGAAACTTGCCAGTTCTTCTCCTCTCAGCAGGATTATCAGAGCTGGCTTCCGATGTGAAGTTTCCCAATGCTGAAAGTTCCTGATCGTCCCTTCCCACAGTGCTGTTGTGAGCCGTGTTGCCATTCCCAGCCGATAACCTATCGGTCGGATTCTGCTGCAGAAAAGCCATTATCTAAGGGAAACAAAAAGGCATGGGAACAGGGGCTCTTTGTACATGGGCAAGGAGCAGTTCATGACATGTGAATTCACCAGATGTTACCACTCTTAATCTTACTAAAATATGCCCTGTACTGACCACAGCTGCTTTATCTGCACATGGAAGGAGTTGGGAGATAAAAGGCATCTTTACTGACAGCGCTGTAATGCCTAACCAGGCAGCCTGGGAGCAATTCCCTGACACGGCCTCACAATTCCTTGCAAATCTGCCGACTGTTGGATTTTGAGTTGTCCTGACCACTGTTTCATTTGACAGTATCCTTCTTTCATGCCTATTCAGATTGAGACTGTTTTCCAGAAAATTACACCATCTTCTAGCATGTACATTGGGTTTATAAAGGACCTTGACTTTTTGTGCAGCTCCGTTGATGCCTCAAGGCCTGCTTTAATGCTCTTCTGACAGTGTCTTGTGTTTGTCTGATTGGAAATATTCCAGGTAATTAAAAAATTACACACCAAATGCTGCTTAAAAATCTATTGTGTGTATATTTATTTTGCATATTTTGGCTTTAGAGGAGGCTCTTTTAATTCTCCATCCCCCCTTTCTGAATCTCCCATGTCAAGACTGGAGCCCAAGCTCTTCTGAAGTCTGCAAAGCCAGAGAGTGCCCTCAGTGATTCCTCTTTATTCCTTATTACCTTTTTTTCTTTACAGGAAACAATATGGGGAGGCTGTGCCAGAAATATTGTAATTACTATTTTTATTATTCCAGAGTATGCAGAGGAGCTTATTATTTTGAAGTCTGGTCATCCCTGTACCCTGCAGTGCCTTAATTTGGAAGTTCACACTTGAAAGGAGAGAGAATTGCATCCGTACTCATCGTCTGTCCTTGTCACAGGCGTGGGGCTGCACTGATGAGCTCTAATCACACGCGTGAGTCCAAAACAGGGAAAGGCAGCATTTCTCTGTGCACAGAATAATCAACTCTGAGTTAAATGCAGTGCTTTAGAGTGATTTGTATCCATCCTCACCCCCGCCTTCTCAGTCTAATTAACTCCTCTAATAGAATTAATCAGCACACTAAATACGAGACTCACTAATGACTGAAAAAACCACACCACTATCTATTCCAAAATACAATTACACTGACAAACTCAATTACATGCCTCAGTCACTTCTGAAATTACTCACCAATATTGGAGTGCGCACAGTTTAAGTTTCATTGTTGAAAGAAATCATAAACACTTTCTAAATCGTACAATGTTTACAGAAATACACAGAAGCACAGCTTTTATTACCCATGTGGCAAAATTAATTTGACACATTGAAAGCAAATGAATAGAGCTGGAGGACTTTATTCAGGCACTATTCTTCCCACTGATAGAATTTACACTGGGGGAACATCTAACACATTAACCTTATTAAACTCTGATGTAGGTAAATAGCATTTCAAAGGGAAGGAGAAAGGATCCAAATCAAAATCCTTACCACATTTGAATGAGCAACATCCAATTCTGCATTTCTAACTGTTCTTTAAGTTTACAACCCCCTTTCACTAAAGTAGACTTTTGCTCTGGAAACTTCTGCAGCAGAAGCAGTCCACAATATGCAATTATGATTTTGTCTTTTAAGTCTGTGGTGAACTCTACAGCTGAAAATAAATTCCCATCAGATTTGGTTATGTGAGTTTAGGTTAATTTACAAGTCAAAAGAGGAAGTAAATGTTGCTTGTGTTTTTAATAACCCAAGTTTATTGAAATTCATCTTGATCCGAAGATACAGAAAGGCTTCCTGAACTTTTTCTTTGTCTGGTCATATGCAGCACCTGCTTCTCAGTTTAATTTATTTTCAAACTGTGATACCAGTCAAACAGTAATATTTCTCACAGAAGGGATAGAGCTGCTCTTGCTTGCAGTTGGGCACAAGTAAATAAAAATTTGAGCTCCAGCCTGACAGTCTGTGTTGAACTTGAAATACCCTCATCTGACTGAAAGCAACAACCTCCCATCCTTAGCAAGAGTTTACATCTATGCAGAACCAGTACAACAAACTGATTTATACCATTTGAGCCTAAAAACTACAGTGGCTCTTGTCTAGCAGGGATTTCTCTGCTCAGTAGAGTAGATTACTGAAGGAACAGCAGATTGATCAAAATTCCTTTGAAAAAAGACAGTCCAGCACTTTGAAGAGTTCTCCAAGAAGGCAAGAACATTCTGCTGGGTCTCCCTTTCTGCTGAGCCTGAGAGAGGCACAGGACCTGTCAAGGGAGGAGGGATCAGAACTCCCAGTTTCGAGCAAAACATTAGAAGAGTTGAGCAGATGCATTCAGAGAGCACCTGCTCCATCCATAGGGATGGAGTGGCACTGGGATGATAGTGGGAAGTTGTGTTTTTATGGATGGATGACACATGCTGTGCTCTGCTGATGTCCATCCCTATGGGCTCTCCCATCCACCCACTCCATCTTCTGCTCTAAACCAGGGGAGAAACCAAAACATAGGAAAGGAAGATTGTTCAGTGCAAAATGATGATTGGCCCGTGTTAGTGAGAAAGCCTTTCTCCTTCCACTTTCCTTAAAAATTATGAATGCTTATCATATGCTGGGACAGTAACATTCAAGGAGCAGGACAACAGAACAGAAAGGATCTCCAGAAAAACTAATCCCATATCTTCTGAGGAATATTTGTTATATTTTGGCTTTTTGCCATGCCCATTTATTTCACAGCATGCCAGTCATCCCTGTCCATACTCCCCTTCCTGCTGGGTTTCCCTTTATGTGCAGCCAGGCAATTCACACCCACTACTCCCTTCCTCTCCTTCAGGTGTTAAAAGGTTGTTTAAAGCAAAGTATTAAACCAGATTTTATTCTAATCCACATGTTTGCAACTCCATAGGCATTCCTGTCAGAAGTGCTGTGACACAACCACACAGTTTCACAGCTGAAGATGCCTGTTGGGATAAAGATAAATTCATGGTATGAAACTGGGGCCACGAGCAAAGGGCTTCTTTTGCTGGAACTCAAGAATAAGACTCACTTTATGAATTAATAGATTTTATACTTTCATCAGTGGAATATCATACATCAAACCAAAACCTTTCAGGAAGGCTGGAGCTATTCCATATCCAGGAACCTTCTTTATTAATTCTGCACATTTCTGCAGTCACCAGTGATGCATTGGATGACACTTGCAAAGCATTACAGACCTGATACAATATTAGATAAAAATTACAAGTGAGAAGCTGTTTTACTGCTATTTATTTTCATCATTTGAGCATCTCTCTCCTAAATGCCATTCTAGTTTGGTTGGTATTGACTTTTCAGGCTGCTGAGAAGTTTTGTAATTCTTTTTTGTTCATAGTTTATGTATAGAAATCAATACCAGTTTGCAATTTGTTGAAACCAAAATGGTCACATTAGGAGAAATATATGCCTGATTTATCCTTGTGTTCTATTCCCAGTCAGAATTGGATTAATTTCTCAGTCAATCTATGATATCTAATAATTAAAAATGGTGATTTTCACATCTCACATGCACTTTTTCTTAACCTCACACTGAAACATAATTAAACAAAGCAAGCAGGAACATGGCTGTGAATCTTCCTTAACATCACTGGTGTCAGTGATTGAGATATCAAGGGTCTGGGTTTCTTTTCTGATCAGAATTTGTGCTCACACCACCAGAAATAGAGATTTCACTGGTTTTCATGTAGAGCAGCAATGGTTAACTGCAAAATTATCATACTCAAGATCTCAGTTTCTGGAAAACAGTTAGAAATTGTTTACAGCTTTCCAACCTAGCTGCAAAAAGTTTGGGTCTGAATAACGTTACCACATCACAACTTATTCACCTCAAATTTCATGTTGCAAGGAGCAAATCCCACTGAAACAGCCACGATTTAGTGTCACTGCATTGTCAGACGTCACTGAAATGTTTCTGGACTGACGCTACCATCTAGTGTCCCGATCACAGACTGCAGCTTCTCTGGGGGGAAAAACGTACAATACACTTGTTTGTTCACTTCTATAATTACATTATCATAAATAATTCATCTCCTGAGACACATGTACAAATAGAAGAGAGAATGAAGGCCACACAATTCCAGCTTCCTTTCCCTCTTGAATTAGAATAGAAAAGCCAACTAGGCACACAATCTTGGGAAAAAACTGTGAGCTGATTTAGTAATAGCTCTCACAGGAAGCCTAAGTGATATGCTTGGTTTTCATACCTTTCTCCCAAAGGTCCAGTAAAATTGAAAAATACATTAATGCTCTTGCAGCACACCTGGGTTATTCAATAAAACTGTCACAGATGAAGTGTGGAGCCTCAGTGCCACACAGGACATCTCTTACTGCCTTAGGAGCATCTTCAGCTCTCCTTGGAGAGGCTCATGAGAGCTCTGCTGGACCAGCCACACCTGAGGACACTTTGCATTTCCTGGTGAGGGGTAGTGAGCATATTTAGAAACCTCTCCAAGATGCCAGAAGAATTATCTTTTCTCTAAAATAGGTTTCCCAAATCAAAAAGCTTCCTTGGAGCCCCCACCCCACTGGTTGTCTGCCCTGTCTCCTTCAGCAAGTGGCAGGCGAATTCAGCAATATCAGCCCAATTAAGCCACAGTCTTTGCCTGCTGTGCCCAGCCTGAAAAAGCAAGTCCAAAGAGCTATCAAGTGAATTGCAAACCCTACAAGACTGCCTGAAGGGGAAGAGGATTCTGTGTTCTGGCCAGGTTGCCGCAGGGAGACTGGAGAACACAGTGGAAGCCACTGAAACACTGAATGCTTTTTTTAAAAAGAAAAGCCTTTTCCAGCTTTTGACTTTCATTACACTTTACAAAACAATTTCAAAACAAAAAGAAGACCACAATGATAAGTTCCCCCTTTGACCTACGAAAACTCCTGTGCCTAAATATGCTTTAAAATCCTCTCATTCTCCCACTTACAGTTTCAATGTGCTGTAACAGTATTTTCAGCCAGAAAAATACTGCATTGGGAACTGTTGAGGCAGCTCTGCTTTATTGCAGACACTGAATGAGCTGTGACAGACTTCACCATGCCAGGCTCACTATAAACATCTTCCACTAAGGCACTGCAGTTCAGAGAAAACCTTTAACCTGCTGATTGCAAATAAGAGCCATTACATTACTTTTGATGCTGCAGCCATAGTGGCACCTTGTTTCTTCAAGGTATTGATGCAATTTCACAATGTGGTCTTGACATCCTCAGGCTGAAGGTATCAATGCTCTTGAACCCTTTTTAGAGCACTAACCTTTCATTTTCAGCATACTTAAAACATGCTTTCCAGTGGACTGTGAAGAAATCTCAAACTTCTCCTGCAGCTCTGCCATCCCAGCTGTAATCCCCAGCACATTTAATTGTCCTTCTCAGACTGATAAAGCAATTTGAAAATCAAAACTACTCAGTTATTTGGGCCAAAGTGAATTTTGTTACTCCAGGATGAAAGTGAAACAGTTCCTGTTGTGGAGTTGTAGGGGTAGAGCAAAGGGACTGGTTGCTGGATTGCAGAGCCCTCTGCAGGGAGGGACAGGACGGAGACTGTTCCCAGTAGAAATCCCCTGCACTGGAGCCAGGAACAGACACCTAGGCACGAAATTTTGGCAGATCTCCGTGCCTGCCCACAGGCCTGAGGGTTTCAATTACCAGCCAAGACTGCAGTGTCAGAGAGCAGCCAAACTCTCCAGTCAGCCAACATTGAAGATACTTTCTCCAGCAAAGAGGGACAGAATCAATGGCCCTTCTCACTCTGGTCTTGCCAGAAATGTGATCAGGACTGACATGGAGGCAAGACATTGCCTCCACTGAAATGACACTGTTGACATCTAAACCTGATGGCTCTTTTCTCTCTCAATGCGAACTGTGTTGCAGCAGCCAAGGAATCCCTTTCAAAGGAAAGTAGTTCTATTGATTTAAGAGAAAACCTTATTTGAGAGATTTGCCACCAACATTCTCCCTTGCCACAGATATCCACCAGCCAGAGGAAGCTGAGTGACTATTCACAGACTGTTTCCACCAGCATGGGAGTGATATCAGTGGACTTTGTCATGTCCTTTCTCTCTCCTTCCACCTGTTAGTGCCCTTAGACACAAAAAAATCTCCCCCTTCTGTGGTTCCCAAGATCCCCAGAGGCCACACAGCTGCTCAGGTTAGGCCTGCCAGGAAATTATTTCAGAGCTTAAAACCAACAGGAGATCTCAGGCTGATTGATTAAGAAAATCTATACAAAGAGGAGAGATAGAGCACTAATCCACCTGTGACAGCAAAACCCCTCTGTGAAACAGAGGGAGCAAGAATGCATTCACTATACTAAGGGGAAACTACTTCCCTGGACACAGGACAATGTGCTAGAGGGTAACTCCAAAGTCTCTAGGATTAGTATTTGTGTTTGTCTTTAGGCATCCATGAAAATTAGGAAACAAAGTTGTCTTATATGAACAACCAAACACAACCCAGAACTTAAATTGTGGGCTTGGTTGGTAGCAGGGGATTAGAACATGGTCAGCCTTTCATCTAAGGAAAATACTCAGGAAAGGCTTAAGATCAACTTACTGTGCAAGAAGAAAAATCAGTGCACCAGCTCCTTCACACTGAAGGCTAATGACTGCAAGAAACAGAGCTTTGCTGTAGCTTGATTTTTGAGAGCAAAAATAAAGTGAAAATTTGACTATTTCTTTCCAGCCCACCCTATTGCTGTGCTCCAAAAGCACCATACAGCAGCACTCCTCAATTGAAAAAGTTTTTGATCTGGAGCAGAACTCGCTGTAGCCCAGGCTGGTAAACCCTCCTTAGGTAACTGCTCAGCTTTATCTTTAATGGATCAGTGTTCCCTCCCTTCCTCAGCTGATGCCAGTCATCCAGGAATCAAAGTCAATCACTGACATGGCTGGGTGTGACAATCCCTTAAAAAGGCAGATGGGAGAGTTCTGGAGGGGAAGGGTGGTGTCTTTCTCCTTTTTCAGAGGGCACTAGGGTAGGAGAGAAGGAAGAGTCTTCAAAGTTAGCTGGTTATCAGGGAATGAGTTAGAGCCAGAAGAGCAGTCTGGCCCAGGTGGAAGGGAAAGCTGGGGAGTGCCCTATGAGAAAATAGGCTGAATAGATAGAGCAGCATGGTGGGAGGTTTTTTTGCTTTATGGTCAAATTTGTCTTATTTGAGAAATGCTATTAGACATTACCTGACTAGAATCACTTAAGTGAAGGTGGGCTGGCTGTAGGGAGTCATGTTACATGGAAGCTCTGCTTGGTTAGCAGCCTGCTCAGATAGGAGTATTATTTTTAGGACCATAGATATTGTTCTTACACTCTGTCGTGGGCTGTGCCACATCCCTCCAGGCTGTGCCTCCCAAAACTGACCCTGCTGTCAGTCAAGGGCAATTTACTGAAAGTTTTGCAGCAGGTAGTGTCCAGGTCTTGATCTTTGAACTCACTGAGTACTCTGAGAAAGCCCTTCAGCAATATTATTCAGAGTTTCAAATTACTTGCCATGCCTTAAATGCTTAAATAGATGCTGAATCGAGTCCTCATTGTGTTTCAAATTGTATCTGAGCTGGAGGGATTGCTTTAACTTTCATACCTAAGACTTGGGACAGATAAGAAGAGCAATTATATGTTCCAAGAGTCAGAACTAGGTGTTTTGACAGTGTTTCTCCTGTCATTTAATAATCCATTGCCCCTTGGTTAATAGCTGTCTGCTTGATTAGCCTTTATAAATCAAAACTTCACGGCTTTATCCCTGACATGTTATACATTCTGAGTCGAGGGTAATGAATCGTGCCGTGGGTTGATGTACTCTGCCTTCCATTTAGAAAAAGTCCTGTGTCAAGGAAACACCTTGGCTTTCAAATTGAGTTATCAATATACTGTCAAAATTCTGAGGAGAAAATGCAGAGGATTCTAATAATGTGCAGCCAGGGATTACACAGCCCTGAGCAGAATACGAAACTGCAGGGACTGGCTTAGCCTGTGCTGGCAGCTCTTGGGTGTCTTCACTAACGCATGAAACTGCCTGCTCTGCATTTCCTGCCTTTCTGCCCGAATCTCCTGCCCACGCTGCCCTCTTTGGAGTGGTGCAGCAGCACCAGCCTGGTTTCACTGCAGCTGATCCCAGAGGCGTCCCCTCCAGGCTCTGAGGGCTGCTGCAAACCTGGGTCAGGAGGCACCTGTGGCACCTCTAGAACAGGTGTAGTTTAAAATGCTGAGATGGGATTCAGTGTGAGCTGCTCCTTTTCCTCAGGCAGGATGATTGCTGTTGGGTCCCAGTGTGAGCAGCAAGGAGAGAAGCATTGGTTCCACTCCTGGATCTGGCTGTCGCTTTTCCTACCAGGCTGGACTGCTCCTCCAAAGCCAAGCACTACTCTCCTTGGCCACTAGATGCAGCTCACGCTGCATTGCAATTTGCTTTGACATCGTTCTACTTTTCTTACGTTAAAAATTATTTCCCTTGTGTTTCTGGGTCTGTGTGGTTTAAGGAGGTTGAATCTTTATCCTAAAATCCTCCGGTTTTATTTCTAAGTCTCCCTCCCCCAAACTTCTTCCTTGCTGCATCAACTGTACCCATTTTGAATGCCAAATCATCACTCCTCATGTCTCCATACAAAAATCTACTCAGCTGCACTGCTTTGATGGACCTGTCAGGGTAATGGGGGGGAAGAAACCAGGTGAGTTAATAGACAACACACTGATTTTCAGCCTCAAGCTGAGCACAGAATTTTACACTGAGCTTCCCACCTCCTTCCGTTTCATTTTCCCAAATAGTTTTTTTGCTGCACGTGTTGCACATCAATGCTGCCTCTCAGTCACCAGATATCCAGTGTAAGGAGCCTCCAGCCCCCACCTCCAGTGTGAGAAAAACCTCAGCACAGAGCCCAGGAGCACACCATGGGATGGACTAAGAGCTCTGTTCTGCTTTTAGTGCCCACCCTGCCTGACACAGCAGCATGAGAGTGAGGCCCTTGGAGAAACAGGGAATCTGCAGCCAGCAGCTGCAGCAGTTAGAGACCCGATTAAGAGCTATGTGAAGTTGTCTTGAGGAGAGCAGAAATCAGTATGCCATTGCAGAAATCAGAATCACTGAAAGCTGGGGCTGGATATCAGAAAGACAAAAGTGCTGAGGAAACGAAGGAGTGACACTGCGGCAGTCCCTGCCCTTCCAATAGTCCTCAGCTCAGGAGTCACACCTGGTGCAGGGCTAGGGGTGCTAGGGAAGGGCTGACTGATGCTCTGAAACACAACCTTTGCCCTGGGTGATTGTGGGAACACTGGGCCACAGTGAGAGACCCCCTCACCTGCCCTAGCACTGCCTCTGAGCAGGTTTTCCAGAATTACATAATGTGTTCCAGTTTACCCTCTGCTTAAACGTGCTTCCTCTTGAAGATGTGCTTTTGGTCTGGATGCTTATTCCTTCCACTTCACCTGCTGTTCAGCCCAGGGGTTCAGGTGCAAAAACAACACCTGAGGAACCCTGAGCTCTCTCCCCTTGCACGTTTGATCCCTGCTGGCTGTGCTTGCTGGGTTTTCAGCAGAAAGGTACCTGCACAAAAGGAACCCATCACCTCCAGGTGGGTGCTAGCCCTGGCTGCCACTGAGGATGGATCAGCCCTGATTCTCCTGGAACACAGAACATGTTACTCTGGCTGTCACTGTGGAATCAACTCCAGCTTAGTAAATACTATTTTCTTACACAATGAGGTTGCTTATGGTGATGATATTCTTGTACTGTGGTATATAAGGAGCTAGAAATTACTGGCAGCAGCTGTGGGTACTTGTAGGTAACAGCTGGGGAGAAGATCTAAAGAGCCTGGTTATTCTATTTTTCTTTGACGCAGTGAGATGTTCCTATTAAGCAATTACCTCCTGGGAGAAGCAGCAAGGTAGCTGCACTATCATTCCTGGGTTGGGTTTTTTTTTTTAGAAAATCTAAAATACTTTTTCATAATGCACCAGATGAGATGGCTCAGACCTGCTGTGAAGGAAGCAGAAAGTAATGCTCACAGTTTGTAATATTTCCTTGAGCTTCTGCTTTTGCACTGAAAAATGAGCTTCCTCTCATTAAAACGCTTTTAAATGACAAATCCACAGCTGTTCTCTCCAGCTTGCTTGAACACAGTAAACTCAAAGTGATCTATGTGATGGCCGTGAGCTAGCCAGCATGTTCTTCCCTTGCTAGGGGCATGGGGATGGTGTGGGAAGCTCTTTGGGCTCTCTGAGGACACATTGCCATCCATCAAGCTCTCCTTTCCATCATAGATGGGACTGAACCAAAGGAAAAGCTTCCTGAGACTGAGCTTTGGGAAGCAGCAGGCGAATGTGTCCTCCAGCATCAGCCATCCAGAGAGAATCCCCCATCCAGACCTGCAGGAGAGGATGGGGAGCTGAGCTCCAAGGCTGGGGACAGCAAATACCTGGAGAAGCAACTGCAGCAATGTTGGTCTGCCTGAGCATGCTGGATCAAATCCCGTGTATCTCAGCAGGGGAAGCAGAGCCTGGCTTTTGGAAACCCAGCACTGCTGTTTTGTGCAGGTGCCACCAACCCCTCCCAGTAGAGCCAGTCCCAGTCCATAACCCTGGCTGTCAGCACAGGGCCATCCTGCCTCCCCTCCATAACAAGAGCTTGATTGGTTTCATTTCACATTGAGGAAAAATAGAGCAGAAAAGGAGAAGCAGATGTTTTTAGACAATGTCTACAGCTCCTGGAGCTTCAAAGAGCTTTTTGATTGCACAGACTTTAAAACACATATAAAAGAGAGCCTCTCACTGTATTTTCACTAGGGTAAACCTTCACTGAAATTTGTATGAGGAGAGGTTGTCAGACTGAGCCAGCATGGGAAAGTCTTATTGCTCACAAATTATGTTTAAAATCCTTTTCACTGTTGGCTGGTTATTTTTTCTCTCATGTGCTGCCTTGGAGCCATGTTCAACTCCTGCCTGTGCTAGTCATTATGTACAAAGCAAGGCAGGCTTGCAGCTGGCAGAGGGTTTGTTTCCCTCCAAAGGCTGCTGCCCGGTGCCACCAGGAGCTGCATCACTCCCCCTTGGGCAAATGTAGCAGAGAAATTGCAGCTCTACCAGGTACAGCATCTCAGTGCTTCCACTTGCACTTCTTTAACCATATCCTTCAGACTACAGGAAATAGCAATGACCAGGGGAAGGCCAAGTTCTTCCAGATGGGAGTGCAGTTTTCATCCTAAATACAATTTCTGGAGCAGCACATTTTGTGAGGCTGGTCGTGTCTCTCTAAGAGCTGGAGGACTGTTGTTACTGCAGGGAGGAAATGGAGAGATGCATTTCTTCATGCTGAAGGAGTCCAGGAGATCTTTCAGGGTTTTAATTGAAAAATCCCCTTTTCTGACCATTTTGAGAACTTTTCTCCTACCCATATGAGGACCTGAAACAGCTTTGAATGTCACAAAGCAGGCACAGGGCCGCCAAGTAAAAGCAGAGATGCATGACTGTCAGGAAATCCTGTCATCAGCTTCAGGTCATTCCTCTGTTCCTTCTGCATGAATCCCACCTGCAGCTCCATTCATCCTACACATTGCAGGGTCCTTTCCCAGAATTTGCTTTTAAATGCCTAGGTTTCTGTTCCCTTGCCTGATAAAGGAGGAAGCATTTCTACTTTGATTCCCTTAAGCTTCTATTTCTCACAAAGAATTCTTCAGGATATGATAATTTTTTTGCAAAGTTACCTTCTGAGTGAGTTTTATTCTTTAATAACAAATTTAATTAAAGCTTGGCATCCTTATTTCTTATCCAGAGGCTTTGGACAATGTTCTCTGCCTTCTCAGAAGGCTCCTGAGAAAGATGCTGCTGAGAAAGGTAACACACAGGAGCTGTGAAGTGGTGGTAGATGCCAGCACTGTGTCTCCTTTTGCCATCTTTAAACTGGGAATGATGTTCACCTGCATCTTTCCTTACCCAGATTTGTGGCCCTGTAATGATCTCGATACCAACAGACATTTCAGCTGAGGGAAACACGAGTGACTCTACTGTCTCCTGGTTACCCTTCCTTCTCATCATTTCTCACTAGACTTCATCTCCCGGCCCCTGGTACAAGGAGGAGGTCTTCTTGGGGAGCAGGTCACATCCCTGGGCAGCCCCCAAGTGATAGTTCTGTATTTGGGATGCCTGACTGCCATGGGCCTCTCTCCTCTGCAGAGGTTTATAAGCACCATGGTGCTATCTGAAAGCAGGGCTTTTGTTCAAGCTCTTTATCAAGGAGTTAATGAGTAAATGAGCTAATGAATAAAGCACTGTAAGCCATGCTGAGAGCCTTGTGTCCTTAGTAAGCTGGCCAGGGTATCAGGGTTGACAAGTTCAGGTCAGGTCCAGGATGGACTTTCTCTCCATGGCTACCCCAGGAACACCCAACACCAGCAATTCAGGTCCCAAAAGCTGCCTTTCCACCCACTCTTGTTCTCCCAGGGGCTTCTCCTCCCTGGGCTAAGGACTGCATTTCATCCAGAGGCCTCCCAGATGGGGCTGGCACACAGCAGGGGTGTGCTTGGCCATGCATCCTTCTCTTGCCATTATTATTTTTGTGCTCTGTTTGTGCATCTTATGCAGAGGAAATGGGAGCTGGCTGCTTAGGCAAGCTGGATTTTATACTGGGATAAGGTTTTGAAATTGCCTGATCCCATTGGGAGCCTGTCACTTAGGTCCAGGGGAACTTCACAGACATGTTGGCTTTAGTGAGCTGTTCTTGTCTCCCTGAGCTCATAGCCAAGAAAATGGACTAGTATCTGCCCTGCAGCAAGGCTGAGGTTCCCAAAAGCCCCTCTGTTTATAAAAATCACATATTTCTGCAGCCAGCTGAAGGCAGATAATGTATAAATGCTCCCGTATGTCTCACAAGGCTTTCCCTACCCCTTTGCACAGCCACCTGACACCGCTCTCCCACAGCTCCAGGGGTCCTGTGAGACCACAAGCCTTCAACAGCAGATTGCATCAAAAATGATAGTTTGGAACTTTTTCACTCTCAGCATAATTTCTCACAAGCACAGTTTTTAATTTGATTTCTTCTTGGCTTGTTTCCTCCTGTGGTGTACACACATCTTGCAAGCAATGAGGAATTTGGATGTTGCTTCTCATTTCCCCTCAGCCTTCAGGATCCAAGTCCTGGTTATCCTTTTTCCCCTCAATGTGGAGAAACAGAACAGCATGTTGGGAATCAGCTGTGAAGCTCTCAGCCAAAAGCTGAGTAGGAAGCTTCTTAGGATGAGCACTGGGTACTACGTGTCATCTCTTAGCCCACCACCAGGATATGCACCACAACATGACATTGGGTGCCCAGGGAAAGAATTTGGCTGTGTTAGCTGCCCTTTCCCTTTTCTGCAGTCCTGGGTAGAGTCACTAGCCAGAAAACTTGTCTGTTCCTTCTTGCAAGGGACAGCAGTATGCATGACTTCTTGAAGAGGAAGACTTGCTGATCCCCATGTTGAGAATATGTCCCTGTCTTCACTCTCTAGATGTTCTCCTTTGCCCTGCCTGCACATTCCCCATTTTGCAGCTGGAAGAAGCTGGTAGGAAGCCACTTGTACCTGTGCAAAACCAGCCCTGGCTGCAGGAAATGTTTTGCCAAGAGCAGAGGAACGGCTGATGCAAACTATTGCTAAAGACTGCAGATAAGCTCCATGCTGCCAGGCTAGCTTGAGTGGGCTTACACTGCTGAGCATGGGGATTGCTCCTGTTCCTGCATGAAACATTGCAAAGGAAGATTAATCTGTGTCAGACATGAAGTCAAAACTCCCAGAAACCTATTTGCAGCTCCTAAGAATGACCACTCTCTCCTGGTATCCCTCTTGCAGATCTTCCATGCTGAAATCTGCTCCCTGGGCCATTCTCCTGCTGTGGCTCCTTCTGGGATGCCTGAGGAAGGTGTGCTGGTATTTCTCAGTCCCATTGTTTCATATTTTGGGATTATAGTAAGTTACACAGCCTTGGCTCCCAGGTATGTCAGGCCCTGGCACAGGTTGCCCAGAGAAGCTGTGGCTGCCCCATCCCTGGAAGTGTCCAAGGTCAGATTGGACAGGGCTTGGAGCAACCTGGGATAGAGGAAGGTGTGCCTGCCCATGGCAGGGGGTGAAACGAGATGAGCTTTAAGGTCCTTTCCAGCCCAAACCACTCTATGATTGTCCTTCCAGTCCCATGTTGGTCTTGTCTGTGTTTTGGCAGGTCCAGGGGTACTCTGCAGGTAGGATGAGAAGCACTGAGAGCTGAGATGAGCACAGTGGCTGTGCCTGTGCCGTGCACATGCCTGGTTTCCCATGCACATGCCAAGAGCAAGTAGTGCCCAAAGA
Source organism: Corvus kubaryi (assembly GCF_017639235.1). NCBI lineage: Eukaryota > Metazoa > Chordata > Aves > Passeriformes > Corvidae > Corvus > Corvus kubaryi. The sequence goes on from NW_024580670.1 coordinate 5,945,398, forward strand.
CATTCACCATAAGAAATCATCACAAACTTAAAGAGGAGGGATGTACAAGGAGTTATATTTACAGTAACTAATTGCTGGTACAGGGTGTGCATAAGGTGATTAAAAAATTCTCCTCTCTGCCTTGCTTAATAATCTGGAAAAAACCTGGCATACTCTCCAGGACTGCGGAGTTTAATATCTGGCTGATGATGCTAATTTAATTACTTGCCAGCAGGTGGTGCCCAAGTAGAAGAAGGGGACAATTTAATGCAGTATTCTCACAATTTAATATCATATTCTCACTCCAAGTGCAGTTGCGAGTGGCGTTTCATTTTTGAGCCGTGCTCCAGCCATTCAGACATTTAACAACTCAGTATTGGTGTTTTCTTATTTTCTGCTTCATCCCATCTCCCCAGACAGCTTCCAGATCTTCATGGCTTGTGAGAGGGCTGGGAAGTACCAGCTGATTGCAAAGAAAGCAGTTCTAAATGCACAGCCAGTCTGAAGGGGCTGCTTGGTCCCACTGCAGCTGAAGCTGTGGGAGGGGACAGGTCAATCCAAACGAGTGTCTCATGGCTGGTAGGCTGCAGTTTTTCCCAGCTGCACTCCTTGCTTCTAGAGATTTATACAAAAAATGTGCCAAATAATGAGCTTGGGCACTGTTGAATGTTTCATGCAGGAGAGAGAAGTGACTTCTCTTGGCCTCCTTTTAAAAATACAAGGAGAGGGATTTTGTGTCATCTGCTTTCTCCTGCAAAAAAGACATGAACCTACTCAGCTGGTTCCCACTAACAGCCCATACTAAACAGATGCAAAAATACCAGGTTTATGTATTCTGTAGCTCTGGCAAGTTGCTGATCTGAGTGGTTTTTGCAGGTGCTAAAACACAGAACACAGGCACTGCCTCTACAGGGCTTGCAAGCTCTTTAAAGGAAAGTACAAACCCCTACAATTCCCTAACTTCAGTGAACAGTGAGAGCAATTTCTCCCTGGATTAGGACAGGAAACCTGTAAAGAGCACTTTCATGATCCTGCTTCCCTGCACTGAGATTAGAGTGAAGCTCTGCCACTTTGCTGTGGTTACACTGGCTTATGTTACATGAAGATGGTCACACTCAGCCCAGCCTGGGCAATGGGAGAAGCAGGACAATATCCAGGCATTTCCCAGCTGAAAATCAGCCTTGTTAAAATATAAGCTGGACGCTCATCGGGAGGGAGTTGGGGTCTTGTTACTGCTGAAAGCAAAGGCCAAGGTAAGTGGGTAATGCCTGGGAGTGACTTTTTCCTCTGATCAATGAGAGAAAAGGGCCTGAGCCCCCTGGGAGCAATCTCTGCTGCAGGAAGCTTTCTGCTGGTTGGAAGGCAGAGTATCTCCTCTCTTTCCTCTTGTTGAAATTCCTGACACGAGCAGACAAGCCTGATTAGAGTCAGTATATACTAGTCCTTTAGGAGCTGAGCAGACAGGGAAGACAGGGAAGAGATTGCTTGCAGGGGTAATTTATGCAGTTATTCTCCTTTTTTTCCCCCTATGGAGAACATAAAACGCTTCTGCTAGAGAGGAGTTGAGCCACTTCAGCCATCTGCAGAGATCACCAAACATGGATTGCTTGAAGGCCTGAGAGTGGGTTGGGCCCTTTGCAATGGCACTACCTGTGAATTAGCCACATTTATCTCATTGGAGTGGGGATCTTGGCCATTTCACCCTCTAGAGAGCTGAAGAAAATAAAAGCTAGAACTTTACAGGGTCCAAATATATATCCTGGAAGGAATGGAAAGATGAGGGTACTAAATGATGAGCTCTTTTGTTTTACTCCTTGGTAAGCTGGTCTTCTGATCCTTGCTGAAAACATACAGTGCTCTCATGGATCAAGCCTGGCTTCTGTCAGTGCTGCAGATGGTTGTGCAGCTTCTTCTGCTGTATTAATGCTGACAGCCATGCATCACTGAGAGGTTTGCAGAAAAGGTCCCGCCTGCTTTGTGTTTGCACTGGGAATCCAGTGCAGGAACAGCAGAGAAAGCACATGGAGGACTCAGAGGGAATGATTTGTGCTGCTTTACTGGCACACGTATACCAAGAATGTGGTTTCAAACCTTGGTGAGCCTCAGCTTCCTTCATGATGTGCTCTGGACCACACCAAAACACCAGGTGCTCCCACTCCTTAGATATTGGACAAGCCCAAATGTAGTGGCAAAGAGTTGCAGAAAGGCAGAGTGGTTAGGTGGCCCGGAAAGCACCAAAATTCCCCCAGTCACGAGACATTCAAGTATAGAGGGATCCTTTGTTTCGTGCCCATTGCAGCATGACCCTCCCCAGCCGGTGTTTGCTTTCCCAGTCCAGCACAGCTGGCTCTTAACCAGGTCTGCTGTCCCTGCCACTGCTCAGCTGCCAGGCCAGGACACCAGGACACCTCTCAGTGCTCGTCTTCAAATCCCCTCTCAGACACCAGTGCTTGTGGTGGTGGTACACAGGCAGTACCTCCAAGGAGGTAATTTAATCGTGTACCCTCTCCGCTCCACTATTTCCCAGAGAGGCAAAGGCCAGGCATTACTGCACAAGTCAAGACAACCACACAGTCTGTTCAGCTTATCTGGGAGATAACGTTTTATCAACATGCCAAGGGCTACAACTAATGAGGCACAGAACAGAGGAAGCCGAGTGCAGTAACTGGTGTGTACCCTCTTTCCAAACACTGATAACAGTACCTTGCAGGGAAAAGCACACAAAGAACTAATGAGTAAACACCCAGGATCCAGGCAGAGCCAGCAGCATCCCTAGACATTTGGTCTATTCTTACCGGAACCTACGAACTGCTGCAGTACCAGCCAGCAAGAGTTTACAGGGTATCTCAGTCACCTGTTTTAATTCGTGCATAAAATTTAAGGTTTTCTGAACAAAGACTGAACCTTGAGGGTCCCCAGTCACAAAGAAAGCTGCTGGTGGGGCTATGAGCAAGTTTCTGCAGTCAGTCTGTATCGTTTTCTTGATAACCTTTCCTTGGCCCTGACAGGGGATGCCAGCAGATCCCTTTGTTTGAGGAAATTCTAATGACAGTGCAAACAACCAAAGCATTTACAGGGAGCCAAATCAGTCCCTGATGGAGGGGGATTAACACATCCCAGGATACCCCTGTTATACTTGAAAGCAGACATACAGCAAAAGCTCTGGGAAACTTCTGTTCACTTCAGTCTCCTCTTGCAGGCCTGCCCAGGGCATGCAGGGGTTTCCTGAGGGAAAGAAGGGAGCTCCAGAGGGAAGCATGGCTTACCCATCAGGTACTACCAGCAAGCAGAAAGCCTCAGCCCAAGAGCAGTGTGTCCTTGATAGGCAAGAGGGAAACATCTGTTTCTGTAGGAGACTGCTCTTGCCAAGAGCAGGAGGCTCAAGCAAGAGGGAAGAAAGTGTTATGTGGGCAGAGAGCTAAAATCTCTTTTGTAATGCATGCCTGAGAGAGAATAGGCTTGAGGTTTAAACATAAGATGGCAGAGTCAAATCTAGAAAAATCTGCCCTGTTGCACCAATAAACTCCTGGGTGGACATCGACTCCTTAAAGCTCCTGATTTTTTCTTGGTGATGTTATCTGAGAGAAAAGAAGAGTCTGATTGCCCAGCTATGGCTCTTTTTTTCCCCACTGCTTTTCTGGTTAAGAAAGGAATTATTTATCACCATTGACTAAATGCTGCACTTCATTACTGGCTGCTGTTTCTCACAAAGAAATAAAGCTGAACATTAGCCATAATTTAGCAAAGTGCTGCAGATTGCAGTGCTGAGGGCAATTAAACAACGCAAAGTAGTCAATCCCTTCACCATCCCCTCCTTCAGCAGGGCTGGGCCTGGTGTTAGACACCAAATCTCTTCCCAGCCTCATAGGGCCAGGACTCAATGCAATCCATACTCCCTGTACCTGCTCTGAGGAGAGGTTTAGCTCCAACTTTAAAGTGATTGTGGCTGCGAAAGGAGAGCTGTCTGTATTTTCGAGTATATTTTACCTTGTCAGTGACTAAAGCTTTAACACTGGCAGCTTCCCAAGCCCTTTCCCCTTTCCAATTTAAATAAAACCAGAAAACAGTTACACTGGAATGAGAGGCTGCTGTTTCAGTCTTGCTGGATCGCACTCTTTTGCCAAGGGTCAGGAAACCATCAAATCACAACCCTCCTCCAGCCCTAGGCCTCAGGTCACATTTTTGGAAAAATCCAAGCAAGGCTTTGCACAATCCATCACACCTGGACTCAGACTTTTTTGTAAGTAATATATTTTGTATTAATATAACACATTTTTAGGGATTTCTTGCCTCCAGGAATTCTGACTGAGGCCAAGAATTTATTAAAGAGTTTAAAAAAAGAGACGTTTATATCCATAGGAAGGATATCCAGGAGAATAGTTAGCATACACAAGGCTGCAGACTTTCAGAAAGGATATAAACTCAGTCAAACATCAATAAACAATAAGCTGTTTTCAGTCTTTGCTGTTTCTCTCCCACTATACCTACTGATAAGAGGTAAAAGCTTTCATCTGGGGAGTTGGGACAGATGGTTATTGCTCCTGAAAGGAAAGAGTCAACACCAGTTTCTGGTAGAAATTCAGAAAATGTCAGAAACATTTGCAGACAAAATTTACCCTGATGAAAGTAATGGAAGTCATTTGCCTTAGAGATAGCAAAAATCACAGAATCAGCAAGTGGCTGAGGCTGGGAGGCAGCTCTGGAGATTGCCTGGTCCCTGCTCAAAGCAGGGTCACCTACAGCAGGTTGCCCAGGAACGTGTCCCACCGTGTTTGAACACCCACAAGGAAGGAGAAACCACAGTCTCTTTGGACAACCAGTTTGAGTGTTCAGCCTTGCTCATGGTAAGAAAGTTGTTTGTTATGTTTAAGTGGAATTTCCTGTATTTCAGTGTATTTCATTGTTCTCTCACTGGGCACCACAGAGAAGAGTCTGGTTGTGTCTTTTTTACTTCCTCCATCAGGTATTTGCATACACTGACAGGATTCCCCCAAGCCTCCTCCTCTCCAGGCTGAGTAGTCCCAGCTCTCTCAGCCTCTCCCCATCGATGAGATGCTCCAGTCCCTTCATTGTCTCTGTGGCCCTTTACTGGGCTCACTCCAGCATGTCCATGTCTCTCCTGTAATGGGGAACCCCGTGCTGGACCCAGCCTTCCAGATGTGTCTCACCAGTGTGAACTGGGAGGCAGGAGCACCTCCTTTGACCTGGTGATAGTCCAGGAGACCCATGGCCTTCTTTATCTTTAGTCACACTGCTGCCCCATGGGCAGCTCAGTGTCCATCAGGATGCCCAGGATCTGCCCCACAGAGCTGCTTTCCAGCCTGGCAGCACCCAGCCTGTCCTGGTTCAGGGGGTTATTCCTCCCCAGGCATGGGATTCTGTATTTGTTAGCCCATTTCTCCAGCCTGCCAAGGTCTCTCTGAAGGGCAGCACAACCATCTGGCACACCGCCAGTCCTCACAGTTTTGTGTGGCCTGTGAAACGTCTGTCCCCTCTCCTCCCTTAAGCTCCCAGATTCCTGAACACCCCCATTTTTCATCAAGAGGGGACATTTTAATGTGGCTGCAACTGAAAGAGGCTTTCAACAAACCATTTCTCAGGTGCTGCAGCCCTTGATCCTCCTACGGACTCATCAGTGTTCCCACGTTTCATCACCCCAGGTCCTCTGAGCTCTGACGTACCGGTCTGATGGAAAGAGAACACAGGGAAAAGAGAAAGGGCGAGGGCTGCATAAGCAGAGAAGGAATCTGGAGAGTACCTCTAATTAAGTTATTAGTGAACAAAGCCAAACACCTTTACAAAATGAAAAGATCATCTGTGAAGCTGGCACTGAATCCAGCTTCTAAAATTAGTTCAGAGAGGGAAGATTGATAGATAAAACACCAGCCAAGGAAAAGCCATTAATTGCCAGGACAGGCAGCTGCTCTCTCTGCACTGCAGGCATTAACTGCGGTTAGAGGCAGGAAGAATTGGATTAAGGGTACCAGAGATGATAGGAACCACCATCCTTGAACTGAGATCCCAGGAGAACCAAAAGACCTGGAGGTGAATTATTAGCAACAAAAGGTCTTTCAGCCTGCTTGGCCACCCACTGCTTTAATGAAGCTTAGAGAAACCAAGGACACTGACAAGGGAATAGACACAGCCATGGAAGATGAGCTCTTTTACACAGCATTTGGCCAAGCACCTTCTCAGGCCATGGTTCCCAAACGGGGGCCATGAGATAAGTTCACACTTCCCTTCTAGGATTTGACAATGCAGCTGATTACAGTACCTGCAGCAGCAGTGAGGAGCACCAGATTAAGTGACTTTATGTCAAACCTAATGCTCACAGAACCACTGGCTGGCCAACACCTTTGTTGTGCTGCAGGAGGGCTCAGCAGTAACTGTTCTTCAGGAGGAGGAGAGAGATTGCAAACCAGCTCAGCGAATTCTTCCATTTATAGTAACCAAAGGATGAAACCCATTTAATAACCTTTCTACAGGTCATTAACTGAAGATAAATGCCATGCAATTATGAATATATCTGATATTTATTATAATGGCACCGATCATAATGAATTAAGTCAGTGTTTAGGTGAGTTATTTCTATAGGTAATTTAAAGTAAGTTAAATTTTCCTTTACCAGATCTGTTTTAAAGCTTATTACTTTATCTTTAATGCATGATCAATCACTTAATGACAGCTTTTGGCTGTGCATTAGTGAACTCCAGTTGATGCAATATTTCTTCTAGTAAAGGAAGTACATCATCTTACGCAGTTTCAGGCAGGTCTTGAAAGAAGGGCTGAGAGTGAAAGTATATGTACATATTTCTCTTCAAAGGAAGTGAAGGTGAGTATTTTCAGAGTCTTTAGAGGAATTCCACAACCTCTGTTTGCATGTGGTCAAAGATCAGTGGATTAAAGACCATGGCTGCAAAACAGGACTGAAGGTAATTCTCCATCAATGACAGTGATAGTGGTGCTCATGGGTTCTTTTCTGAAATTTAACCAGCATAGAGTGAAACCATGAGGAAGATCTTATGTCTAACAGAGTTTAGGAGAGGATGACAGAAGGACAGGATTGTGTGACCTTCAGAAAACAGAATTAATTCAAAACTAGGAACCTTATTCACAGCTATCGTCAGTCTAATTAAACTGTGATCGAAAGGGACATCAGGAAGTGATGTAATACCTAAAGCATATAGCTGAAAAAATGACCTTTCTTGGTGGCTACTGAACTTTGGCAAGACAGGCCACAAACACCAGCTATGAGCTAACTATGGTATGGAACTGAAAATTAAACCATAAAACTGAGAGCCTTCAAATAATAATGAAGAGGGTATTTGGGATGCAGAAGCACAGAGCAGGTGCGAAGCAAGGTCTTCAAAAGTACTTGGAGGGCTTTTCTTGGACCTCATAAAGAAGAAAAGGCACTTTTTCTGTGTTCTGCACACCAATATTTAAGAATACTGATTTGGTTGAACATTTTTCTAATGTACTTCAATTTCTATCTTATCAAGAAAGAAATGTAGTTGAAAAGGACTGCTCAGCTGCAAATGTCTTCTTAGAAAGAGATTTAAAATTTAATCTTTTCAGAGGAAGAAAAAATTAAGCTTTTTAGCCTCTGAAGTTACTTTCTAAATCAGTGTGCTGGACGTCCAAATGAAGCTTGGGGAGCTAAGATTTGTACTTGCTGCTGAGCAGCAAATGCCAGCAAGGTAATGCATTTTGTTAGGCCCTGATGACAAGAACAATCTATTAGGGAAGCTGGGAAGGTCAAATGTGACATAATGAAACCTCCCAGCATGTCATCTTTCAGCAGCCATAACACTGCTCCCTGCCCATGCCGGGGATCAGCCACGCAGCGGTGTGCCCAGAGGGGATGGGATCAGGGAATGTGTTCAGAGATGGTGTCGGCCAATCCCGACTCCCCAGGGAACTGCAAGCTCCCATCTGTTGTGTCTAACGAATAATACTGTGAAAAACATGTTTCAAAATTTGATCACAACCATGCTCTGCACTTCAAGGTGGCCAGCCCAGGGTCAGGTTCAGCTGTTTCACCTGCTTGTTTGACTGCCAGCACGGTGTCCCCTGATGCTCCCTGCCTCAGACAGGTGGAATGCTGCTGCTGAATTTTGTGCCTCTGAGCTGCTTCTTGTTCCCTGTACTTGGGCTTTTCAAAGTATCTTGAACCTTTTGCAGAAGGAAATTACAGATTCTTGCCATTAGCTTGTTAAGTTCATAGAAAGCTCCTGGTACCAAATAGCCTTTTTGGAATCAGAGAATAGTAGAATGCTTGGGTTGCAATGGGTGTTAAAGACCACCTAGTTCCAACCCCTCTGCCATGGGCAGGGATACCTTCCACTAGACCAGGTTGCTCAGAGCCCTGTTTAGCCTGTCCTTGAACATTTCCAGGGATGGGGAATCCACAGCTTCTCTGGGCAACCTGTGCCAGGGCCTCCCCATCCTCACAGGGAAGAATCACACAAGTCTTACACAGAAAGCTTATTTCACTAAAAATGCCACATAAGCAAAGACACAAAGACCTTCTACACGGCTTTGGTTTCTGCTTTGGTTCTTCTGCAGAACCACGGTCTCAGTACAGCCCTCATTAGGGCTGGGTTATAGGCTCAGCAACACAGAAGCACATCATGATGTAGCTACACTTTCAATATGAGGTCAGACCCAGCTTGTTACTGCACTGATGAACTCCATTAGCTGGACTGTTTATTGGAGATCTGTACTCAAACCAGATTCTATTTTAGCACCAAGACCCCCAGTCATGGTGGCAGGGTCTGTGCTACTTCTCAGCAAAATGGTTCACAAGTGATATTGTTACAGAAATCTCCCTACCTTCTTACCTGCAGCCTTCTCTCTGAAACAAGAAAAGAGGTTTCTACACTGTGACTCACCATCCTGGTCAGGCTCTTTCTAGGAGTCCTGATTTGCTTTGGGTGTAAAAAAATAGGATGTCTGGACAGTAAAACAAATGAACAGCTTTTAACAGTGTAAAACATTTTGTGCTTGCTGCCAGCTGGAGCTAAACATGTTTAATTAAGGTGTGTGAGCTTGAAAGAGGCTAATCTTTGCTGCTGAGGCTAATTTTTGCTGGTTTATTAGATAATACAGTAAAAGACAGATTGAGGCTCCCTTTTTTCCCATTTTCTTTTCCTTGTCACCACCAGTAAGCAGGAGGGGAGATAAAATCCCTTCGCATGAAATCATTTCAGTGAAGGACCAGAACCAGTACAATTAAGCAGAGGCACAGCTGTACACCTCACTGCGCACGCCAGGTCCCATTCCCCATTTCCCCCATGAGGATATTTCCAGAATGACTGCTTGGGCTAAAGTTCATAATTAAAGCTGTAAATCTTGGCTCACTGCTAAATTTGCCTGCACACAGAGAGAGAGAGTGGGAGGGAAAAGGAGGAGAGTCTATCTCCCTCCTGGGAAGCCTTGTTTACTAGTATTTTGTAGGTTTTCTTATGCTGGTGGTGCTTATCAGCTATGATAAGAGGCGGGTACTGAGAGCACCCCAGTATGGAGATTTTTCGGGGCCTTGACAACTATCAGCAGTGCTGGCTGGTTTCCCTTTTGCAGCAGTAATATGTCAGTGGAGCCAGATGTCTTCACACAGGGCTCCCACACTGGCAGCGAGATTTGGGGGTTGATTAGGGACGTCCTGATGCCATGAAGCACAGCTGAAAGCCTCAAAGTAAAACACTTCACTGTGACTGAATCATCCCCACTGCCACCCGTACAGCAGCACCCTGGGAAGAGCGGGACAGAATTGGGACCCCAAGAAAGACCTTAGGAGGTCGTTGGATACCCATGAAGGATTGTAGCTTAATTCCAATGAGTAATCTGCTGCCTGTAATTAATAGCTGCAAGTTGCATGTGTTTGCAGCAGAAAACTGGTGAGCACATCCCTGCTTTCTTGATTCTGCAGTATGTACAGGAACGAGATGGAGCACAGCTCCTGCCAGGGACAGAGAGCTGGCCCAGCTGTGACCCACCCCATCCCCAGCACGGGCAGAGCTCCCTCAGCCCTGCAAATCCTCCTCTGGAACTATCTTGACATGCCTTGCTTATGGACAAGATGAAGTATCACAGCGAACACCAGCAGAGTATTTACAACATTTGAGGCTATAACACACTTTCTGATAGGCCATGTGAATCTTAGATTTTTTTTTTCCCCCAGAGGAAATGGCATATCTAATTTACCAGAAACTATGATCCTCTCTCATATACTTCTGATGGGGCTGCTTATATGCAAATCCCTCCTTATCGTTTGTCCATAATCTGTCTAAATGTGGCAGAATCAGGTTTTATTAATAATATTTGTATGCCCATGGCACAGGGCTGAGTCATTGCTTGCAGTACACAAAGCAAGACAAAGCAGTGGAGCATGTCTATTAATAAACATGATAAATTCATACCTTTGTGAGTAAAAGTTGCACGTCTCTGCTGAAGAGACAGCCCTTTGTTGAAATAGTGATTTATTGCTATTAAAATTGTGTGATTAGCCAAGCTTGGAAAGCAGACCCAGAAAATCTCACGGCTGCCTACTCACATGATGAGTTTCACCAAGCATGGAAATGCAGGAACATTTTATCAAGTCAGAACTTCAGAGGAAAACATTTAATTCCAAGGTCAGTTCCTGATGATATGGTTGTAGCTTTTCAGTCACAAAATTACTACATGGTTTATAATGAAGTTTATATTTGAAATGCTAAAAGATTCACACACAGACCCCAAAAAAAGGAAAGTCAGGAGAAAGGCTGTGATAAAGCCAAATTATATGGCGTCAATCAGCCATCTGTTGTGCACTGTGGTTTCTAATGATCAAGGTGAAAACTTCAATGGGCTGTAAAAATAGAGAGTTACAACATCCACTCTCCCTGCAGTTAATGCTTCCAGCATAGTCAACGGGATGTAATGTACTCTGGAATTACCAACAACTTCAGTGCTATCATGCACAAACCTGAGCACCTGATGGCCAAGGTGGGACATTCAGCCAGGACACACTATTAGTTGTGGATACACCATGTAGGGCTCTGTTGTGAAGGTCTGATGAGTTTTGGAAAGGAAGGAACAATCCCTTAGTGTGAAAATCGTGCTCGTCTGAGTGACCCCGCAGAGCCCTGGACTGTGCCATGTGCTCTCTGCTAATCTTTACATAATTAGTAAATGAACTTTCATTTGGAGACTCTCCTTTATGTGACCACCCACCCTCTGCTGGCTCATTTTACTTATCTCAAATACCTCAATAACAGAATAATATGAACTCATCAAAATCCTCATCTAATTCAAATTCAATGAAACCTTTTTGCTGGCTACCTTCGTGCATCCATTTTAAAAGTCTCCAAAGGCAATGTTTTCTTTACTTTTCCTCCTACAGGGTATTTTCCTTGTCACCTTTGTGGCAAATTGTCTTTTTTTTTTTTTTTACAGAAGTGGTTGCTCTTACTGTGTCTTCTCACTGGGGTTGAGCTCATCATTATGGTTTCTTCTTTTGAAGTGATCATGGAGACAATTTGGCCATGGAGGAGTGAGACCCCTCGGACCTCAGAGAAAGGAACCAAGGCTTGTTGGTTCATAATGAGCAACTCAGACTTTTGTCTTCTCCATTACACCTATGTGGAAGCAGGGAGACACAAATTCTGCAGTAATTACCCAAATACATGGCCAGGAGGAGATCTTTTCTGTGAAGATGCAGCTGTTTTTCATTTGTCTTATACATGGATGATCTTTTCTCTTTGCTTTACACAGGACACTTTCTCTGTGAATATCTGATAAATACAAGCGGGAATTTGTGTGCTGATTCCATGAAGATCATCAAGATGCACTGGATGGATGATTACCAGGTCTTAGAAAAAGATAATGATGGATCTGTGAGCCTGAGTTCATTTGACTTGTTGCAAGTATTGGGGCCAAGGTCAGCAGGTGCAGATTGGGTCAGATTTCATGAACACAACTGATTAAATGCTGCCAGGCAGCTGCCAGCCAGAACCCTGCAAGAGCATGCTCCTCATGCCAACTTCTCTGCTTGAAAGCACATTGCAAACCATAAATCTGAATCTGTGAGAGAGTCAGCCCATTTCATGGGGTTTGGCTGCGGCTGCTGGAAGAGGCTGCAGTCGTGGGGTGCTGGACTTGGGGTGCTGGGCTCAGCATCTGCTCCATCACCTGAGAAATAAGAGACTGCTACTAGTGGAGCCTGTGGTATTGCAGAGGCGCCACAGCATCCATAACTTAATGTGGGAGCCTCATCTGTAGCTGGTGAAGGTAGAAATCAAGATTGAGGGGACTACTGTCTGTCCCTCCCCAGTCCCTGCTGGACCCACTAGGCAGCATCAGCCAAGCTGAAGAGCAGTGAGGAGACCTCAGTGGTGATACAGAATGTAGGTCTCAGGCTGAGCAGAGTGACCCAGATTACTCCAACAGGAGCCACCACAGCAGGAGGTCAGCAATTATCTGCTTCATTTGGCTTGGGCACAAGTGAACAAGTGCAGGCTGCTGGCCAGGCAGGGAGTCACAGCTGGTGTAGCTGCTCCAGCCTGACCCAGTGGAGGTCAGAAGATTTAGAGGATGAGGGAACTGAGGGTTTCCAGGCTGCTGGGCAGAGGCTGTATTGGTCCCACTGCTCGTGGGCCAATGTACCCTGGGACTGGGGTGAGGCTTGTGCCAATATGCCCAGTGCACAACAAGGCAATCCCAAAACTCTGCACAGAGGAACAGCTGAGGAAGGATGCTGTGCTGGAAGAAAGAGAGAGGCAGCTGCTGTTTGATCAGTGTGATACCCCAGGCTCTCATCCCTGCAGCGTGCTTTGATTTCATCCTTGTTTCTCCCAATACCCTCCTACACAGGCAAAGCTGGATTGAGGCCATCAAGCAGAGCAGCATCACTGTTTGGCTCTCTGGTCTGATCACTTCTGTTGCGCTCCTCAGCCTGCCCTGTGTCCTTCACAGCATTCCAGACAAATGGCACCACGAAGTCAAGTCTGACCCCAAGATGTGATGAGATGGACAGGAATAGTTTCTGTTGGTGTGGAAGAGCATCCTCTGAGTGCAGCATCCCAGCAGCTCAGCACCACAGAACCAGGCACTGTTTGCAAAGCCTGCAAGATGTTAGATTAAAGGCAGATGCTCCAGGAACAAAGAGAGAGGTGAACGATTATACTACTACTTCAAAAGGAGCTGATTCTGCAACTAATTAAATGTTTTTCAGGTGATAGCTGATTTTTTAATTTTTTTTTTAAATGTACTCATGAAAGTGTTGCATTCAAAAGGCACTGAAAATACATGCAAGGCTGACGAGCTGGCAGAGGGAAAGGCTGCACAAGGTGGGGTTTGCTGGTGAACAGTGCATCACAACCACTGCACAGAAATGCAGCAGGGCACTGCACTGTCCTGTGCTGGATCATAGGAAAGGCTTTGAGCTTGGAGCAGTGCTCAGACCCCTCTATGTGCCCTGAGCTTTTCCTGGCTATGATGGGGTCACACTTAGTGACCCCACCAGCTCCATGGCCAGCAAGCAGCTTCTGACCAGAGGCCAAGGTAGGTGCCTGCAGGAAGGTGGAGCTGATTTTGCTGTTTTCTAGTAAATTGTTGATTTGGAGAGGGAAAGTCCCCCCTGAAATCCAGCCGTTATCTGGAGCGTGGGCCAGGGAGCCAGTTTGCTGCAGAGCATTGAAGCCCAGAGCAGCTCATGCAGCCTTGCAGAGCAGCACTCCCTGTAGAATAACACCACAAAGAGTGTCCCAACCAACATCCTTAATGATGGAACTGTTTTTTTAATGGTCCCCTGCACAGCCATTAGTTCTTAAAGAGGATTTACATTACAGCCAGCTGCTATGAAGATATTTTATTGGTATAGTAAATACAGAGAGAGAAATTGTAGCTTTCAGTCTTTGGTTGCTTGTGCTTTCCTGTCCTGTAATTCACAACCCTTTGCGTCAGAGGCTAAAATCTCTCTGGGTGTATGCTCTGAGGTATCCCCCTTGTTCCCCCAAAGTGGCCAGTCCAAAACCACCCTTAGGTGCCTTCCAGCCCCTTGATTCCAGAGTCTCCTGCTTCGGGATGGGTGGCAGAAGGACACTTGGCTGTATGGGGATGGACCCAGGCACAAATTACCGCAGCAAGAGCGCGAGGAGCGCTGCCTGCCTGTGTTAAATGGCCGTGAGCAGTGCAGCAGCAGCATATGGGCTTTTCTCTCTGCCCAGCCTCTGTGGCCACCGTTTGGCACCTCAGGCAGGAAGCTTGGCCCAGGGTGTTTATCAGTATGGGATGGGAAGCTGAGGCAGGGTTTGAAGTTGTTCTCATTCCTCCAGGGCAAATACACGGAGACCTGGGATAACTGCAGAGGGTCGGTGCCACATCTGCAGCTCAGAGCAGCATCAGAGGACTTCAGACACTGCACAGATGAGGGAAGGCTGAGAGCAGAAGCAGAGCTGCAGAAAAAGCAGTCTTCTGTGTCTGCCCACTGAGGTGTGAGCCATTAGAATCACACAGGGTGTTGTTTTCCCTCTTGCAAGTCATGCCTGAAATCTGGTCTCATAAATGAGCTTGTTTTTATTAGAGGGAACTCGCCTTTACTGGGTTATAAATCTGAATGTAAATGCTAATTTTATAACCCTGCACCTAGAGAATAGCAGAAACACAAACATTACAATCCAGATAGCATGGCCAAGAGCACAGACACCACATCCAAGTCGGGACATGAGGAATTTCAAGCAGGACATGAGCTCTGCCTCCTCCCTCCCTCTCTGGTTGGTTGCTCTAGATCTGATGGAGGTGAGCAGGACCTGCCTGGCAGAGCTCAAAGCACACATCAAGCAGTTATGAAGAATCAGTAGAATTAGGTGCTATTATCCCATAATTTAGGTGTTTTTTGAAAATTCCTATGGCACTTGCTGAGGGCGCAGGTTATGGCAGTAGGGGAGGTTGTCTCCCATTCCTCTCTGCTGTAGCAGAATCAGCTGTAGCTGCTGCAGCTGCTGAGGCTGGGCACAGGGTGCTGTGGATGAACCTGCACCGAGCACCATCCACTGTGAGGAACATGCCCAGTGAGGCTGATGCCATTTGCTGCCTCACAGCTCTCTGACAAGTTTTTTCTCATGCACAAATGAAGTGGCTCATCTCCTAAATTATTTGCTTGGAACATTTTCTTTGATGCAGAGACACTCTGGCTATATAAACCAAGAAGAAAATTACATGATGTTAGGGCCCTGCAAATAGCACAGAATAAAAGCTCTGGGAGGTACCTTCCCTACCTTGCTGAGAGAAGAGATTTCAAATGTAGTAGATTACTCTGTCCCCAGTGCTCAAATTACCGCTGAGTCTATGCTAGAAACTTCTCCTGGGAAAGCAATAAGAGTTAAGAATTTAAATTTTTTGGCCAACGCTTCTTTGCTGGCAAAAGAAGTTTTATGCTGGCATAGCTGCCTTCACATGACTTGTGCTGGCTTAGAAATGTCATGAAAAAATGGTATCCCTAAGGAGCATTGCTGTGCTGGTGGAACTTTTATCTATAACTCAGTCCAGGAGATAATTTGTGACTGTAACTAGAGTCAGTGTGTTTCTTGCTGTAGCTTATGTCATTTCTTTGAATAAACTAAGCCATCATTTCAGTGTTACCTTGGCAAAGCTTTCCAGTGCAGACAGCACCTACGTGTTGATTAAGAACAGATACAGGGGCACACAACACTCACTAGAAAGGTATTTTTCTGATGAATGTTAGGCACTCTGACTAACTCCTCTGGCAAGTATTAAAGCTGTGAAGTGCACTGACCCTGAGGCAGGCAAGTACCTCAGCAGAGGCTGCAGATCAAAGGGAGGAGCAGAGCTGTTCAGTGGTTTCTTTACTGACCATGGCAGGCAGCAAAGTGCTGTCTTGTCCCATATGAAAAGTGGCTCAGCCATTAAGCAGAGTACAGATTTGTAGTTGCACTGTCTCTTGGTAATTATTTCCAAGGCTGATTTAAAGAAATAGCTTATTGAAGTGGCGTTGGTTCTTTTGAGATTAACTTGGGGAAAGTAAAATTTTATGCAATTGCTGCAGACGTGAGCTAAGACAGAAATTACTTTAACCAAGGGCCAAAACTGTGATTGACCCAAGGGGTGTTGATCAGTCCAGCTGCAAGACCTCAGCTGGTCTTGTAGGGCACTTAGTTTTTTCCTCTGAAAACCTGTGTAAAGGTGCTGAACTCAGCTGGGATAGAATGATCTGAATGTCCTGGAGACTTGTCTACCACTGTGATTATGTAACTCACCTCAGAAACCCAGAATAAATGATTTACACTTCCATTTAGAGCCTATTTGTAGCTTCTCATCCAGAGGCCGCCTAAGCCGCCTCCTTCTCCATCTGCACTTCAAATGTCTCAGAATGGAAAAGTGTGTGGAGCAGGATCTTCCTCCCAAGACAGTCCTGAAAGCCATCTTAAATTAAGGTTCCTGCGTAAAAAATGAGTCATTAGGAACCACAACATAATCTGCCTTCTTTCAGTAGTTTTAAGCCGAATTTTCATAGTATTCTCTTTTTATCTGGAGCTTTGATATGCACTTATTAAAAAGGTTTCCCTTTAAAACACTGTTTGTGCTCATCACCAGACTTTATATATGTTTAAGGGAAGAGGGTTGGAACAGATAACTATGATCTGAATACCTCACAATGTCAAATACTTGGTATCTTGATAGCATTTGCTTCTAAACCCTGCAGTCAAACCACGGCTCCACTGTCCAAGGCAAACATCACACCAGTCCTGGAGAGCCACAGGGCTGAATGATCACCACCATCCCCCAGTGCCTTCCCCTTACTGGAGAGGGGGAGCAGCCATTCCAGCAGCTCCAGACTTGGCTGTTGAACTGGCCTGTGGCATGTTCTTCTTATCCTGCTGACCCTTCCCAAGGAGATACCAGGTGTGTGTAGAATGGGAAGGATCTGCCTTTCCCTCTTCAGGTGTCCAGTTCAGCCCAGTGCTGCCAACTTCTGCTTGAGGGGAAGATCCAAAAATCACAGACTGGAGCCCACCAGAGAAGCAGTCAGAGTTAGGGCAGGGCACAGATCAAATAATTCCTCCAGCCTCACTAAAAGGGAGACTTACGGTCGAGAAGTATCTCCTGCTGGCCTGCTCCGTGTGCAGCCACTGGGCCACACAATCCATGCATCCAACATGCTTCCTTGGGGGAGGATGCTTCTCCAGGTTCAGCCGTCTGTTCTCAGCCCCTGTTGGCATAGAAACACCCTTTCCAATTAACCTTCTGAAAAATATACACATACAGAAACATTCTGCAAGCAAATCATCTTTTCTTTCCTTTCTGCCTTTCTTTTTCCCTTTCTTTTTTTCTTTTGGCCTGTGAGAATGAGGAGTCAGGAGGTGTGAATCTGGGTCTTTTTAATTTTAGAGCAGTTCAGACTCTCTGCAGGCTGTTGCCAGGCTGTGTAGCTGCTCCCTACCGATAGTAACAAGCAGACAAAATACTAAGCAATCAAATTTCCCTCTCATTCAGCCCTGTCCTCCGCATGTTTTAGAGAAGAGAATGAGAGCTGGGCCTAATAACTATGCAAATTGCTCAAAGCAGGAAACAAGTGAGGATTAGTAAGCCCAGGGCTTTGGAACAGGACAGATCCAATACAAAGGAAGCTGAATTGCTGCCAAATACCCCATCCTATTGGAAAGAGTGAGTCCTGCATACCTGTCATGGCCCATCAGCACCAGACTCTTGATGGGCTCATACTGCCTTTGCCAAAGATGAAGGAGAAGGTGTCCAGGGCCTGCCTCATCCCTTGCTGAAACTGTTGAATTCAGAAGTCAGGAGGGCAATCCCCTGGATTATCCATCTTCTCTTCTCCTGCTGCCTGTATCCCAACCCCTTTTCAAGGCTCATCTCCAAGAAGCAATCTTGATATTCCCCTGGAAGGAAAGGGAATATGGTTCGCATCCACATAGTGGTGAAAAGGAAAAGTTCTCATCGCCAGAGGATTGTCCTGAAATCCAATAAGGGAAGGGCTCCCACTGATGAGCAAAGCTGGTTTGCTGGAGGGAAGGGAGCAGATGAAAACTTTATCCTTCACCCTGGCATCACACTGCCTTGTTTGTTCCTGTATAGTATTAATCACACAGCTCTTCTTTCAGGTGAAGGCTGTTCCTCCTCCCAGGATGGATTTGGGCACAAGTAATGTCTTCAAAATTCACAAAAAGTTGTACCAGCAGAGCTAAAGTCCAAACCAACTTTTCCTAGGTTGTTCCTAGGACAACAGCATCTTAACTGTGTAGTATCCAGCTGTGCCTTTGTCTTGACAAAAGGGAATAGTAAGATTTGCCAGGGGATACAGAAAGCAAAAACACCCTTATTTTTGCTCCTGTGAAAGTTCAGAGAGGATTATGGTATCCTAAAAGCTGGAACAGAGGAAAAGGTCAGTGAAGAACATGCCTGCAGCGTGACAGCTGAAGATGTGTGTAATGAATTTCATTGTTTTTTTGGCTGGTGTTGCATATAAAAAACGCATGCATCAAATGTGGCTGGTTACTGACTCTGAGGAAAC
This sequence comes from Corvus kubaryi, assembly GCF_017639235.1. NCBI lineage: Eukaryota > Metazoa > Chordata > Aves > Passeriformes > Corvidae > Corvus > Corvus kubaryi. Next base: position 5,963,906 of record NW_024580670.1, read on the forward strand.
AAACACAGTGCACTTGGTGTCTCTGCACAATTAACTCTTAGAAAAGAGGATGTGTGATAAAACTTGTGTGGTGTAAGGGGCTTGGAATACCATCCAGGTGATGACAAGATGCAGTACATGGAGTGACAGGCATTTTTAACCCAAATACCTGCAGACAGCTGACTGCTTGCAGTCCCCATGGAAGGGGCTGAAATTTCAGCCCATCACAGGGGTATGGTGACATTCCAGCATGCTGCCATTTTCATTACAGCCTTTGTCAAAAAGATGGATACAGGTTCTGTGTACTGTTCGTGGTATTAAAATAAGAAAGAGATCTCTTTTTTTCATCTTCTGTTCTCATCTTAACATCAGCTCTCAGAGTGAGCCATCAGTCAGATGGCAGTGCTGATAGATCTTCATTTTCACTGCATGCTTTCCCTCACTTTTGTGACAAAGATTGCTAGACTAGAAAAGACTGTGCCATTAATTCATTCCACTGTCAGTATTGGGACTAAAATGGAAGGGGGGAAATGGTACAAGATGTGCCTTTCCAATGAGCAAAGATAGCAGCATGAAAGAATGAAATGACTGGAAAGGAAGGAAAGTTTGGCTGGAAGGTAAAATCCAAGCCATCCTACCATGCTGTGTTACCTGTAGCTCTGCCATTTGGGTCCATCTCTTCAAGTCTCGGCTCTATGGTCCTTGTACTATGGCCAGCACAGTGGGGCACCAACCCAGGCTGTGCCCAAATATGAAAATATGCTGAAAATAGATCCCAGGTAATACATCTGAGCAGATATGCCTGTGACTCCATGGGTCTGGAGGACCTAGGGTGGCTGTAAAATGCCTCATGGCAGGCTTTGAAGAATGTATGAGCACAGATTGTGTCCTTCCCTCCCTCATTCCACCAGGGACCTTCTCTGCCGATTTTATCTGGGTTATCTGGGTTTCCTCACTTCCCTGCCTTCCAGGGCATCCTTAGACTAGAAAGTACAGCCTGAAAGTGGCACAGCACAAGAAGCATTTCAGCCAGCAGCTCCAGTGGGGTGCTTCACCAACCTGGTGTGTTAAAGGTATGTGCATGAAATAGACAGAAGCTACATTACAGTGTCCTCAGCAAATGTGACATTCCTCTTCCTTCATGCTCCTCCAGAAAGGTCAGGTGCATGTTCAGCAGGACTGGCTGTTGGCAGGGGCTGGGATAGGGCTCAGGCAGAGCAAGACACATCAGCTGTTGTCAGCACTCCCTCTCCCTGTGAAACCTGCAGCAAAGGTCTCTCAATTATAAAATGTCATTCTGCTGTTACCAGCCTGTCACTTTACCTTCCTGATGGTACCCTGCTCTTCTCTCACAGGTCACTTCTCCCCGGTCATTCCTCTAAATGCATTAAATATTGATTCTAAGGGGGTCTGTAAACTTTCAAAGAGGAGTTTTTTAAATCTTGAAGCTCATATCAAAAGACATGAGATCCAGATCTTAGGTCTCCCCACTGAGGTCCAGGAAGAGTTAAGGTCTGCACTCTAACACCCTAAACAGTGAAAGACAAACTTCCCTCTCAAGGTCTTACTGCCCATTCTGTCAGCCACACTGCAGTATCCATGCCTTTCTCCTGCTGCTTTTATAAACAGTAATGAGGGAATAATGCTGCTGTCTAATAATCAAATAATCATTACTCTGTATTTGGAGGGAAAAAACAACCAATGAGTAATGCCATTGCAACATACAATGTCTGAGCTAGAGACAAGCGTGCCTGAGAAATAAGCTACACCATCAGATCCAAATTCAGCCCAGATATTCTTTAGGACTTTTAGATCTGAAAAGACCTCCAGCTCTGGGGACAGTGGCTGTTGATCTTGCTTCCTTCCTGCTTTCTGATTTTTGCTGCCTCCTTTCACCAAGTCCACTGAATTCAGTGAGAAAACACTAGGAAAACGGAGTCTTTCTTTTGATTTGCTCATCTGGCCATCTCCTTTGCTATCTGTTGAATTGTAAATAATAGCAGTTTATGGCTTGTACTGCAGTCTGCAGCTCCAGGAAGAGGTACTCCCCACCTACCTTAAACTGCAGCATTGCCCACCCTGTCTCTACCCAACACCAGCCCTGGCCTTGCCCCACTGGCATTTGAAGTGCTGCTGGCTGGGGGCCATTCCCACCATGCCTGTCTGGAGGGAAGGAGATGCACCAGTGTCCTTAACACATTTCCTTTTCTGGATCACTGGAAACTGCCTCAGGAGCTGGAGAAACATCCAGAGCTGCAAATGGGCAATGTGCTCTATAACCCAGATACTCTGTGCAAAAGCTGAGATGACTGGCTCAAGTTTGGACATCTGTCACGTCCATCTTCCCCTTGCCGCTCCATTTCCCTGCGCTGCAGGAGAACCAGGCGTACACAGAAAGGAAGGGACTTTTTGGCAAAGGCTTCAGAGTCAAAGTCTTGACATTATTTTCTTCAAAAGATAGGCAGGTTAGCCCAGAAACAGGTAGAGGCAGTGGAAAGTATGTGTATTTTCCTATTTCTAGTCCCCCCACTATCAAAACCCAGCTCACAAAACAAGCCAGCAGATGCCTTTCTCATTTGCATATCCTTCCTCCAAAGGGAGATCTCTATATACTCATGGGTATGGCTGTTCCCTTCTCTCCAAGCTTCTGCCTTTTTGCATTTTGGCTTTTTACTCACTGGACTCCAGTTCTGAAGTCAATAAATTTCTTCCTATCAGTGGCCTTCAAGTCAACCCCCAGGATGGTGCATTCTCAGGGGAATAAGCTGAAGATTAATTCTTTATTTTAATGGATGTAAACTCTAGCAAATTTCTAAACTTTGCTTTTTTAAAACACACAGACTGATAAGAAAGGTTCTTAATGGAGACGTACCCGCGTGCCCTGCTTACACAAAATCACCCATTATGATCCATGAATACGTTACCAGAGTGAGGACTGAAGATCTTGATCTTCTGTCACTTCTCATTCCCAGGCTGACTTATAGGCTTCTCTAGAGATAATTTTGTAAACATACATGACAGATTGCTGAGAATGTGTATTCCTTGCTTAAATCAGTCCATCCGGGAAGCAATCCCAAGCACAGAGCAGGGAAAGGCTAGCAGGTTATGCTGCTGAAAGCCTTGTGGGATTTCTCTAAGCTCAATACACTTTATGTCATGTAATTGGTATGCTGGTGGTGGATCTGTTATAAAGAAATGGGCTTAAACATTTTCAGGCACAATTTCTGTATGTAAATCTTTGCCAGCAATTATCACACGTAACCAAGGAGTTTGCTAATGATGGAATAAAATAAACGATCCTGTTTATTTCTTTCACTCTGTTCATTATAATGTTTTGGCCTCAAAATCCAATTACAGATAGTTTGACTGTGTGCTAAGTTTTGCTTCCAGCCTCTTTTGTAGGTCCATTCTCAAACCATATTTCAGCACTCTGCTGACAATGCTGCAGTTTCTTCTGGACCATGAATTTATAGGCAAGGAAACAAATGGCTCTTGCAGACAGTGCGAGCAGAAGAGTAAGCAAATCAAAAAAGCAGATGGTAAGTGAAGCACTTAGTGTGATTCAGGTTCTTAAAGAGAATAAGTTCACTGCATTGAGCAATTCCAGTATGTTATGAGAGGCATCTATCCTGAGCAGAATGTGGGCAGCACATGGTAATGACACCTGATTGAAATTCAGAGGGAAACAGCAATGCAGGCTGTTACAGCAAAAGCTGGGAATCACTGGAGACTGAGCAAGAGTTAGTTTGATGACTAACAACTCAGCTGAAACAAACAGAGTGTGTTTGGGTTCCTTCTTTCATAAATCAAAAGTCCATATCCAAGGCTACTTTTTCCCCATTAAGTGAGGAGGAAGGCGAGAAGTGAAGATCTCCTAGGAAATCTTGCATCTACCTTCTCCTCTGCAGGTACTCGCAGCTTCTTCAGCCACAGGCTTAGTTAGGGCAGGTGCAGGGATGAAATAGCAAAGCACTGGGCTGGTACAACTGAAGAGCAGAGGTCATGCCTGCTGTTTCTCCAGAGCATCCGAGTTATCTTTTTATTCCGACCTCTTTGCTGTCCAAGCACTCCTGCAATTACCCCTGCTCCTCCTGAACAGCTCTGTGGTTAAGTAGCCAGGGAGTGAGATGGCAAAGGTGAACTACCAAATATTCCCTACAAACAACCTTATCCTCTCTCCTCCCCTCCATTGCTGAAGAAAGACAGGAGAGAGGCAGCAGTGAAATACAGGTGCTAGTAGGACAACAAAAGGGTTAATTGTAAAGAAAGAAGAGAAGTGATGGAGAAATGCACACAGTGGAAAATCCTAGAAGGTAGAAGAAGTGGAGGAGGATATGAACAGTTTCCAGCCTCAGCGTGTCCCAGGCATCAACACTTGCAATCAGCACATTTCTGTGTATTACAGAATCTTCTTCAAGTCACTGGAGGTATTCCATCACTCTGCTCATTATCATTTTCTCTCCTGAACTGGATGTGGCTGAGCTCTGAAATAAGAGAGCCTGGGCTGCTCATCACAGAGTGGTGAGCGCCAACAGGTAGAGGTGGGCAGGAATCTCTCACTGGCTCTCATTTAGGATGTGCACAGTCAAGGATGGAGAGTCTCTGCTGGAGCCTACTCATCTTTCCAGCTCCATGCCAGCTTGTGGCTCTCCCTGCACCATCCACCCCAGGCCAGGCACAGACCCAGTGTCTCTAGGAGGTCCTGTGATGGTGACCTGCCCTTGCAATGCCTGCTAAAGAAGAATTTTCATCCAGCCAGAAAAGTAAGAGGTGGGACAGCTACAACTCTTTTACTCTTCTAATGAAAAAGGATCCACATCCTGCTGCCACTGAGGTCACCCACAAAATAAGGCTTGTCAGTAAGGAAGGCACATGGAATGGTATTTGAACCAGACTCACTTTGCTTTAAACAAGGTTGATGCCAGTTTTTACTGCCTTTCTTTAATGCAGTGAGGGGAAAATTGAAGTTTTCCTATCCAGAGAGACTTGATGAAGAAAAAGATCTGCAAGGTAGAGGAATAGAAGAGTTTCTCCTTCTTTTGAGCTCCATTTCAGCTCTGGCAATACTGCACAAAAGCTCAACAGCAGTTCTGGCAGTCAGAATCACTGCTCTTGGTGCTGGGCTGTTCAGGACATCCCTTTTTCCTGCTTAACTTGTCTGCAGCTCAGGCCTCCCAGAGGTTATTGATTTTTTTTCCTATTCTCTTCTATCTCAAGTTTTCCCAAGGCAGATGATTTAAACATTGTTTTTAAAACTTTATGGTGAGACAATTTAAAAACGTCGTTGAAGGCTCTGATCTCTTGGCAGGGGTGGGAGAACTTCCTTATGGCGTCTGCACAGAAAAAACATTGGTGTGCTAATCCCCTGAACCACTTCTTTCACCACAGCAGTTGTTACTCCACAACGACCACCCTGAATACAAAGCATTGCTCTTCACTGGTGTGGGCAAAACCTGGAGTCCTCGGGGGTCTGAGGTAAAGCTGTAGGATATGGAGCAATATTAAAGCTATTCTGTTGTTATTACTTAGACAGTTCCTGTGCAGCTACAATTCCTTGACCATTTTAGCAGCAAATTCATCAAGTTTAGAGGATCTCGAGGGGTTGCAATGGTTTGGCTGTGTAAGCAATGGTGGAGAAAATGCTCAAGAGCCTGGTTAGCTCCCACTGCAGGAAACCCTACTGAGACACATCCACAGGCTCCTCCATCCATCCCAAAGTTCTTTCTAAAATATGAATCTATCCACTGTGCTGGCCCTGTGCACATATGTCTGTTAATAAAAAATTAGGCATTCAGCTTATCCATGTCATACATATCCACCCAGCGTACTCCAACCACATTAGGAATTTCAGAGGTGACCACCAAGGTGTTTTGCAACCCTGACAGTAGTCCAGCCAAAGCTGAGCCATACCTGGCCATGGCTCTGTGCTACCCTCAGTGCTGGCCACATGCTCTTGCAGAAGAGGAAGAGAGTACTCCTTTCAAATATCTTCAAAGTATTGAATTATTGCATGATTTAATGTTCAGTAGATGAAATTACCCTTTCAAGTGACCTCAAATGTAATAAAGAACCAAGACTAGTCAGTGCAATGGTTTTATTGCAGAAAATTACAAAATGATGTACTGTAGCAACATAAACTTGTCATAAATTACCTTGAGTAATGAACCATGAAAATACCAAAGGCATGTAAACTGTGTATTTCTGAGGGAGGATGCCTGGGGTGGGTAAAATACATACATAGATCCCATAAGAAAATTGTAGGTGTGATTTAGTTGGATTTGTTATTTCCTGCTTGGACTTGATCATCCTGAGTTGACCATAGTGATGTCTGAGGCAAAATTCCTGTGAGTGTAAAGTGTCGTTGTTATAAATTAATGGAAATGAGCTGACAGTATCAAAAGGTATCAGAACCATAAGGGGAGATATTTTTTTGGTTCGTGCTTTCTGTATCCTCTGCATTTGGGGGTTTTGTACTAGTTCAGTCGTTTAGACCACACTTCCCTGTCTGAAGTCCTGCTATTTCTCTAGAAAATATGTATAGGGCTAGCTCCACAACTGATATAACTGTGGAGAGTTCCATCACTTCAGTGGAGCTACACTGATTTACATCACAGCTAGGACATTCTTGGTGAGATTCATCAGTGTAACTGCTTTGTATTAACCGGTACAAGGGAGGATAAAATGCACAGTGACTTTAACTTCACTGTGAATCACCATTTTCAGGCAGTGGAGCTTCTCACTGAGAGACACATTCTGCATTAGGAGTACATTTAGTCATTTTTTTAGGACTCTTGTTGGCCAGGTCAGACTATCCCTTGTATGAGGGGATTTAATCCCTCCTCAAAGGGACAGGCAATGATGCTGCAGCTGAGGGGTTCTCTTGGGCTGATGTGCACAAGCACACTCGTAGCCTGACTCAGCTGCACGAGTGTTGGAGTGACAATACTGCAAAGCCAAGTAGGCTGTGATAGAGGGATGAGGGGGAAAGGATAACCTCCTATTTGTACCTTAAATACAATTCCACGTGTGGAGAAAGTTCACTGCTGAGCAGGAAGGGCAGAGAGCTGAAAAAAGAGATGTTCTCACTGGCCAGTGTGTTCTGGTTGTGCATGAGGGCAGAGTGAGGACATCTGTGCAGCCTGGACCCTCAGATCTGGGGTCTTGCTCCTCATCTCCAGCTGTGTCCTACAAGCACTGAACTTAAAGTTACCCCTCTGTAATTAAGGGAAATTCTCTGCACACACAGGAGCAGCTGAGCAATGGGTGTCTGGTGTCTGGTTTGGGAAGGTCTGCAGGTCACCCACTCTCCGTGCCACCACTCACCACAGGGCACAGTGCTCTGAACCTGGAGTCGTGTGAGAGCCCAGCTGCAACGTGAGGTGAAGCCCCGGACAGAGTCCTGGGTACAGGAAAAGAATACATAGAAAATGCACTGAGAGGCTGCAGGGGAGTTATTTACTTTCCCATGCCATGGTTGTGTACTTTTGGTGTAAACTATGGGCAACATGGGAATTTAGATATGCTGGGTGTGCACAGTGAAGTCCCCATATGACTCCTGCTCTTACCCTTACCCACTGAGAAAGTGCCAGTGAGTATTTTTGTAGAGCTAATAGGGCTTACAGCCACCTCCCACCCCTTTCAGAGGATGTGCAATACCTCAGCACTCAGAGGGCTGGCTCTTGAATTAGTTAACTGAAATGATAATAATTTGGAATGCAAACATATTGTAATTGATATATTCTTTCTATTTGTAAAAGATGAAGAAACAATTCTGAACTAACATATCAAATTTGAGTTATCTCACAGCTGGGTGGATTTGATCCAACCTGTTGGTGAGATTAAATCCAGCATCAAGTCCAGCATTTAAATTGTTATTAAATATTTGTACAGCAAATAGAAGTCATGGTTGATAGCAAATTGCTAGCATGTGAGTGCCATGTATCTGCAGGAAAATCCTCAGCTGGAAGAGAGCTATGATGGAACCAGACAAGGCAAACAAAGGATGTGTTGTTGGGGCAGATGGCAACAGAGGGAGGGAGTTATTTGCCCAAGGTGACAGAGGATGGCTGGGGCAGAGCTGGGGATTGAAATCAGACCTTAAGGACAGCAAGGGTGTTCAGCTGAACAAACCTTGGCCTAAAGTAAGTCAGATTTTTTTACTACCAAGTTAGTCAATCACTCAAACCATTTTCAATGGATGTGGTAAATTAACAGGTAACTAAGCTCTGGGACATCCCCTTATGAAGGGATGTGGCAAATTCTGTGTTCATTGTAGTCTCTGAGTTAAGGTGGGTTTCTTTCTCTTAGATATCCTCTCCATCAATCATGAATTCCTGGATTAAATCTGGGAAGTGCTGGGTACATTTCAGAGGTCTCATTAGATGACAGAGGAGCTGGGTTATAGTGATGGTACCTCGGGGCCTCTAGGTGTATGAACTGGAGAATCTTCTGAGTCCTGAGCAAGACCCCGAGCACAGACTGTCTGAACTTCCATTTTCAAGATCTTTGACTTCAGTTTAGGTCTGGTTTCTAACAGAAAATCAAACTTTAATGGATATAAACTCCCATTTTTCTGATTGTAAATCACTGAAATAATAAAGAAAGCTGAAACTCTCCAAGATTTCATCTCTTTTGAGAACCAGGCAAAAGAATGTAGAATTTATTTCTGGTTTTACTTACTGTGAAACAATTATTGTGAGTGCCCAAGAACAGACAGCAAAGTTTCAGGCTTGCTTTATCTTTGAGCTGAGGATGAAGTATGGGAGCTGAGATTGGGATACGGACCAGGCACATCACAGCTGCCTGCTTGCCACAGACTCATAAAAAGTATTCTTGCTGATCTCTCTTATCCCCACAGCACATGATGAATTACTGGCATTTATCTATCTGGCCATAACAGCCTCAGAGCTCACAAGTCATATGTTCATGCCACTGCCTTTTTTAAACATGTATTTTAAAAATGCATTGATTTGATATGCACTGTTTTTATTCATCAAAATATTCTCATCTCTTAACACTTAATAACAATAATAAAGATTAATGCCAAGCTCCAACATGGAAAAAGGCTGCATGACTATGTATTTATTTTGCAATTTTAATTAAGGCTGTTTGTTACAATAAAAATTAATGTTATTGTCTTTCAAGTGCAGCACAGCCAATACAAAATAACTGGATTTCATCCTGCAGCTATTTGAAATGGCACTGGGCTGGAATCAGTCAAAGGAGATGATACTGTAGATGTGTTTGTGTTTATATCTTTTTGAACCGATGGATGATAAGAAAACACAATTCCTGCAGTTTTCTTTTGGTAGGGGTACACGGGTGGTCTGAACCACTTTGTTTCATCTGTCACTGTGTGAGTGCCACTACAGGTGACCTTTGATAAACCATTTGCCCTCCTCAGACCTTGTTTACCCTTCAGGAACTTGTTGTCGTGTTGGAATCAAAATTAAGAAAGGTCTTTTAAACCATAAATGAAAGGGGTGAAATTGTTGATGGCTGTATTGTGAATAGTCCTTGTTGTTATTTGAAGCAGGAACCTGGTTTTATGATGGGCTGCAAACTGCCAGGTGGTGAGTCAGTGCATTTCTCTTTCCTCTGGGGGTATCATGGTAGAGAGGGATGTCATCCAGTCAGATCCCGTGTGAGGGACAGACACAGAGATGTTTGCTGCGACCAGGGGAACCAGCCCCCTCCTCCAAATCCAACCAAAAGCACATGGTAGGCTTGATCAATGCTTTCAAGGAGAAGGAGAATGCTTCTGCCTCTGGGAGTTATTTCCCATCCAAAACTTCTTCTTAAACTCCCATTGCTGGTCCCAGGCACTGAGCCATCTAATGATTCCCCAAAATACTGGCACAAACTCGAATGGCTGTTGTCCTTGTCTCCTGCCCCTGCCAAGCCACCAGGTGGTTTCAGATAGCCCTGGCACTCTTCCCCCCATTCCCACCCTCAGCAGGATTCCAGCCAGGGCCAGCCAGTGAGGGCTGTCACACAGGAGCTCCCAGCACCTCATCCCCTATGGGATTTTGAAGGCAATGGCCTCTCCTCCTGAAGCTTCATATCCAAAAATGAATACAGCCCTTCACATTTTCCATATGTCTCTGGAACTGAAGTCTCTGGCTTGTACCATTGCAAGAAGCAGATGGCACATCCTGTTACTGCAAATAGGTTTCAAAGTAAGATGTATTTCAGTTGCTTTATTTGAATCAATATCTGAAATATACTTTGGATTTGGCATCTTGATAGGCTCACTTGAAATTGGTGTGAGTATATTAGGTTGCAAAGAAACAAGGACGGTCACAATAAAGGACAGCAGACACAGCCTGCCTTTTCTCTTCCTTTTTATTTTTTTTTTTGTATTGTGCAATGCAGTGTCTGTCTCCCACTCCCTTAACTTCCATCCGTGCTCCTAGACCCACTCCTTCCCAGCCTATTCCGACCTTGAACGCAAAAAGCTGCCTAGACAGAGTAAGGTAGTAGGTTTGAAAATATTCATTGGGCTGAACTGTTTTCTAAATATGATGCTCCCCTTGGTAAAAATATCTGCAATCAGGACAAAATCAGCAGGTCTGGCTTTATCCAGCAGAGGGCAAAGCCACCCGCAGGCTGCCCGGGCTGCCAGGAGACCCTTCCCGGCTTCCCACCGCCTCTTCCCTCCAAAGCAAAATCATAGAATACCTTAGGTTAGAAAAGACGTGTAAGATCATCGACTCCCAACGTTAATGAAACACCCCAGAGTCTAAGGATGGCACATGAAAAATTTGTTTGGAAAACGGGCCCCTTTCGTGGGTGTGTCCCTGCACGTGGGGTGGGAAGTACCCTTGGTAAGCAGGCAGGGTGTTTTCATCATCTGTCACTTATTAGCCTTTTCTCTGTGTGCTGCTTTTCATAAAGAGTGAGATTAAGGACCCTTTCTGCTGTGAGAGCAGGAAACTGAGACAGCTTTTGCTGGAAGGAACCGTGAGTAGAGCGGGTAAAGGGGGGAAGCACACGGAAGAGCCGAGGGTACACCCAAGGAGGAGCTGTGTGCTTCAGCCCTTCTGCCCTAACCTGCCACCCTAAAATACCCCTCGTTTTATGGCTCTTTATTGCTTATTCCCCTACCCCAGTCACCGTCATATGGTTGAATATATATATGTGTGTGTGTATATATATATGTATGCACACACATATATATATATATATATCTCACGTTCACTGTGTCTGCTCACTGAGAGGGGGATTTCTGGGTAGAACTTTCTAGGGCCAGGCTGACCCACTGCTGCCACTGAGATCCACAGGAACAAATGATGTCCTGCTCACCATAAAAGTGTAGATTTGTCTACCATCCATTTGCATTGTTAGCATTCGGACTGGCACATGGTGTGATTCTTGAGGTTGCTCTGTGCAGGGCCAGGAGCTTGATTCCATAATCCTTGTGGGTCTCTTCCAACTCAGGAGATTCTATGGATTCTATGCCAGCTCCTGCTGTGACCAAGAGCATTAGAGGGTGCTCGAGCAAACTGTGCTAGGAGGGTGCCGAGTAATTAGCTGACAAAAGTCCTTGTTCCAATCCTAAATTGTCAGGGATCGCCTCACTCTGCTCAGCCGTGGATTTTGATCCTTTCTAAAGCTCCTTGTAGAAAGTGTTGCTAAAAGTTATTCCTTCCTCAAGTCTGTTGAGTTCTTGGCTCAAAAAATGAGATCATTTTTATCTGTGTTTTATAAAGTTATGATCGTATTCTAATCAAAACACTAATCCCAAGGTATTTCCAGATGCCTTGCCAATAACTAACAGAGACAGTAAATATGATTTGATACCTTAGAGCTCCTCCGAGTCTGATTCTCATTGAGATGAAAGCCTTCAGGCAACTGAGAATTTGGCTCCTACACTGCTGAGGAAAACCTAATCAGAAATAGGGGTGGAATTCCCAGTGGTTCCCAAGAGATCCTTGCCTGGCTCTGGAACAAGCATTTAGGGTTTCATTTCTGGCAGTTGTCTTTTGGAAAAATAAAGCCTGTCATTTTAATGTGGGCCCTTCATACAAAAGGAGTTTTTAGAAAGCAGAGAGATCTGCAAAGCCACACACAAAAAGAGGAGAAAGGGGGAAAATTAGATGGAGGAAACATCTGCTAAAGTTTTCCTGTTATTTCAGGAATGTTTGTATAACTCAAGCATTCCCTACCTCTTTTTCTATCACAGACATCATCTTCTCTAAAAGATTGTCTTGTGTTCCACTCCCCATCACACAACCTCTCTCCCTGCTTGTGTTTGCTTACACAGAAAAGCAATATTGGGAATGTACTTAATGCATCTGAGTTTAGTTTTAATGGGGCTAAGGAGCTGGGGACAAGAAGGGCACTGCAGCTTGCTCATCTCCAGCCCCAACTGGAGACCCTCTGAGTCTCTCCATCTCCTCTTTCAGCTGTTAAAACACATGGAATTATGTAGGATTCCATAAGCTGAGACTAAAGCCCTTTACGTCCAGTGCAGAGCAAACACCCCAAACCTGAGGCAACCTTGTGTTTCTTGTTATACAGTTAATGCAAAAGGCTGGTCTCATTAAAGTTTTAGTAGCAATTGGGTTTAGATCTGTGCAGAGAAAGTGCTGAATACTGGTCTGAGTATTGAATTTGCTCAGACCTTGCTGAAACTGGAATACACAGAGCGCATTACATTGAGGATAAAAAGTAAAAACTCACTTGGATTGTTCTGGTGCCATCATAAATGAATCATCACTTAGCTATTAAGAGCCATGCTTGATCATGCAATTTAGAGCATACCAAAAAGAAGCACTGGCTGATTCATGTAACAGTATCAGAGCACAGCACATTTCCTGTGAAACATCTGTGAGGTTGGACAGAGTCAGATGCAATTCAGTTGCAAAGCTGGAAGAGTGTTCCTGATGGATATATCTACCTACCTCCAGGCAGGCTGAAAATCTGTTTTCTGTCCAACCAGAAGGAAAAAAAAAGTAAGGAAAGCTTTGGTTGTACACTTTAGGATAGGCTGTCCCTCTGGGTGGTCTGGTACCTGTTGTCATTTCCAGCTCTGACTTCTTCACTGGTGCTGTCACCTGCAATGTGGACACCTGCCCACAGGAATATGGACAGAAACCACCAAATTGTCTCAGTTTCAAGAGTAGCTTTCTGAAACCACTTCCCTAGCTGGGTTTTACACAATAACATGGGGTCTTGGTCCTGATCTTAATCCTCTACGGGTTTTCCCCTCCTCCCCATGCCTGTACAAGAGACAAGAGACATAACAAAATCCACCCTGTAAGGAAATAATTTTTTCCTTGCTCAATCAGAAACATATGATATTAACCTTTGGAGAAAAATACATCAAGTTTTATGTTTGCTCCTACAGTAACATTAGGAATTGATTTCAGGACAGACTACAGCAGTACTAGCTAGTACTTTAGCAGGACGGTAAAAACAGGTATCAAGTTACTAGTAGGAGAATCATTGCCTAGATACCATAATGGCAGGCAATATGGGAAAACCCTAAATAGACAGTGGTTATGTATGTAAGGGAGAGCATGTAATTTAGTGTGGGAATGGCTGGGCTTAACACCTGTATTTAGTCCTTAAGTTCAGCAAACTAATTTCCAGAAGCCTAAATTAATAAACGGTGTGGTGTTTTCTTCTCATTAGACTTTAGTCCTTGTTTCCATTACCTTTACATGCCAAGTAAGGCACTTCTCTCCCTCGGGACCAAGGGCTGAGTAACAATTTCATGTATAAAGCCCTCTCCAAGTGCTCTTTCCTCTCCCCCTCCCCCCCCATTTCCAATGGGGAGAAATGGGATGAAGGGTCTCGTCCAGAGCTGCTCTTCGGATCGTGGGCAGTACAGAGGCTGTGGGCATCAGGCTGTCTGGACAAGGAAGCATGCCAAATATCTTGCTGATATATATATATATTTACATATATATATATGTATATATGTATATATATATATAAAAAAGAATTAATGCAGACCTACACCTCCCTTAACTCCCACGTTTCAAACACCAGAAAACACTGTCTGCTAGTAGTTGTAAGCCTCTTTCTAGCACAGACACTGCCCAAACCTTCCATCTTTCCATTTTTTCCCAGCTGTGATATTACCTGTGTGCTCTCTCACATGCAGATACCTGCATCAGTTGGCAGATATCTGCTCACACACTTACCTTCCTGCCTCGTGTGTAACCTTTGGGCACTGGCTCCTGTTCCAGCTCCATAAGGATCTAAATGCTCTTATATCTATCCTGAAGCAGGGTAGTTTGCCATGCCATCAGTTTCAAGGAAAATTTCCACAAACCTCAGTGTAATGGGTAACACAGTATGAATGACAAAAAATCCCAGCCACTGTGCTGTACAGCAGGGCATAATGTAAAATAGAGTAACAGCTCGTAGCTTCTTCTACGTGCATTTGTATGGATGTAGCAGTGCACATGACTTTGCATTTCTCTTTATAAAGCAAGTTCTGAGAACATGAATGGAATAAAAACAGTAATCCACTGGCTGAATTTGGGTAAACAACAGGGACCCACTGAAGCCAAAAAGAGCTTGCAAAGTTTTCTCCCCTTTGTATGTCTCTGACTGCACTTTTCTGGAAATGACAGTGTGTGCTAGACACGAAAAGCAATTAACGAGTATAAAATAATTCAAACCTTTCATCTAGGAAACATTTTGCTGTATTTATTTTTTCCCGTAATCTTTAAGAAGCTGGGTTCTGCTTTCTATCAGGAGCAAATTAGTAACCTCCATTTCTTCTTCCCCGCCTGAGGAAGAAGGTTTGTGTCAGTAACAGGTCAGAGAATGAGCAGAGGTTTCGGATCAATTTGCAGCTGATGTTTGTTTGCATTGTTTCAGACTTTGGTCATTTTATTAGATATCCTTCAGCTATCACATCAAGTATCCGCCGGAGCCCAGGGGAGAGTTTGCAGCCTGCCTCTGCAGGGGCTCTGTTCTCCTTGAGAAAGAAAAACCCTTTAGCAAAGAGCTGAGTGACTGTGCAGTGCCTGCCCACGTGTCCTCCTCCAGCTCTTGGCCACTGATCCCAGTAAGCCGTATGCTTATTGACTGCTTTGAAAGATGCAAGGCAGAAAACAGGTTGGATCTTTAGTTTAGTGCACTTAGGGTTTTTTACTGCATTGGCCTGGAACTGGGATGAAGGTTTTCAAAATAAATTGGGATCTGAAAAGTAATGGCCCCACTTATATTCACGAATTACGCCTCAGGAACTGATTTACTGCGCACCGGTTTGGAGAGATGCAGCAGCCTCTCTGGAGGCTGAACAATTCCACACCCCTGGAACTGTTCAAGGTCAGGTTGGATGAGGCCCTGAGCAACCTGACCTAGTGAGTGGCCTCTCTGCCTGTGGCAGGGGGGTTGAAACTAGGTGATTTTTAAGATGCCTTCCAACCCAGGCTTTTCTGTGATTCTCTAATTCTGAGGCTGGAGTCTGGACAGGCCAGAAGTATGGGAGCAGGAGGAGCTCAGGGATGCAGAACTGGCAACGACCCAGTGAGGCACTGCCCTTCAGGATGGGGGGACAATGAGCCCCCCAGCCCTCTGTTGGTATCACATGAATCCAGGGCTGGGCATGCTAATTGCTATTGATTGTCAGGAAGTTTTATTAGACCGGGATGTCAGCTCAAGTTTAGCCATAAAAATGTGTATTTCAGCTAAGATAATAATCAATGGTAGCCTTTAAATGCTACAAACACTTTTCTGATGGAGCAGATTGAACACAGTGCTACTGAAGTTGCTAATCTAACACATTTCTTGGCGGCCATAAATCACTGTCAGCATGAACAAAAACTTCGCAGTCCTTCAGCTAAAGGCACTCTTTTTTTGGAGGCATATTTGGACACTTTATACTGATCATTAATAATGCAGAAAACTAAACAGCAATTAAAGACAGAAAAATATATGTTCTGGTTTGTAGGACTGCTGAGTAACTGCATCCTAGTTAGAGATAACAGATGTCGTGGGTGTTCTGCACTTAAAAAATATCTTTTTCATGGTCCTCAGGAAAATGAATGGGCCTAATTTAAATGAAGAGATTTTTCTGGTTTTGGAAATATCATGTGGGTTCATTTTATTGACTCATTAGTAAATTAATTCCTTGAACCTTAAGTTTTTGGATCAATGAAATACATGCCCAGGAATGTTTGGGAGCTTCTATGACTATTAAATTTAGTACAGTGTTTGGGATGCTTTTATTTTTTAGTGAATATCTTTGCTTTGGCTGTAAACAAGGAACACTTTCTAGTGAGCATGAAACAATTTTGGAGTTATGGGGGAGACAAACAAATGCCCTTGGCCGCTTGCACCACAAGTACAGCCACCTTGCAGCTCAGCAGATGCCATTCTGTCATCGTGGTGGGCACAGCTGAGCTTGGCTCCTCCTTCTGAACTTCAGGATTTTCTTATTTCCCTCTCCCGTAGTGTGTCCTTGACATGTGCTTGCCTTCCTTTGCCATTTCAAGCAGCTCTGTGTTTGCCAGGCTGGTTTTTCACAGCAGTTGTGTGATAAAGAGTTATGTTTTGCAAAGGTTAAGCTGTGTCCTCTTTTCTCTCTTTGTCGGGCGGCAGCAGAGGCAGCTGCTTTCTCATCCCATGTTGGATTGTGTGGTAAAACATGACGGGTCAAGTTCCCTGGTCTAACCCAGCTGCTCTCAGCCCAGCTCTGAGAGCAGAGTGGTTAGACTGGTTTTAGGTCACCCTCTCTCAGCACTTTTCTTTTTGGCTCAGCTTTAGTCTGAGCTCTGGCAGAGGTAAGGGGGTCTTGGAGGCTGCTGGGGGTGCAAGGGCTGCCAGCAGCCTCAGCAACGGTGTGGGGTGATGGTCACAGCTCCCCAGGGGAGACTGGAGGAGCCATGGGCATTCCAGGCACCTACAGGAGCCCAAGGTGATCATTTCTCCCTGCAGGTGTTGCTCCTAGCCTCCGATCCAGGTCAGAGACACTTTATTCCTATTAGTAGACCTTTGGTCCCGTTCAGAAGTGCTGCAGAGTTTGTGCCCATTTTGGATGAGATGCAACTCCTTGGTTTGGCACACCATGATCTGTATTATGTTTTGGACTGGTCTGGAGTGAACTCTTAGGCACTGGAAAGGCATTATGCTCCCTCCAAAAAAACCTTCCTTGAGAGCTCCCTTCATTTCCTGGGTCTCGGCCAACCTTAGGACATTGCAGGTGTTTTGCCTTGTGTAAGGATTTTTGCTTTTTAAGGCTGCTTATGGGCAATGAACTGCTTTATGTCAGCTTGGACATCAGCTTTACTTCAAAAATGCCCATGTTATTCTTCCTCATAAGACAACAGAAGACACGATAATGCTTTAGCACCTGGAGTAAAGAAACCACCGTTTCTGTTTTTTCCAAACCCAATGCCCTAAAAAAGGGCTGGTTACACCTGTGCCTTCTGCAGACCAATGTCCTGCAGAGCTGTGGCTAACCCAGGCTCCTAAATTTCAGGGAATTTCATGTGCTCTGTGTTTTTTTCCTTTTATCACAAACACCAAGGAAATTGTGTGGACTTAGATAAAGCTATGTTGATTGCTTGCATTATTTTTTCAGTTACAAATGTTTACTATGTATTTTTTGCTCAGTGTTTCACAGATAATGATCGAGAGTATTTACTGCAGGAGGATGGCTCTCCTTTTGTCTTCAAAAGGGAGAAACACTTTCAGGCTCTAATCCACTTTATTTGGAGATCAGGGCTGAAAACTGGATTGTGCACGTCTGTTGAATGCCAAAGTAAAAGCTGTAAATCTTGTAGTAAGCAAAAATAACTGATTTTAAATTAGGCAGTTCCATAGGAAAGGAGTCCTGTGGTCTTACTTGCTATCCCAGCAGGGTCTGGGAAAGTTTGGTGCTCTTATTCGTGTGTTGTACTGTATAGAATAAAAGCAGCCTCATTAGTTCCATATGATAAATTATAGATCTAAAAATACCCATCACATTTAGATGCTGCAATGAAACCAATTTTCACTCAGGAGCAGAAAAAAGAGAGGAACTTGCTAAGAATCAATTGGATAAGACATCTGCTGAGACTGCTGTGCTATATCTGCTAAACATTAAGCACAATCCATTGGTGGTGTAAAATGCCATTTTAAGCAGCCCCATATCGAGGTGTGTGCCAGGGCCTGTACGTGGTCACAGAGCTGCTCAGACCTGGGGGTAACACACAGAATTCTTGCTTTCAGCTCAGTTTTGCAGTCTTGTCTTTTCAGAACAAGGACTACGAAAACCAAGCTGCCTGGGGACATATTCTGTGCCTTGTTGCAGATATTTCTGGTCATGCACCATACTTGATGGAGCTAAAACACTTCTAGACACTTTTCAATTGAATGTGCTTTCGCTGTGTGACCTTTAGAGATTTACAGATTCACTTGTTGTCATACTTTGCATGTGAGTTACTTTTCTGAGAGAGGGGATAAGGAACAGGGAGCTGTGTGGTGTTGGATATCCAGTGCCAAGGATGCCATTAGAAACCCATGAAGGAAGGCTGGGTGGCCACAGCAAGGACACAGAGCCACAGTGTGTGGTGCAGATAAGGACTAAACAAGTCCTGGATTTTGAAAAACCTGCTGAGTCAAACTTCCACCCAGCAGCTTGGTAGACATTCCCAAAGCAATCTCTTGGACTGAAAAGGGCTGAGGAGCTGTAGGCACTTGGAGAATGGAAGCTTACCTTAGCTGTGACACGTACAGCAACAACAAGCTGAAGAACCTGCCACTGGAAGCTCTAAGGTCAAACAAAGCCAGTGAGATCCCACATCTTGTTCAGGAGCCACATTTCACACAACTGCCTGTTACTTAGAGCCCTGGTGGGTGCTTCAGCCAGTTCCTGCCATCAGCAGAGGTTTCTTACTGCAGACCCACATACTGACATGGGATTGGCTTGGGTGGAACTGTCCATGCTGCTTTTCTAGCATTAATTCGTATCAAGAAATGCATCACATATCACACCAGGTTCCCAGTCTAACCCTTCAGCCCAACAGCCATAGTTCCTTAGCTTTATTGACTGCACATGTCATTTTTTGTCCATATGCCTCCTACAAGTAAATGGTTTTGATCTCGCTCTCAATGTGTACCCTCCGCTTCAGCCCCATGCTCCCATGCTTAGCGTAAGGCATAAATCAGCAAAATTAATTAAGGATTCTTTGAGAGCACTTACACTTCCAAGTCTTTTAATGGCTTCATTTAAACAGTCAAGGATGTGAAATGCTTTTCAAACGCTCTGAAGCGATGGTGGTGTGTGCATTGTTTATGTGGGTGATGGCAGGCTGCTGCCTTTACGGTTTTACTCAGTCATCAGGCATTTACTGCAGGCCAGGAGCTGTAATGACTAGGAAAGAAATTTACTCTGTTTCAGACAGAGCTATTAAAAGAAAATTCTTGTCAAAGTAATTCTTATCTCATGACAGGATTGCTGAATTACTGCGTATTACAGGAAAGGGAATTGCAAATGTGTTGGCTCTTCTTCCCATTAGAACTATTGTTTTATTACAATTGTCATAAATGCACACACACTTTTTTATAAAATCTTTGAAAATATGAAATCATCCTGCATTAGGTACTGAACATAAGATAATGTTATCAAAATTAAAGAGCAGATTGCTCAGACAGGTTGGCAGGGTGAGCAATTCCTTTCTTTGGCTGTGTAAGTGCATGTCCCAGACAAAAGCAAGAGTGGAGCACTGAGGAATAACACCTCCATTCCTCTGGGACACCCAGAGAGGTAGTTCTTCCTAGGAGAGACAGCTCAAACCGTCCCTTGCACTGACCCCTCTCCTCATCCCATCCCCATGTCACCAGGGTGCAAATCCATGAGCACAAAGCTGTCTAATGTGAGGCTCTGCAGGTCAGTCCCACAAGCTTATCACGGTGAGAGCTCTCTGTCTTCAGTTAAGGATCCTGGATGAAAAGGGATGACAATGCTCAAGGATTTATGCAGCCCCACAGGCAAAAAATGCCTTCTCATCTCTGGGTCATTTTGTATTTGTCTTCCAGCCCAGTGCCTGCCTCCCACCACCGAACCCCCCCGCTTGCCTTCCCTTGCCCATGCGGCCTCAGTGGACACGGCAGCCCCATCTGGAGATCTGCAATGCAACAGAGCAGCATAAGAAACCGTTTTCACTTACCTCTGGTTTTAGACCAAAATACTAAATCTAAATGTGCTTCAATTTCCATCTCAAATGTCCAAGGCAATGGTGTGGAAATAATATGTAGCTTTAAAAAGAAATCAGAAGAAATACTTTTCTCAGCCCCTTGCGTATTACAGAACATTAGTCTACTGACACCTTCCTGCAGAAGTTGTGCAGGCTGGGCTTTTTGGTATCATTCCCAAAGTGTGCCCCAGGTGCTTGGGATTTATCAGAGGAGGGCTGTGGGTCCGTGTCACCATTCCAGGTGTGTGCAGCAGCACAGCCTGTGCGTGTCCAGGGGTTGCTGACCATGGAGTCTGCAGCAGCCACGACACTGAAACCTTTTCCTGTTCACCAAGGGCGTCATCATCTCTTCTCCCACCTTTAGTTTCCGTCTGCTACAGCTTCTGCACGATAACAGGATACAAATGTGAAATCAGGAAACTGCCTGATACACGCTGGCTGACCAATTAATCACTGGTCCATGGGCATGTGGTGATGGGCCCTGATAAACAGCAGTGCCACTAACCCTTCCTCTTCCTACTGCTTATGTCTCCCAAAATCCCCTCTCCATGGGCTCACCCTGTCCTCCCCAGCACAGCACCACACTCCAGCAGCAGCCAGCTCAAGGACACAGCCTGGAGCGTCTCTCCAGAGGTCCCTCTGCTAGCAGGATGGGCCATTCTCTTATTATAATGTGCATTTTTGTCCCTAAACAAACAACCCCCGCTAGATCCATACATGCAGCTGCTTGTTACTGGCTGGGGCGGGGTCCCCTCCAGCCGTGGGAGGCAGAAGCCAGATGAAGTCAAGTGTGCACCAGCCCCTTGGTTCATGTCTTGATCTGCCTCCTGGGATGAGGACAAGGACCCACCTCGGTACAAAGCCTTTTTACTAACCTGGCCCCTCCTGTAAATGGTGTAGGAACAGGAAACCACTTTCCTCCTCTTTAAAGTTTTGGTGTAACTTGAGAGTCAAGCTTTATGCAGATCGGAACACGTTAGTAATGTCTGGAAAGTAATTATGGCATGTATTATTATTTTAATATTTACCAAGTGCTGACAGAGTAATGTTTTTATTAAATCTTTAGGGAGGGTGAAATACATACCACAAGGCATGGGAGATGAAGATAGTCTTCTGAAATCATTCATTTAAAATTCAGTTTTACAGTCACTTCCCTGTGATCCACTTTTAATCATATATTGGTTTCTTTGCATCTTAAATTATATAAGGTGGCTAATGATTTTAACTTAAAGTTCTTTATGGAAGAATGCAAATAATATTTCTGCCTAGTCAAGGCACGCTGTGAACGCCTTACTGAAAAACAATTTATCATTATACTGAAGTGCAATGGAACTTTGCTGCAAGCTTGAAATCTTTCTTTTCACTTATTGAAATTGTGCAAGAGCAATATGCCAAGGGTTATCAGAAGATCTCTATTTTTAAAATGGAGACTATGAGATTGAATAACTTTTGGCCTCTGTTTTATTTTTCTCTACAATGAGGAGAATCCACTAAAGTAATCTTGCAAAATCAAAGAGCAGTATTTCAATATTCCTCATGTCTGATAGTTTGGATAATCCAATCCAATTCAATCCAGATTTTCAACCGTTTTTTGGGTTTTTTTCTCAAAGAATATTTATCATAACCAAGCATTAGGGTTAGGCTTTTTAATCCCACTTGCTTCCTTTTCAGAGAATGTACAGTCTTCTGTCATCACTTGTCACCTAAGTGAATGCATTTCTTTATGAAAAAGCATTGAGTTTAACTCATTAATTTGCTATCAAAGTGATTGTAAAAATTAGTGAACTTGATTTAGATGCTCCACAAAGATTTGAGTCAAAGTGTTGGTGAACCACTGAGGTTGGGTCCCAGAATAAATGTTTGTGATATATCCAGTCTAGTCTTCACTGTAACATTTGGTAACTCCAGCAGTTGGCCCTTGATTATTTTAATTTAAAACATGTCCACTGACTTGAGAGGAAAATCTATAGCAATATAATTACATGAATATATGAACTTCAAGACAGCTGAGGGACATAAAATCACTGAGAAGCCCACAGTCTAAAAGAAATGAGTAGCTGATAGGTGGAGTTCCCTGACATCTGGATTTCACTACAGCAAAGCATTGTGGAAACCTGACTGGGTTTCATTTGCTCATATCCCGTGGCTTTAGCTAAAACTCTTAGGTTTTATACTTTGTTTTAATTCCCGGGTTATTAATTGCCAATACAGATAAGATGTCTTAATGTGCGTGAGCACTCCTTCCATTGCATTTCATTAGGAAGATATCATTCCTTTTCAGCCACACATCATTAAACATTTCAAAGCATATCCAGAAAGGCAGTTGTATATATGAGGCACATTACTACAGGTAATATATGCTGAGCTGCACAGCCCTGCAGATAAAGAGGCAGCGCTGCCCTGGCCGCTGGCACCGGTGTGTTCAGGGCACACGCAGCATCCATCGCTGTTAAACACAAACTCTATTACTTTTTCGACTTCTTTTTATTTGCCTCTCCCCTCCCACCTTTCAGACACCAAGGCTGCCTGCCTGCTTTTGCAGGGGAATAGAACAGACTGCAGCCTGAAAGCCAAAATCCACAGTCAATACAAGGATGAATGCTTCACCACCAGACCCCTCATGTAGTTATTTGTGTGAGTGAAGTTCAAAGGCAGCAAGCTACAAAACACTGCCAACCCCCTCAGTGTGAGAGGATGGGGAACTGAGCCCTTAATCCACGCTGCGCTGTCTGGGCAGCACTCGCATCGACGGATTTCAGCTTTCCATGGAATTGATTAGTGCTGCAGCGCTGCCTCGCTGCCTGTCTGGGTTTGAGCGAGCCCTGTATCTATTATCAACCATTCTTATCCTCAGAGAACCTCTCTCAAAGTTCAGCACGGTCTCTCAAAGTTGCCCACAAGGCAGCATTATTCTAGTCAATACAATTATAATAAAAGGCAGCAGGAGAGCGGGCAGGCTCCTTATGCTGAACGAGAGCTCCTTACACTGAATGAAAGCTCAGGAGAGATGATTTCTTAGAATAAGCAGCAAATACACAACTGCCCTCAGATATAAAAGTCACCCGGCAGTCAGTATCATATTGAAGGTATTTTATTTTTTTCCCAGCACTTGTGCATCTGAGCTTCCTCAGAGACCTTTTCTGCAGCTGTATGTCAGCTTATACTTAACACCATTATCATGGTAAAGGCAAGAAGTCTCTATTAAGAGACTCCTGTCTGGGCACACATGCTGGCATATTAATTTTCCAGACACTATAGTACAACTGCATTAAGCCACTGAGCTGGCTCAGATATATAAGGTCCTCCACAAGTCATAAAATGCTCTCAGGTGCTTCCATCCTGCGTGGTGCAGCCCCACAGGGACCAAGGCTCAGTGTTGCAGAACTGGTCTGGGCAATCACAGCAACAGCTGACTTGGGAACACGAATCTGTGCCCACCTGGAGTGCATGTTCATACAGTCATAGGATATAGAAGGGACAGAGCACAGGGTTATTGGGAATAACTGAGCAAACTGGCTTTTTAAAAAATACTATTCTGTGAGGGAGGATAAAGAGAAATTTAGACTTGACTCATTTCTCCCAGTCTCCTTTCCTGTGATGGTGAAGTAAGCACTTTGTGCTATAGTGAGCTTTATTAAATGGCTTATCATACACTTAAATGTAATCCTTCAGACAGGAGATGTCTACAAATCCTATTCTTTAAACATGCTTTGGCTCCTGGTGATTTACTCTTTCCTGGCCATCCCTGCACCTATTTTTCATATTTATCCACTTTAAATTGCATTAGCACCAACACTACACCGGTGTGCAGCTGCTGGCTGTGCCCGTCTGTCCGCCCCAGCCTCCTGACCAGAGCTTCCTGCTGGCTGCCTGCAGCAAGGCAGTGGGATTTAAAGGAGTTTTTTCTTGAGCCAGCTACTGTAGCTGGATTAAAGAACTGACATAACTATCACTGCTTATTCTGGCCTGATAGATTTACTGTGGTTCTTTTTCTAAAAGTCACATTTAGAAGGAGCCTGGTGGGGTGTCTTTGCACATGTCTAGAACTGCAGCTGGTACAGAAACACGGGGTGCTTAAACATGGTACTCTGGGTATTACCAGTGTTGGCACAGTTCTGGGAGGAATTTTCTCCCCTTTCCAACACACAGTCTATTACAGAACTGTCCTTAACCCCATGGGCTATTCACCTGCATCTGATGGACTCAACATCAACTATCTCTGAGTCAGAAAACAGGATTTTGATGGGGGAATTATTTGAATGGGGCTATCAAATCCTGCTCCCTGTGTCTTTAAAAGCTCTCTCCATGTCTGTATTACTTCCTTTCCATTTGCAAGTACAAAAGAACAGCAACAAGAAATTCTCAAACCAAATGGAAAAGGAATAGCATTGACATGAGACAACACATTAACAACCCAGCCCTGCTCCATGCAGAGCGAGGTCTCCCCTCAGCACACAGCCTGGCCAGGATTAGAGAAAACCCCAGGATTTTCTTTTTTAATCCTAAAAGCTGTTTTGTATTTGATAGATAAACAGTTGCTTTTATATACCACTGAATGGTGTAAATGACAGCAATAACACTCCAAGGTGCTGGCAAACAAATTGTGTATTGCAAACGGTGGGTAATGAGGGACCTGGAGAGGAGCTTAATTAACTCTGCCACTATGCAGCAGCTGAGTTTTGTCAGTCCAAGACAGAGCACAGAAAGAAATTCATGTTCCTGAGGGAGCCACAGGATGCTAATAGTGATGGTACAATTCGTGTGGCTTTGCACCCTGGGCACCATCACCCACCAGGGAACACAGCGAGAGGCGGGGAAGAGAAGGGACCCATGGAGGAAGCAGCAGTGGAAGGAAAACTGTGATCCTCGGAGAGATCTCGGAGGCAGCAGAGGGAAGAGGAGCATCCTGGAGAAGTCTGAATGTGGCAGGAGTAGAAGTGGGTTACGTTTCACTCCTGGTTTGATCACACAGGAAGAATTGCTTTGGCCCCAGCATCTGCATGGGCAAAGGCTGTATGGTGTGTGCAGCTCCCAAGGTACCAACCCCTGGCCCCAGGCAACAAGGAGCAAAAGGGGAGACGCTGCTTTGGCAGGAGTTTGGGGTACACACCTGAGTGCAGTTTGCTGCTGGCAGCACCCCATGAAGGCAGCACAAATATGCAGTTTTCAATGGGGCTTCATAATTAAGACTGAATATAGAAAAAAATCCCTCAATTCCTCCATGAAGTCAGATAACTCCAAACAAGAAAATTCCTCTCCCTCTCTCCTAGAGCAGCTGCTTCATTTAAGTAATTTGGACACCTCCATTCCTGCTCTGTAGGATGGAGATGCTTTGCAGAGGGGCTGAGTCCCAGCACATGCCGAGTCCCACCTGTGCCAGCTCCCCTGCAGGCACCGACTGTGGGCAACTGCCTGGAGAGGGAGATTTGGGGAGCCCAGAAACCTCCCTGCTCTTCATTTGCTCTTCGTTTCTGTGCATGCTGCTACAGAGGAAAAAGCCATCAAGCCTTTCAGAGGGAGCAGGGATCGATGCCACACAGATCAAATCAGCAGTTGGGAAACTTTGGGTGAAAGTGTAATACTGTGAGTGCTTCCAGCTCAGTTTCATTCAAGTCCTGATACTGAGGTTTTAGTGCGATGCCAATTTTAGCTTGAATTGTCTGACAGCTCCTCTTTGTGAACAGGAGCAATATTGACAGAATGGTACTTTTTGAAAGAAGAGTGATTTCTTTTTTTCCCCAGAGAAAATGCACTCCATATGTAATGGGATGATGCTGTTTCTTTTCCTTCTGAGCTAAGGCTGCTTAAAAAGAAAGTCTGATAGCTGGCTTTCATTACAATCATGGCTTTGAGTTTTCTGGGAAAATAGGTATTAGTTATAGGATCTGAGCTCATGCTATTTTAGGGAGGTTCCCCTTGGAGTTACTGTTCAGGTGCCTTCTCTGGGAAGCTCAATGGAACACGTGCCCTGGGCAACTCCTGGCTAAATCCCAAGGGTGCCAGGCAAGGAAGGATGAAAATCATTGCATTTTAATGGGGCTCTCATTAATTGTTCTCTTGAGCTGAAGGGGACCATGGTGTATTAAGTGAAGTCAGTACCATAAAGCAGAATGTGACCTGGAGGGAGAGGAAAGAGCCCTTCACACGTGCAAAGGCAGGACCAAATGGACCATTCCCACTTCCTGGGTTCTTAAAACCTGCATCCTAAATCCCAGTTTGCTGTCCCCCAGACAGAGAAAACTGTTTATGCTGGGAAAAAACAAACTGACAACCCTAAATTTCTCTGCCAGGCTCCTTTTTCCTTCATCACATTATTTTTTTCACATCTTGTCATTCATGTCATGCCACAAAGAGAAGCAGCAAGAAATGAGCAGCTATCAATGAGTCCAGAAATCCCAGTATGATGGTAAATCACAAAGGCAGCATGGCTGTGTCACCTCTGCAGCTTGGAAAGGGTGGGTGGGTTAGTGGACACTCGATTTCTACCCACCTCTTCTGCCTGTGACCTGCCTGCTGCAGGGAACTGCTTCCCTGGTGAGGGGTAAATAATGGGAATATTCAACACTCCGTTACACAATGCTCTGACTTATTTTGCCTAACCTCAACGAGATCCAGAGATAGAAAAGTTGGTGTCATAATGAAAATGGTAATTAAAGTTTTGGTCAGATTGAATCCATTACATCTCTCCCAAGTACCCAGTATTGATTTCAGCCCCAGCCCCAGGGATATGTAGTCTGATACCTCTGTAATTTTGTGAGCAGAGGCCTAGGCCCATCGCACATGCCATTTGTGTGGCTTAAACCCAAGGAAATGCTTCCAACCAACTTCAGCTCTGTAGGATTCCTGTTTTATTGACTCCGAGCAAAGGCGAGTGAGCGGAAGCTGTATCTGCCACAAGGAAGATGGCTTTTGTGACACAAGCTGTAAATAGAAGGGAAAGGGCTATTCTGGCTATATTTTTGTGTTGGCATAAAACTGCAGCAATTGCATTATTCAGTGGGTAATGTAATGTTAATGCGGCCCTGTAGCTGGGGGCGAGAGAACTTAAGGTTTAATCATTTTGTAATGCACTTACACTGCCCATTTTAGATTTGTCAGCTGTCAAAAATGAACTGCAGTTTTATCCTGGGACTATATATAGAATTACTATTTATATATTTTTTCATCTGCAGCTTATGCAGTTTAAATGAAAAAAAAAAAAAAAGAAAGGGAAGAGCCAGGATGGAGCGAGGGGCGATGTGCCCTTGGCTCTGCTCCGTTCAGAGAACTCCTCAGTGCCTTCCTGCAGGAAAACACTGCCTTCACCTAAGCCTAGGCTTAGGTAGTTGACATTTTCAATAAAACAACACCCATTTTCAGCAGACTTTTAATGTTGTGGGGAGCGAGGCACGGAAATGTTGCACATGAAAATACAGCCACGCAGAAATGGCAGTTGGTGAACTTCTGCTCTGTCTCTCACGAATCTATCATTTGCAAGAACCAAACTCCAGGAAATCCCCTCCCATGGCATCACTCCTCACCAGTTTTATTGAAAAACCATAATATCCTTTTGCTCTAAATTCTTACTAAAAGCCACCCACGTTACAGCTTTTTGTATACATATTTTTAGCAGTTCTCAAACAAAGACAATTCCTCCTTTGACTGCTGTGTCCTGCTGCTTTCCCTGCTGTGGCTCCTCACAGCATCACTGGAAATCTCATGGCGTGTTGCAGACTGCCTGAGTGCTGATTAATGTCCTTGCCAAGAAAAGAAAGAAGGGGTTTGCAAATGGATCTGCTGCTCCTATCAGCTCAAAGGACTTGAATGTGTTTGCTTTTTTGGGGCAGCCATTTGAAAAAAATCCGAGGGAAACTTGAGAAAGTAGAACGTCCTGCTGGCCATAAATTCCAAATATTCCCATTGTCTCCTCTTTTAATCAAATACTTACTCTGAAAGTAATTTCTGTAGGGAGGTTTGCCTTGACTGTTCTCTCTGCTGCTACATCCTACAGGCCAATTCTTTGCTCCAGCAGTAATAATTGATGTTTTTTAAGAAGCAAGAATACCCCTGTTTTCATCCATAGCATTTACCTACAAAGAACATGATAATTTATACAGCAAATGCAGCCTGTGCTTCCTGCAGGACAGCCTGATTTATCGACTGTGCATCTGTTTCATATAAAGTGCCCTGAGCAGAACAAAAACCTCCATTCTAGCAAAACCAGGACAGTTTCTCCAGTTTTCAATAAATCATGTTCTACCTGTGGGATACCTTGTTAACGACTATACACTAAATCCAGAGGGAGTTTTCCTTTTTCTTTTTCTTTTTCTTTTTTTTTCTTCTTTCCTTTTTAACTATCCATCCCAAATATTTTGAGTTTCTGGGGCCATTTTAATACTCTTGTTGCCCAGGTAAAACTCCTTTTCATTTCTGAGGGAGTTTGGCATTAGTAAACTGCCTACATCAAATATCTCATTAGTAACACACATCTTATAAACCAGCCTTGTAAAACCATAAGGCAAAACCTTCCTTCATTCTGCTTGTAGTTTACATCTTTGCCTTTACCTAGCCAACGTTTTTTTCTACACAGGATGCAGCTGAATTTCCATTGAGGAGCCTGATTTCTATATCCAGGGAAAATACCTGGATGCCCTCTATGGGAAAAGCTCCCTTGGAATCATAGGACGGTTTGGGTTGGAAGAGACCTTAAAGATCCAAGAAGGAGAGGACAGTGGCCTAAGCCGGACAGTGAAGGAAGTGAAGGGGCTGACAGAGTTATAGAGGAGTGGGATGAGGTTCCAGCAGAAAATTCTGTTCCACCTTTGAGCCCATCCCTTCCTGGAGGAGATCCCAGCCCTGTGTCTCCTCTCCCAGCACCCCTCCCTGAGGACAGCCAGCACAGCCTTGCCACAGGGAATAGCTCCTCGCTTCTGCTGCCAACCTCTCTCTTTGCATCTTCAGCACCAACTTTCCCCAAACCACCTGAGGTTTAGGAAACTGAAGGATGGGAGAAAATCCATGTTCCCAGTGCAGCTCCACTGAAAATGTGTAAGTGCAGCCAAACCGGGCCCAGGGGGCCCGTGTCTGTCAAAAGCACGGATACAAAGCCAAAATCTTCGTCTGAAAACTTAAATTGAAGAAACTGGGAGTGGAAATTGTTTTTTTACTGAGGGCATAATTCATGCGGGAGGATGCTTACAGCATCCAAAAGGCTTTAAGCTGGTGTTACAACACTGTCAGTGAAGTACAGAGGTGTCTAGGGAAAAGGGAGTACATTCATGTAAAACACCACCACAGGGAGCTGTGACAGAGCTGGATCTCATTTCCTACCCTGTGGGCTGGACCCTCACTACATCTGCATCCCCCTTATCCCCCAGCCTTGTCTGGTGAGCTCCAGCCACGCCAGCGGTTCCTCAGGAGAGCTGTAAGGTCTTTGCAGCACATCCATCTGAGATCCGCTGTCCCCCCAATATCCCACCGACTCTACTTCCCTGAAGAGGACTCTGGGGAGCTGGACCTGGAGCACATGGCTCTGAGGCACACACTGCCTCTCATCTGGAGTTTTTCCTGGACGATGGGGGTCTTGATTTCTGACAAGACCTCTTCTTCCCACTGTAATATAAAATGCCATGTAAAAACATCACAGATGGGATGAGTGAAATCCTTGACCTTGTTTCTTTGCTGCGCAAAGCCAGGTGGTGCTTCTGCCAGTTTCTCTATTGCCAGTCAGGAATCAAACATTTCCCTGTCATTACATTGCCAGTCCTTTGTCCCTGGGCATAGTGCAAAATAAAGTCACCTTTCCAACAGTTTGCCAACTGTTGAGACATGTTGCTATTTCAGTGTTATCTGCAGTGTTATTTGCTTTGCCCAGGTGATGTGTCACTGAGCTGCTGGGCCAGACCTCAGGGATGAACCGTGCAGCCTGCATGTGACACTGCTCTGCAGGGGGCATGGAGAAACCCTTGGGCTTGAGGACACCTTGGATTGCTTGTTCCTCTTCTCCTCAGGAGGAATGCCCCAGGCTCCACCTCATCCTGCTACAAGCTCCCAGGACGCCTGGAAGCAGCACAGGATGTCCAGGGCTTCTTTCTCCAGGGAGTTCTTTCCAAAACACTTTGGTCTGTGATGGTTGCATCTATCCAGTGTTTTAAAAGGACAGTTTCTGTTTCAGCCTTTTTTCAGCTGTTTTGTCTGTCTTTCTGATGCCTTTGCCAGTTTGGCCAGGACAGAATTTGGCCCCTGATAGACACTTCTCCATTAATCAGAGATTTGCCTTAGTGGCAGGGTTGTTCTGAGGTCTAATTAAGTTTACAGTTTCTACTTAAATTGATTTGAGATCCTGGGGTGGAAGGCCTTTTAAGAGAAATCATATTAAAAATTCAGGATTTTTTGCTCCAACGACCTTTTTGTGTAAGACTAATTTTAGCATCCAGACGTGAAGGATGAGTAATCCTTTCTCAAGCTTTGGCAATGTTAGCTGAAGCTTTTTCTCATTCACCTTTATCAGAGAAGCAATAAAAAATTGCTAATCACCTTGACAAAGGTACTCATGTCGTGGTGAAATATGTGGCAATCATACACAGACAGGATCAAAAAGAATAAAGTTTCTGGACTGAGGAGATGTGTGAGATCCAGACTGCAACCCTCGTGCCCTTCTTCCTATGGTAATTTTTAATCCCAACATCCAGGTAATTAATAGGTGGTATTTGAGAGGGTGTGTCCTATCCCACTCCTGAGCCAGTCACTTCGAACAGGCTGTCGCTGTGAGCTGCACACCATCCTCAGTGAGATAAACTTTATAACTTCATTTCTTCAGACTCAATCAACCAAATCAAATATTTCCCATGGAAGATTTGATTAAATGTCATTAAGATGTGGCGGAGAAACTTTCAAAATGATGAAAACTGACCAACTCATTCTCCTTGCTTTTGTATGTCAAAGTTATCTTAAATCTTAATAAACCCTAATCAATGCCTTCTTCAAATTACACGTAAAGGCCCTCCCTTGGGGAGCTTTAAAGGGTGTTTGGGGTCAGACCAGGTCCTTACACGGTGTTTCCTCCAGGGCCAACTGCACATTTGTTCACTTTTAGTCCAAGAGAGCAGGAAGCCTCATTGCCTTTGTGCCCTGCTTGTGTTACAGCCTTTTGTGATGGGAACTGACCCACCCCATTGTCATTTTGAGGGTCCATTGAAACCTTATCTCCCCAGTCTTGTCTTTGGAGAAATGCTGAGGATTTGACTGACACCTCATTTAAGATCACTAAGATAATTAGAAGAAGAGCTGTGGATTGAGATGTAAGAGATATGGAACTGTGATGCTTCTGTCCTGCTTCACTTGGTTATACTCTGTTCCCAATACCTGGAAAATTAATAAATACTGTTTGATGCGTTGTATCATTTAAGGTAACTGAGAAAACCTCCTCCAAGGCTCTTGCCTTTAGAGATCAGTAATATGCAGCAGCTAAAGAACTGAGAGGGTCATGGATTTTTAACTGGGAGATTTTTTTCCTCCCAAAATAATGATGAGTTCTTGAAAATGCCTTTTTCACCTTGAAAAGAGATGTTTTGACAAAGCTTTTTTAACACTCTGAAATGTTTTTGATGTTTAAAATGAAATTGCTTTCCAGATATGCAAACTGAACCATGTTCTTGATGTTCAAAGGGAAAATAATTATAAAACAGAATTATAATAAGGCCAGAGAGGAAACAAGAAACATTTCAAACTAATGTAAGCAGATTCAGGATGGACCTTGTCTGAATTTTCTTTCAGTTTTCAGCTTTTATTTCTTTTGTCCTAAGCTAAAACAGAGAAATATTTCAGAATCTGCCACGTGCAAAAACATTTCCTTGCCCAGCTCTAATTGCTCAATTGAATTATTTGCAGACAGATCACAACTCCCTTCAATTAATCAGTTCCATGAATGCTTTTTTCCCCCAATCCCTGACCCATAGCTCATTCATGGAACCCATGCTTGTGCTGATTTAATTAGCCATTTAATTCACGTGGCCTGGGAGGATTTCCTGTTTGCACAGGCCCTCACTTAAGCTCAGATTTGCATACAGCTTCTAATTCTCACTTAACAGTCACCCTTCCAAAACCTTTCCTGCCTCTGACCTCCCATGCTGGGATCTGTGTGGGAAGCCGATGCACTACGAGCATGAACCCAGCTGGAATGAATTTGTTTAAAAAGCTGAGAGGACTTTCACTGAGATTTTTTTGGCATTGCTCACCCAGTTCTAATTGCTTTATAAATTTAATGGAGTTAATTCTGGCCACTAGGTGCTGAGCTGGTTTGTGGATAAGGGGTATAAAGGTAGCACAGAGTCACAGAACCTCATCTCTTGGCACAGGGAAAAGACCTCATGCAGGTGAGACTTTAGACTCCTGTGCAGTAAGTTGGAGGCCCAGGTGATGTTCCTAGAAATTTTTGAATTTTGACTCCCATAAGCCATAAAGGTGGTTGGGGTTTTTTTGTTTGTTTGTTTGTTTTCTTCTTCCTACTCCTTTGTTCACAAGAGCTGGTTATGGGGAAAATACCAGAAAATCAGAGCTGCCAAGGTATCTCAGCGGTTCATGAAAAACTGTTGAGTTTGGTTGTTTTGTGAGGTTTTTTTTTTTCTGTGTGGCTCTTGCTTATTTGTTTTTGTGGGGTTGCTATAATGGTAGTGGGAAGTTATGGCTTTGATTTTGTATGAGAGTAACTCTGTCACTCTGAAGAATTAATAAATAAGTTCTGATTTAGAGTAAATCTGTAGCTCTCCTGTTCCTTTGTCAGTGGAAGAAATCTTCAAGTATGTTAAACCTTTCTGCTGCTGATTACTGCAGGGATTTTTATTGCAAGGTAAATCTGCATTTTACAAGCAGGAATGCTTTCCAGGTAGATGTTTCTGATATGCATCAAAGGCTATATTTGATAATGTTCTCCTCAATTGAAAGTGACAATAATTATAGGAAAGAAATTGGTCTGTTTCTGTGCATGTCCCAGAACATTAATTTCTCTGGTCAAACCAAGATTCTGAAGAACAAAATACTAAAATTTCTCAAGATGAGGCTTAATACTTAATCAGCCAAATTCCCTTTGTGTCTCCTACCTGCTCACCCAGAAACAGGTTGTAATCTGCTTTTGTACTTGGATAAGAAGAGTGAGGAGTGATGTAATTCAGAGAAAGAAAAATATATTTGCAAAATATCTTTTCTTGGAATATTGCCCACAGAGTCATGCAAAGTTTAACTGCTAAAGAATCCCTTCAGAGCCTGGCCTGGTCCAAAGGAAGGTTGCTCTGCTGCTGTGCTGCCTC
Organism: Corvus kubaryi; assembly: GCF_017639235.1. Classification (NCBI taxonomy): domain Eukaryota; kingdom Metazoa; phylum Chordata; class Aves; order Passeriformes; family Corvidae; genus Corvus; species Corvus kubaryi. The sequence continues at coordinate 5,997,312 of NW_024580670.1, forward strand.
AGGCCATGCACAGGCTCTGCCTCTGGTTGGTCCCCTGCTCTGGTCTCAGTTACTGTAAGCAAAGCCCCAGCAGCCAATTCACAAAATTAACTTTGGAGAGATCTGGCTTTATTTCTAGTTCTTAAGCACCAGGGCTGTCATTTGACAGAGCTTTTTGGGGATCAGGTCGGGCTGGGCAGTCCTTGGCCATACCAGGGCAGTTGCAGAGAATAAAGAGCCTGGCCATAGCTCAGAGTGCCATGGAGAGCAATAAAATCTTATCAAGAAGGAATCACAAGTACCTAATGAGAATCAGATGCAGCATAAAAGAGGCTATGGGCATGCTCTTATCCAGATGCACAGGGAATTATGTACATAAACAGTGGATAATTTGGTTTTACATCTTATTTTTCATTCAAAACTTGAGGGAGAAATGACTTGGTTACTGGAAGTGGTGTGTAGGAAAGCTGCTGTTAAGCACTCGGGGATTGCTCCCACAGAGCTTGGTGTGATGGAGCTGCCCTGGGGGACCTGACATCTCCACTCAAGGTGGTCTGGAACAAACATCACAAAGTCCCCTGATCAAAGTGCTCAGCTCTGGCTGAGACCCTGCAAATGAGAAGCCTCTGGGTCAGGAGAGGTGAGCCTGAGTCCCCCTTAGCTGGGGCAGGCAGTGGTGGTGTGGGGCTGTGGTCCCTCAGCACAGAAGGTCCTGCTGCTGGAGCTGTGCCATGGACCACGTGCAGAGGCAGCTTTGGATTCAGTCTAAGGGCTGAAGGAGGATTCTACCTGCTGTGCTTCCTGCTTCTCATGTTCTGGTTTCCAGGCTGGAGGGTCAGAAGGCTGTAGTGCATTACTGGGAGATTTACTTCCCACATGAAACAGAAATTGCTTTCAGCTTCTCCTGCCTTGTGCTACTTGTGGTGGCACGTATGACTGCATTTGTTGTGATAAATGCAGAAAACCCAGGACTGAAATGCAAGGGGAGAGGCGGCTGTCAGTCAGCCCAGAAGGGCTGGAAGGCAGATGATCTTGGTGTTAAGCCTTGTTTGGCCTTGGTGAGGTGCATAAAGCTGGGCAAATTGCAGAAAGCCCTTGCCTTTAAAATGAAACGTGCCTTGGGCTTCTCCCCTGAGTGCAAGGTACTATAAAGGGGACTTGTTTGATGTGATAGAACTATGTCTCCTCTTCTGAGGCTGAGGTTGCCTGGGTTGTTTCCAGGATTGAGATTCCCAATCTGATTTAAGAGGGATCAGTCCAACCCCTGCACTGCAGAAGTAGTTTCACTCAGGGGGCCTGGTAACTATAGGGCTTGTTCTCCCCATGGATCCAAACCTGCCTGACAACTTCATTCCTCCCCACCACATAGCTGACTTCACAAAACTCTTCTTTGACATGCACCACAGAGCAGGCAACTGCTTTGAGCCAACCCAGAGCTGTGTGTTGCCACCAGCCCTCTTGCCAGGAGGGCTTTTTGCCACGCGCTGGCGTCTGTGATGACGCAGAGCAGTCGGTGCTGCTTGGAGAGAAGAATAATGTGTTTAGGGCCGATCTGCAGGAGTGTAAATGCTGCTGCTTCTCACTGGGAAAGTGATGCCCTCAAAGATTTGGCCCTCTGTTTCCCATGTATTTTGGTGTGAAATCCTTTCCCTCAAATGCAGCTGAGCAAGGATGCAGCTTTGCAGTGTCTGTGATCCAGGAACACCACAGGATAACCAGGCCCCCTGCTGCTGTTACCCAAAGGGGAGCCCAGCATCCAGCAGGACCCAGCTCCATTACTGCCAGACCTGCAATGCTGCAAGACCTGTGTAATTGAACCAGATTTGTGTTAATTACCTACTTATCTGTGAAAACCTTAAGGTTCAGGATTAAGGGCAAGGAAATTATACTCGGGGGATATTTTAATGAGCAGAAAAACCTATACTTTGTTTCACAAGTCACTTTTTTTACATTAAAACTTCCTGGGCTTATAATTAGAAATTTAATGTTTTGTGAACTGCAGTTGTTCAGAAACTATGGGGGAAATGGTTTATTTCCCAGCTGCCCTCTTGCTTAATGAATCCTTTCAGGTTTGTTTTCCAGTGGTTAATAGCGTAGCACTTATGCCCACCCTGTCTCACAGAGGAATTTTAAATCTATAGGGCACTTCTGATTATTTTATATACATATGTATAAATTCAGGCAGTCAGTGAACCATAACTAATGCAAGTGTTTGGCTGTTTGGGAGCAGAGGAGAGAGTGAAGGAAAGGTAGGCAGCGTGGGGACCATGGGCCCCCCAGGGACTATCACCCTGTTGGCTGATGGGAGCCAGTCTGACAGGCAGGGTGGCGTGGGGGGAGATTCTCAGGGCAAGGACTGTCTCTTCCAGAGGCCATGGCACCATGCAAAACACTTAGTAAATGACAGTTTAGAGGCAATTAGGTAATTGTACCTCTCTGCTGTTCACCTGAGTTCAGCATGCACTCCGAGCTCTCAGGCTTAGGCAGGTGTTGCCTTGGTCTCTGTAAAGCTGATTTTTGAAAGGGTCTTTTCGTTACATATTTTTTTTCTCTCTTTGAGTCCAGAAACTGTAGCAGGAGAGCTGCTGGCTGTTTTCTGCCCCTCCTGAGGGCACCCAACTACTCTGCCCTTCCTAATATCTACAGCCACAGCCCATGCCATGCCAGGGTAGTATTTTAATGCACAGCACTCCCCATTTCAGGGGTAAATGCACCTATGGTGGTGAGGCTTGGGGTGTGTAGAGACACCTCCCTTACAGTGCTGTTGCAGACACCACTACTGAAAGAAGCTGCACAGGGAGGAAAGAGTCAGAAATAGCAACCAAGAGGCTGGGTATAGCTTCAGACTTCCTCCTCAATAATCTCAGAGCAGAGTCACTTAAAATAACCCTGACCTTCCAATCCCCATCCATTTGCAAGAGGCTGTCTAATGGTTCCTGTTCCATGGCAAAGGACCATGGTGTGCATGGGCTGCCTGGTTCTCCAGTGAGCTGGGCTCATAAGAAAGGCTGATGGGGCTTGGACTTGGCACTTTAGAGCTCAGATGACTATTTGGCAGGGAAAAGGTGCTTATCTGAGTTGGGTGGATTGCAGGAGGGCACGTTTTTGGGTCTGGCTGTGCACAGTTTCCCCCTTGAGGAAAGCAGGTGTAAGGGAGAGGTGTCTAGCAAGAAGGCAGCAGCACAACGAGCCTGAAGGATGCCTGGCTGCAGGAGGAAGCTTGCAACCAGAGAAGTAGGTTTCTTCAGTCTGGAAGCTGGGTTTTTAAGCCCAGAAGCTGGCTTCTCAGTGGAAACATTTGGGGAACAGCTGGTATCAGCTATCGCTGCTCCTCCTTGTCCATGGGGATGGATTGCGCTGCTGTAAATCACTGCCTTGGCAGCAGTCCCTGTTCACACCCCATGCCTTGGTAAAGTTGTAGGCTGGGAGTGGAAGTTGTGGAGCATCAATCCTGGCTTTCTGCCACCTGGGAGTGAAGGCAATCCTTGGGTACCATTGGGTGAACTTTCTAGGAGCTTTTTACTGCCTGAGAAGTGGTTGTGAGGGACAAGCAAATTTAGATCTAACCCACATGATCTACATATAGCAAAAATCCAAATACACCCAGAAGGAAAATTAGGACAACAGAAGTTGATGGGCTGAAAACTTAATTAACATGTTGAAAAATTTGACCTGATCTCAGGCTTTTTCCCTTTCTGTCTTTCTTCTATTCCAAACTATTAGTTTGGTTTTTAATATTACTGCTTAGGATAAATTTTGCTCTAAAATTAGGAATAAATTATATCAGCTACATGTCAAGCTAATGTGTTAATTCTGTTGCAACACAGTGGAAACACAATATAACAGAATTCCCTCCCATGTACCTTCCTCTGATTTACTCTGGGGCTCAGCTAATAATATTGCTGTCCTATAGCTTCAAGTAACCAAATAATGACTTAAAGGGTCTCTTTATTGCATTCCTCTGTTGTGCAGGGATGGGGAGCAGCTCCTTGTGATACACTTGGAGTAACACATCTGCTGCTGTGTTATTCTATTCTGTGTTACATCGCAGTCCCTTCCCTTGCTTTCCATGGCAAACAAGCAATAGAATGACAAAGCCATGGTTGCCATTGTCAGTGCAGCTCCTTGTGCTGCAGGCTGGATGAAATACCACACAATCATGGCACCATCCCATATTTATTTTAAAATATTAAACTATTTATATGGAAGGGTCATCAGCATGCTGCATTCATTAGCCAGGGCTCCAGGGAAGAGACAGCAGCGAGCAAAGAACACAAACAGGCTCTACACGAAAGTAGCAAAGAAGCATCCTTTGGAAATGTCAGTGCTGAGCAGCAATTAAAACCAGCAGAAGTTAAAATACAGAGGATTCCAATAATCTGAGTACAGCAGCCAGTCCTGACTGTCAGGGAACCTATGGTGGGATTCCCATGGATATAAGGATAGATGGTAAGGTCTGTGCTGCATAGTAAAATATGAATGGATTTTCTTTATGAAAAGAAGAATTAAATTGCTGCTTGTGTGGAGAACCAACAGTGATGGAGGCAGGCAGGCGTGCAGCAGGTCGGAGAGGGAGGCAGGGCTGGGTTCATCCCGGGATTGCATCCTACAAGATGCTGAGCTTCTCTCCAAACTGTGGGGTGGCTACTAGGCTGCACACAGGTGAGTGTGAGGCTTCTGCCAGGAGCAGTCTGGAAAACATCACTCGAGGGGAATAGACTGCTCTGTGTGACATGGTGTGAGTCCAGCATTGGCTCAGGCTGCTCAGAAATGGCCATTTGACCTTGCAAAGCACTCTGGGCATCACAGGGCAAGGGGTGTTAGAGTCAATGGATAAGAGGAGGGAGTGGGGGGTGTGCTCTCTTGTGGAAAATGTTTCTGAGCAAGCAGGAATTTGTCCAGTAACTCCATTTGAAGTTACTCCATGCTATTGCAGTGGTTTTATAGCTCTTAGTCCCCTTCACTCCATCTCCCACTGGAATCTGTTCAGAAGGGTTGTTATACCTCATGCCATCCCATCCCTGCTGACTTTGCATGCAGAGTCTTGAAGCTCACAATTAGGATAATGAACTGAAAGAGGTCAGAAGAGATGAAATATTAATCTTTGGCTTCCCATGCCCTTTCAAGAATTAATTTACATTGGGCAGTTATGTGGTACTTTTCCTTTTATATTTTCTTTTCTCATTCTTTTTTAAAGGAGAGATGGATCACATCCAAAACCCAAAGTGTTCAGATGGGCTTTGGAGCTGTCCCTGGCTCTTTCTACTTCCCATTTTCCAGGCTGCCTTCTGAAAATGTGTTTTATGAGGTTTCTCACTCCAATTTTCATGTTACCTGCCCACAGGATTTTAATGTTTTTAGTGACAACAGAGTTGCAGCTGGTGAAAAGTAGCCAAAACAAAACCAGGGATTGTATTTCCCTTCCTTCTCCACCTCAGGGTCTTCTGCCTCCCTGATTTTTGCCTTTGCTCTTTCTTCCCTCCTGCCTTGAAACTCCACTAAAAATTTCCCAGCTTTTAGCAGTCCCTGCAGGCACAGAAGGAATGATCCTTAATTCCCAATTTCCATTCTGCTGCTGGTCTCAGGGCTTTTTATTTCAATGCAGAATTACACAGAAATTCCTACAGGGACTTTTCACATCCATATTTCCTTGTAGCACTGCTGCTGAATCATCTAGGAACTGAAACTTGCTTGGCTGGAGAGCAATGTGTTTTTATAAATTATTGACATGCTGAAATTGGCCCTGGTCCAAGGCAAGCCTTCTACTTTGTTAATATGCCTTGGGTTTAATCCCTGTCGCACTGAGGAGGATGAAGATGAGTCATCTCCAGACGGAAGGGTTGGATCTAGGACCTAGTGACACATATGGGAGGTGGAAACTGGGAACATATATGCCAGGAGTGGATTTGTAGCCAACATAGAACGGCAAACACAACTCTGTTGGTTCAGATGTTGACTCCAAAGAGTCACTGGGGAGCAACAGCTCCCAAGAGCAAGTAATTCACTGCAGGAGCTCTGATGGGCTTGTTTTTCCCAGTTCTGGATCTCTGCTGGGCAGTGGACTGTGTCTGTCGTTGTACAATGCAATTCTGTTTCCATGGATCTGGATCTTCACCTAAAAGCTCATTTGATTCAAGTCAGGAGTTTTAAGACTTTATTCTACAGCAATAAAAAAAAGAAATGAGCCTGGCAGTAAAAGGGTGTTGAGGGATGTATGGAGATACGATGTCCATCCATACGTGATGCTGTATGGGGGGATTTATTGCCCAGGGTTTTGCGCAGAGGTCTTGGGATTGTGGAAAGCCTCCATGACGTCATGCTGAGAAGCAGGAGTTGAGCTGTTCCTGCTGTGTGATGGGAGCAATATCCTGACTTATCCCTGCTGCAGTGGCTGCCTGTGACAGGTCTGGCAAGCTGCTGTCGGCAGAGCCGTGCAGTGGATGCCGTGACCTCTGTGGGCAGAGCAGGAAGGTGGAGCTGCTTCCTCTCCAAGCTTGCCTGCCAGGGACATGATTCAGATTTTACAGCTAATTGACTGCACTGATCTTGCTGCCAGAAAGGGATAATATTCAATGAGTGGCTTGTCTTTCAATAGCTGCTGTCCAAAACCCTGCATGCACCTTATAAAACCAGTCCTGTGACTTGGCTGACTAGTTGCTCAGAGGCACACTCTCCCACGACCCCCTCTCTTTCTTTTCCCTGCTGCTCTGTGCCCTGCAAGCAGTCCCTCACCTGGGAGGAGGTGGTGGCTATGTGATGAGTGACCCAAAGACAAGGATTTGGTATGATTCCCCCATATCTTTCTGTTTCTGATTAAAGCCTCGCTCCACAGAGGCTAATGAGCCTAGTGGAATCAGCCATCAGCCCCTGGTAGCAGGAGGAAGCGGACTCTAAGCCAACCAATACTTGCTAGAGGCACTGGTTTGCAACCCTGTTAGCCCCAGCCCTCTTGTGCTGAGGGCTGAGTGTTTTTGTGGACAGCCCTGAGCTTGTAGCTGGAGGGCACAAGGTAAGAACCTCATGTGGCAGACAAAAAAACGATCAGCCCATCCACCACTGAATGTACCGTGAGGAAGGAAATTTAGGAAACTTGTAAATACCAGCAAGGAGGCTGGCATGTGCTGCTGCTGCTTGCTCCTTGGCCTGCTCATCTGCCACCGGAGTTCATTTGTTAACACTTCTTCCCCAAGCTGGCTCCCAGCAGAGCCACCACTGAGCCGGCTTTCATCCCTGCCCTGCACTGGGGAGCAATGCCAGGCTGGAGCCGCCAGCTCCAGGATACAGCCCATCATACTTTTGTGATGATGCTTGGAAAACATAGAGCGAACAATGCTGTAGGAATAACTTATCTCACATACACTATGTGAGAGCTGTTCCCATGATGTTTGCTCAGCCCCTGACTAATTTAGCACACAGGATGGGCTGGCAGATTATGCAGCGAGACGCGCTAATTCGGGCCTGCAGTTCATGTGAAAGAACGGCGAGACGGGCTGGGAGACAATGCAAGCTAATATTAGGACGCCAGGCAGGGAGTCAGGAATCCCAATCCTGGCTACCACTGACCTGCTCCCAGGCCCCAAATCCCTCTTTAGAGCTGTCTGGAGAAAAGGAGCATCTCCCTTTATGTTCAGCCGGGTTAGCCCTGGGAGCCGTTTGTCCCAGCCAAGGCTGCTGGCTGTTATTCTATATAAATAGTAATGATGATCATAATCTTTCCATAGGGGGTATGGCATGGAAGGGTAGCGCCTCATATCAAAGCTGCTGCTTTTGTTAGACCAAGCTCAGATGTGCAGTAGATGCTGCTTTAACATAAAGATGCTCTTGTGGGACCAGCAAGCAGTAAGGGGGATATTTCTGTGAAGATACAGCATCAGACACCGCCATGAATTCTTCTGCTTCAGTGCTTCAAAAAGCAAGGTGGGGTTTGTATATCTTCCAAATCACTGAGTGATACCTCGTGGTGTGTTAATTGGCTCTGCTCCTGAGAATATTTGTGTATGCTCAGCCTTACACATGTGGCTTGTCTGATGCCTGTAAATTACTCTCACGAGCAAAGTAAAGCCAGGCCCCAGATGGCTGCAGGATCAGGGCTGTGCTGTCTGTTGCTGCCTTGTGTGTTATGCCTTTTGCCAGGACTGTAATTCTGACCCAGAGAGGGATCTCCCAGCTATTCCTCACCATGAAGAAAGAGCATATCCATATGGCTCCAAAGGAACTCCTTTTCCAAACCTTCAGCTTGTCCCATCATTGTGCCTTACTGCTACCTTTTTATTCATTTATTTCAGTCTTGTTGAGGGTACTTGGACAAACTTTTTGCGAGGGTAAATCAATTCTCTATTACAGAAATCTTTCCTCAACTCAGTGTTTTTATGAGGAAAAAGGGATTTTTGCTGTTTATTTTGTATACAGAATTGCAATTTATATTCTGTGTATTGATTCTTTACTTTTGAGAAAAGCAAACCCTTTCACGGTGGAGCTGGTGGACAAGTTACTGCACTGATACAATCCCATGTACCAGTTAGTTTTGGGAAGCTGAGCCTTTGTGGCTAGTTTTATTTTCAAACCAAATCATGAGATTGACACCTTTAATTAGCTCTACTCAAGTTGTTTGAACCAGACTTTGCTACAGGGAGAGGTAGGTTATTCCCAGCTTTTTATTCGTGATTTTTTTCCATATTTAAGCCATTAGACTTTAATACACATCCACCACAAGGGACTACCAACTTACTCAGCACACAGCATCTTTGAAAAGTTCAGACTTTGCCTCTTCTTTATGGCACCACAAAGACTTAAAGCAGAAATCTTTCCTGATACAGTTTTAGTTTTCAGGATTTTTAGGAGGAATGAATAGCAAGTTTTGTAGTGAGGATAAATAGAGAAAATAGAAAGGAGAGGGCTGGAGAGGTGAGGCAACAGGGGAAGGGCAGGGGAACAGAATCTTCATAAGCCTCAGCAGAGCAGGGGTGGAGCTTAAGAATGCAGTGAGGCTCTCTCTGTATCTGCAGAGGGAACAAGGAGGATAAGAAAGGAGGAGAGAATGAGGCTCTTGAGCTGAAGTGAGTTTGGGTGAGTGTTGGTGCCTTGGGCAGTTGTGTTGAGCTCTTGCAGCACAAATCAGAGGTGAGCCCTTTTCTTTTTCAAGCAGCAGAAGCAGAAAAGTGGAGGTTTATCAGCTGAGACACGTGAACTGGGATAGCTTATCTTAGCAGGACAGAGCTAGTGTCTACTGAAGAGTCTTTGGTAACTCATGTGGAGTTACCAAAGTTAAAATAGCAAAGAAAAATTCCTGGGGAAGAATGTGACTTAATAAGACAATATCTACCAGACTAGGAGGAGGAATTTGCTTCTTCTATAGCTTGATCATGGTCAACAAAGACCAGGAAAAGCCACGATTTTCCTTTGTTTTCTTTTTTTTTCCTTTTCATTTTGGAAAGACTCCTGTGGGTACCAGAGACTTCCACTCCAATAAAATGTGTCCCAAATGGACACTGCATTGATATTTCTTTCAGAAAGTTGAAACATATGGCAGGCTTAGCTTCCCTTGCAAAGCCAATCTGATCCCTACTCTAACCAAGAGGCTTTGCCAGCTCTGCACCCAACTTCTTCAGAGCTTTTCAAGCCTGGCTCCCTCCTTGCCAAAAAGCCCCACCCACAACAGTCATACCCTGGAACAGAATGGCTTCTGCAGGGAAGAGATGCCTGAATGAAATAAATAAACCTGGGAATACAAGTGCTAATGAAAGTTAATGAAATCTACAATTTGTAGTTGTGTTGGATTTTTTAGAATCTTGCTTTTTTAAAATGACTGGGCCCCCTGAGGCTGGCATCCTCACTTCCAAGTGGTCACTCTGACCCTTTGCTTCCACCCAATAAGCTCAACCACATCCCAACATACTCAGCCTATTGTGCATTATTTAAGCCATAGGGTATGACAGAGTGTGTTTTATAGAGCCATTAATTTATGCTGTGGGTGACTTTAACCACCCAAGAAGTGTATTAATGGTCCTATAAAATACACCCCAGAGTGTCTTAATATGGTTATGAGATTGATCTTCAGCTTTATATTCTACTATGTGTTATATTATTGAAATAAATTGTAGAGGAAGGTGATATGAGACCCCAGTAAGGGGCGAGTTTCCTTTTTCTTCCCAGAATCCTGTGGTCAGACTCACTCTGAGACAGCCATGGATTGCACTCCAGCCACTCAGCTGCAGGAGGCTGGAGACGTCCTACACAAGGGGCTGCCTTTTGGGATGGAGCTTGCTGGCCCAGCTCTGCCACTGACCTTAGGCAGGACCTGTCTGTGCTGGCTGGTCAGTAGCTTTAACCAGAGCTGCTCATGTCCTGACACTTGGAAGGTTTTCTATACATACAGGGTTTGTTCAGTACCTGGAGTTGGGTCATCTGTTGAAAGGTTTGCCAGGGCTCAAAGCAGCACCAGCCCATCTCTTCCTTGCTACCAGAGAGCAGTACCAGCCTGTTGAGAAACCCTGGATGCTGCATAGAAAATTCTCATCCAATAAAAGTTAAGTAGGATTACTATAAAAACAATTCTTGTTTGGGAAATAACCACAATACATGGCTTTCCTACCGACAGATTCTGGTAGTGTGAGTGTGCCAACAGGAAACTTCAATGTCTGAGAACCCGAATCTTGTTTCAAGTCTTTCTTCTCTCTTTTCTTCCAGGATCTATGTGCTCAGGCTTTCAAAGCCTTGAGGCCTGTAATATCAAAGGTTTGGGGTTTATCTGGAAATTAAGAATAAATTCTGATGCATTAAATAATCTGTACTTTCATTTGTAGTCTTAATCATTGTCATCTTCTATGCTCTCTGCTGGGAGACATGGCTGTGAACTGCCACAAACCCACAACATTCTCAGTGACTAGACATGGTTTTCCATTCCAAAAAAAGTAAAACTGTGGTTTCCTCAAGTTTCAGTAGGAAATCTGAGAGAATGAGTTGATGCTTGGGGGAGCTTTGACCCATTTTAGAATCCAGGACACAGCACGAAATTTCAGGGATGTTTGAGACCGAGACCATGGGTCAATAGCCTATCTGAAAGAGCCATTTAAGCTGTTGTGTGTTTGTAGCGGGGCCCAAAGCATGCAAAGCACCTTCTGAAGGAGGAAGAAAGCACCAGCCTTCTCATCCTGACAAATTAGCAACTGCTAAGGCATGGGCTACCAAACCACAATGACTGCAGACAAAAGAGCAAGGGAACCAGGCTCTGCTTAAAAGCCTGAGCCCACCCAAATCAGTTTTTATAGTGCTGGCCTGGGCTGTGAGCTGGTAAAAAGCATGCAGACCTGCATGAGATGAGGCTGGACCAGCTGCTGCAGGTGAAATAGGATGGCTGCAGTGAGCCATCCTTGGATGAGGAATGTGCCTGATTTTCTCCACCCCTGTGTTAAGCTTCAGCTGTTCCCCAGGTAGGTGCCCTGTGAAGATTGCTTAATTACTGTTTAGGAAGTGCTTAGAGACCCTCACAAAAAGGAGAGTATCACTATTAGAACTGCAGTTGTTAGAGACGAATACAGTCTGTTAATCATTAAATCCATCCCCTGCGAAGGCAGGACCACTGTCCCCTGGGAGAGAGGCCAGGCGCTGCAATGAAATGCAATGCCAGGTTTGTATGGAGTAATAACCCAATTATCCATCAGCTGGTGTTAGGGGCCCTTGTGGCCAGGAGCAGCCCTGCCATGGGTCAAGGGCCCGGTACCATTAAAGGCTGACCAAGGGCTTCCTTTAATAGAGGTGGCTGGAGCAGCTGTGCCCTGAAATAATCTCGTTGCAGCAGTAAGGTGCTGGGCAGTCACAGCGTCAGCAATCAGGACAACAAAAAACCTTGGCTATATTTGAGCTGTTATAAGTGGTGCCAGCTTCCAGGATCTAGGACTATCCAGATTGACCACCTGGATGCAATGAGGAGATAAAATGGTAGGAAATTGGTCCAGGAGAAAAACTGAAGTGAAAATCAAGATAAAGTTCTGGTTGAGGTTTGCTGGTTTTGTTAATTACCAGCAAGAGCAATTTTGGGAACACAGTGGCCCAGACAAGAGTACAGTGTTAGGATTACCACGGGGACAGCTCACACTTTCATTACAGTTGCAGTGTTGGTAAGCAAACCGAAAAGGGCCCTTGGAAGTCTGTCATCTCATAAATTTTACTAGCAAAACTGTTTTTCTAGATAGTATTTTTCAAAAATTTTTCCATGAGGCATGAGTAGTTCTGTAAGATCTATTCAGAGCAGCCATAGTTCATGTGATGCTCACATGGATCCCAGATGATCTTTAGCTTAGCAGGGCTGTCACATAACGCATCCTGCAAAATGATGGTGATGAAAATACGTCACATCCAACTCTTGGCTGTGAACAAGGGGCTCCATGCATGGTGAGCTCACACATGTGTGACACAACTCTCAGCCAGTGCACAGATGAGAGAGAATCCCTTCCCCGCAAGCCATGCTGCTGCTCTGTAGGGTCTACAGACCTCTGGAGCATTTATTGCCCAGGGGATCCAGCCTGATGACCAATCCACTCTTTACTAGTGAAGGCACAATAAAAAGTGTGCTGGTCATCCTGAAAGTGACAAATTGAGCAGTTGCTTACCGAGCCAGCAAACGCAGATGTGAGGCAGTTATTGCTGCTCAAACATAAGGGATCAGCACAGCTTTAAGGATGAAAATAAAGTATGAAATTTCCAAATGGAAGGAAACGTCTTGGAAGCAAATGAGGGCTAGACACAGCAGGTACATTGAACTTCAGGAGTCCACTTCTACCCAAGAAGGCAAGCTCTGCCCCCTCCCTTGGAAGGACTTTCCTGAGTCCTGGCAATCCCATCTGCTTCCCATGGAGACCTGGACAGAGGTGCCTGAGGCACAGGGGATGGAGCTGACTCACTGCTGTGCTATGTGACATTGGACAAGCCTTCCATTCCCTTGCCTGGAGGTGGCTGTGCCACTGGGGCCAGAGACCGCGGCTCCCGTGACCGCAGAGCAGTGTCTGCAGCGATGGGAGTTCTACAAAATAGCCAGATCAGAGATTGCAGCTGGGGAAAGGAGTGATGGAATGCAGGGCGTGAGAGAAGGACAGGCTTCCCTGCTCCATCCGGGACAGGTGTAAGGTCAGGGAAAGTACTCCGGTCACCTCTTTTAGGTCTGCGAGCTAAGCCTGGCTGATCAGCTGAGCCAGCATCAGATGATGTTAGGCTGAGCTTCTTCCCCAGGTACCGATGCTTCCCGAACCTGCCGCCTCTCCTGCATCGCAGATCACTGCAGGACACACTTGGCTGGGAAGATGTGAGATGAAAGAGCAACGCGGGCAGCAGTGAAAGTCTGCGGGCTGTAGTGTCTGAGTACACATTAGGGACAGCACAGGGAGCCAGACCAGACTCTTTGTTTCCCTGTGTCACTTCTCAGTCCTGATTAGCAGCAAAATGGGACACGCACACATCTGACAACTGAATTCCTTGCTGGAAGGGGTTCGGTCATGCATAAGACTGCTCAAAATGAGGCCTGGCTTTCAGGTTTGGAAGCATGGAACATGACCTGGAAGGGACAGCTGGTACGTGCACGCTTACTTATTCTCCCCTTTTGAGTTTTGCACCAGTTCTGGGTGACTCTGAAGAGTTGTGGCCAAGGACAAACAAATGAATGCCTGTCCCTTTCCCCAGCAGCCAGACCTCGTTATTGGTCTGTCCAGCTTCTAAACAATTACAGGAGGACAGGACAATGTGAGAACATCATTAATGTCTCAAATTCGAACACTCAATCAAAAAGTGGAGTGAAGAACTAAGAGTAGGAGCACGAATTTCACTCAGCCTTGTGCAAGCGCTTTGATACCATTTTAATGATGGGCTTGTGCAAGTTTTTCCTCAGGACTTGTACTTTGTGTCCCCTTCTGTAACAACCCCCTGGAAAGCACAGGTAAGAAGTGATTGCAGAGGTTTGCAACTAGGAAAATCCTAGAAATCCTCTCGGGAAAGCAAAGTTCTGTCATCCCTCGTCCCCTGAAACATGAGCATCTCCGGGAGCTGAGCTGAGCTCTCGGTGGCGCGGGACAGAGCACCCGCGCTCCGGCCCCTCTCGGAGAAAGATGATTCCTGCCGGGGGGGGTTCACCCTCGCCACCGCCCGAGGGGCGCCGGCGCTGACTTCTCCCTTCGGGAAAGTTGTCCGTGGGAGCGGGGAGGAGCCGGGGCCGCACGTGGGGCGGGGGGGCCGCGCAGGCCGTGCCG
>NW_024580670.1:6011924-6084895 GCF_017639235.1 Corvus kubaryi
ACAAAACAAACGGCGCTTTGTATCGCCTGAAAGGCTCCGCGCCCCGCGCAGCGCCCGCGGAGAGGGGCGGCAACAGCCTGCGGCTGCCGGATTTGCTTTTTCAGCGCTTTAAATTTATTTTTGAATTTTTTTTTCTTAATAAGAGGGGAGAAGGGACAGCGCGGAGGGGCGGGCGGGAGGCGGTGCGCGCCCTCCGCGGGCGCGGAGCCGGGCGGGCGGCGATGGCCTGAGCGGGCGGCGGGTCCGCGCCCCCTGCGCACCTGCCGAGCGCGCTCCGCGGGCGCGGAGGGACGCGCAGCGCCATGTCGCGGGTCGTGCAGAAGAAGAACCACTGGTCCAGCCGGGTGCGGCAGTGCGCGCTGACCCGCGGGCCCGGCGGGCAGCTGGGCTTCGTTCTGCTCGGCGGCGCGGAGCACGGCGAGTTCCCGTACGCGGGCGCGGCGGCGGGGGACGGCGAGGCGGCGCTGAGCGAGGGCGAGCTGCTGCTGGAGGTGCAGGGGGTCCGCGTGTCGGGGCTGCCGCGGTACGACGTGCTGGAAGTGATCCGGAGCTGCAAGGACCCCATCGTGGTGAAAGCCGTCCGACAAGGTGCGAGGAAGACGCGGAGCGACGCGGCGGGACGGGGGGACCCCGCTCCGCGCTGCCCGCGGGGGGTGTGGGGCAGGGTGGCCACGGGCCAGTGCGGTGCCGGGGGTGGCGAGCATCAGCCCTTCGGGGCAGCGCAGGGCCTCGAGAGAGGCACGGACGGGGTCCCGGTGCACCCACGCGTTTGCGCACCTTCTGCGAGGGCAGTGATGCACAGGCACCTCCACGTCCGGACCCGTCTGCAGCCGCAGTCCTGTGCCCTGCGCTAAGCGCAGCGAGCAATTGTGTGAGACTTTCCCAAAGGCACTGCGGAGCCGGCAGCCTTCCCTGCGGGGAACCCGCGCTTGTCCGGGGGGGGCTCGGTGTCCGGCTGACCCTTGGAGAGTCTGAGAGAGCGTCACAGCTGGGGGAATGGGGCAGGAATTCCCTTCTCCAGCAGCTGAGCATCCTTTGGAGCTGCTGAGTGATTAGTGGAGTCTTGTTCTGAAAGTGCAGCGTCTGTTTGCTACCGTGGGAAGAAAAAGCTTGGACCCTCCTGCATCTTCCCTCTGTGGTTGAAAGGCTGCTCAGATTTACCTTTTTTCCCCCCCTGGTTTGCCCTAGGTGAGGGCACATCCGTGCTGCCAGCCCTGCAGCACACAGGTGAAGGGACAGGTAGTTTTCCCGTTTGGCTGAGGAAGAGGATAGGAAGAGTCCTCCCATGCTGGATTAAAAAGATGCCACTTCACATCCGTCTGTACTCAACAGTCGCTCAACAGGTTAGCTAGCAGGCCTGGCTAATGGGCTTGGGATTTCCGGGGCAGGACTTCAATTTAGTACCAGAAAACTGTTGGTGCTGCCGCAGCCACCGAAGCTGGTTGGATGGGCAGGAGGAGCAGGACTGCAGATGGACAGCTGGAGGTGTGAGAGGCAGAGGAACACCCTGAGGTCAGCTCCAAGTGCAGGAAGGAAGGGAAGTTTTCTTTGTGTTGCCCAAGACGTTCCTTAGGGGAAAGTTTAGTTGTAATCCAGATGTGTGCATCCTAAAGGTGAGGGTTTCACTCTGGCTTGTGGTGCGAGAGGGTTTTTTTTCCTGTGCTTTGTTAGCCCAGCTGGTAGCTGCAGACAGAATTTATGGCCAGCTGGCAGGACTGTCACCTGAAGTCTTGTCCCTGGGCTCACTGATGAGCTGCGATGAAGGGCTGCAGGCACTTGTTTCACAGCCATCCTTCAAACCTCCGGAGCCAGAGCAGATCACAGCGATGGGGTGTCGGAGAGGAGCTGAGCCGTGGCACTCCTCCTCCACCACCTGTCCCGGAGCTGATCCACCAAAGCACGGCTACTTGTTAGTCCCTTCCAGGACTCAGTCGCAATATTCCAGCAAACAGTGTCAAACACCCAAAAAAAACCAGGTCTCTTTAAACAAATGCCTATTTTCCCTGCTACGTTCACTTCACTGGGAAGTGGTGAGGGAAACTCAGCCTGCTGGTTTCCCTGCCCAGGTGGGAGGGGGAGAAAAGCATGACGAAAAGTATGAGGAAATTAGGCAGAGTTTTTTTACATACTGATTGTTTTAGCAGAAGTATTAAAATACAGCTTGTGGTGTTGCAATGTGATCAGTGTTGGTGGATGAAGGAAGGTGTGTATAAAACCCTTCCCAACTAAACAACTTGTGATCAAACTTTTTTTTGTTTTGGAAACATGGGTTAGTACAAATAAAACGTGTCCTGGGAATAAACTGCAGACAATAGAACTTGGTGGTAAATGTGTCTCAGCTCTATAATACGGTCAAAAGAATGGGCAGAGAACTGAGTTTTAGTGTACTGGTTGGGTTTACCTGGAAAGTAGGAGGAAAACCAGTCTGTAAGTCAGGGCAAGCACTTAAACCTTGGACTGTTCTCATCCAGAGCTGAGAACCAAGCCCCTGGTTACTGTGGGATTGTAGTTTCCTTTTATTTCTTTCTCCATATTTTTAAAAAATGCTTTATTGGCCAAGAATGTGGAATAGAAATAAATATTTGGTTTTTAAGTCACTAAATATTTTTGTGGTCTGGAAAGCAGTTCCCTGTGCCTGTCAATGATAGCCTGGCATCTGCACACTGCTCTGTGCAAAGCAGGGATCTCACTCATGTATCAGAATCATAAGCATTAAGAAGGAGAGTATTTTAATTAAAATTTATTACTTCTGTATTAATTAAAAATCTGATTATGGGAATAGCAACTGTCATTCAATAGAAAGTGTGTGGCACTAGAGCAGACAGCAAAGGAGTGTGCAGATAAGATTGCAAACACATTTTTAACTGTGATTTTCCTCCTTGTCCCAGTTTGTAGTCCCTAATTGACTGGTGCTGAAGTGCTGGGGCAATATTAGCCTGAAAATGTATACATTTTATTGCCTGTCTGTTTTGTATGACATTTACAAGGCTGGAAAAACAGGAAATTTACTATAAATAAGTCAGTCATCTGCAAGCATGAGCAGAGAAAATAACAGTTGTGACCTTGCACTTGGTGAAAGAGAAGAGACTAGGATGTGAAATGTAGGTGGATTAGGCTGCTCATGGGCTTTATCATTAAACCAGAGTTTGTAGACTTACAGGTTCACATGCAATATTTTTTTCTCTCTTTTGTGAGTGGTAAGTTGGAAAAGTAAGTACAAAACGGGGGAACCTCTATGAAATCCCTTGATGGGAATACTGGTATTTAATACTGGTCATATGGGATTTCTTGGTCCTTTGCTCAGCCTGGCAGGAAGAGTGAAGAAGGCTAAAGAACTTTAATGGAGCTTTCCCTTCCTTTTTCCCATAGGCACCCTTTTTTGCTATTGCATTTAAGAATAAAACTGTACCATTATAGTTGCCTGTTTTGGGGGAGAGAGAGGAAGAATCTTGCTGCCATGTATCTTAGTAACTTTCAGAACTGTCAAATGTGTGAAAAAACCTCAGTTAACATGTAGTGCTTTTATGACTGACTGTTTCCATCTAACATCTGTGCCTAAGTTCTGACGAAATTGGCAATTAACTTCTGTGGACTTAATAAATGCATTTTTATTATTACTTGGTCAGAGAGTATGGAATTAATAGATTGAATTACAGGAGCAGTGGTCACATATTCTTGTGTAAAGCTGACATTGCCTTAACGTAGTGATTTCCCAGCTGTACTGTGAATATTGTAGCTTCCTTGAATACATTTCACATTTGTCGAAATAGCTGACTTTGATAAATTGTTAATTGATTGCATTGGATAGATCAGTTATAAAATCGGGTGCACCATTGATTCTCATGGATCTTGGTTAACAGAGTCCAGCAAAATAGAAGTTTGTTGTGCCATCCTCCAAAAGAGAAGAATTAAGACTGTCTCTATAAAAAATGGATCATATTTTGTTTGAGGCAAGGTATCTGGGTTTCCATTCCCCTCAGTGAGATGGGCACATTCAGAGAGATTTCCAGGTTTTTTTTGCTCCTTGGTTTGATGACCTGTGCCAAACCATACCAAGCCAGATGCTTGGTATGGGAAACTGTCAAAGTTAATATGTTCGTAAATTTATTTTTAAATTGCTTTTTTTAGTTCTCATTTCAATGCTTTGCTTCCCTAAAAAGTCTCATAATCCCAAGCTCCTAATGACCAATCGTTTTGAAACCAGGAGGTTCTGAGAGCAGTTTATGCAATTAATAATTTTGATAGGACTTTGCAGCTGGGATGATCCCACGGTAGGGAGGAGTTGAGGGTGCTTGTGGGGCTTTTTTTAGCCCTGTGCAGGGCAAACAGGAGCAGGCGTGATCCCAAGCAGAAACAGTCACTGTTTACCCAGTGCTATCAGCTGCATTTGTTTCTTTTCAAACATTAACTTGACCCTAAGATAAATTCTGAAATACAGTGCAGTGACTCAGTGCTTCAATGTCAGCCTGGCATCTGCTATACACGAGATGTTAAACTCAGTTACATGTATTAATGTGAGCAAAACCAGCTTCTTTCAAAAAGTTTGCATGAGATTGAGTATTTGAATCTTTTCCTTTTAATTTTTGAGAGAGCACATGAGATAATTTCTGGAGGGTTTTTTTGTGGGTTTTTTTTTTTTTGTAAAACATTAGAAAAAGGAAGGAAAAGTTTGATGCATGTGTAAATTCCTGTGTGTTGGGTGGTTTAGCAGACACATGGAAGCAGAGTGTCACTTTGTAAGTGGTGATGCTGAACATCCCACGCTAAGTGCCCGTGCCTGGCGTTGCAGAGCCTGGCAGTGAGTGCTGGTGCCTGCGTGGAGCAGAGTTTGGGATTGATGTGCTGGGCCAGCAAAGGGAGGGGCCGTTTAGGCAGTGAGCTCGTGCTGTTCCCAGTTTACCTCTGCAGCGTCATGCATGAGCTCCAAAAAGTGTTTTCCTTCAGTCTCTGCTAGCTCAGTGCCAATCGCTTGCATGGTGTGCTTTCTCAGTCATTTTTCCATCTGACCCAAATTTTTTTAGGACCCAAGTGGAGAGAAAGAAATCTTGCCATCTGAAAACCTGGGTGATGTTCTTGTATTTTGAATTTATAAGTCCTGTTTTCAGCTGACTTGCTGGGTGACAGTTGGAGTAGTCACAAATGAAATGTAAAACAAAAAAAAAAGGCAAAATCTCTTCTTCTCTCACTTGGAGCATATTTTGCTGCAAATCAGTAGTCTTCTTTCTTTAAAGAAGTACTTAAAGAAGTACTGCACTTAGTAGTCACGAAACGTGTATGTCTTGTATTAAAATACTGCCTTGAGGAAGACCTTATCTTTACTGTGCCTGAATTTACAGTGTAGTGCTAGCCAGGATTTAGAAGTTGATCCTGCTTGTGCCAAAGCAACCATCCATCCTCTCCTGAACCACGGAGTAGCACCCCAGAGATGGACATGAGAGCCCATGCCTGTTATAAAAATTTCCAGGAATTAATGTGATACTTTTAATGGCATGAAAGGGGATTATGCTTTCCACAATGAAGTTAATCTTTCCACCCATTGAGGTGGGACTCTTGGCTCTCTCTTTAAGGCCAGTCAGATCACAGAGCAATTAAATCACAATTATGGTCTAATTATGAGCAGTCATTCAACATCATTGCAAAATAAGACGTTAACACCGTCCTGCATGTTGTTCCTTGTTTTAAAGACCGAGTTACAACTCCTGCATGAGTGAATTATTGACCTGCTATCATGAGATTTAAGATTCATCTTCCGTGTTAGAAATGTAAGAAGTTTTTTTTAACAGGTTTGAAAGCCAAACCAGCAGTAGCTCCTTGCATTCCTGGGTTTGGGATTGTTATTTTCTTCTGGTTCAGCTCAGGCTGTGATCATTCATGCATCTCTTCTGGCTGTTCCTGTATCTCTTGATCTGATACCTGGGAAACACACTTGCTCCTTTGGCAGTGTATGCGTGTACAGGGAAACATTTGCCCCAGGGCAGCTACATTAAGGTGTAAAGATATCCTGAGTAGCACTTTTGTGGCTGTGCAGAACTGATGATTTGAGCCCTCTCTCATTAGATTTCAGCATGGCTCAGTTTGAAGTAATGTGGAAGCTGAGAAGATGCTGCTGCCTCAAGGGCTTTTTCTATCGCATTAGCAGGATCTGGGCTGTGGGCAAGGGCGGGATCCTTGGGACCTCTCTTGAGGTTTTTTAAAATAATTGGCCAAGTTTTTTATTTGCATTCCTTTACTTAACTCCAGACACAAGCTATGCCTGCTAGTTATTTCAGGTGTTTGGGTTTTTTTTTCCACACTTCCTCTGACTTTGACTGGAACTTGTAAATCAAGGCATTTGGTTTTGATCCTTGTGTGGTGCAAGTGACTTAAATTTCTTGGTGAAAAGCACAGAGTAGCGGTTCTGTATGAGCAAGTGCCATGAATATATAGAAGGACTGTGGAGAATTTGAGACAAAATGTTACCTGAAGGTAGGGATCCTTGCTGTGAGCACTCAGTGGTACTTGGAGGGCTGGTACTCAGACTTCTGCATCCTGTCTGAGCTCCTTCAATGTCTGAGCTC
This sequence comes from Corvus kubaryi, assembly GCF_017639235.1. NCBI lineage: Eukaryota > Metazoa > Chordata > Aves > Passeriformes > Corvidae > Corvus > Corvus kubaryi. The sequence continues at coordinate 6,018,482 of NW_024580670.1, forward strand.
CACATCCCGATTCCTGGAGCAGCAGAAAATGCTGATCCTCCTGGTCCATATTTCTTCAGAGTTTTTCTCTAGCTCAGCCATGGAAAAGATTTATTTTTGCCTTTCAGAAACTGAGTATGAAGTGACCTTTTTGCGCCAAGGGCGCAGGGATGGGTCATCCCCCTGTGATCTGTGAAGATCTCACGTGCTCCCATTGCCCTGTCACCAGAGGCATCTCTGGCAGGACTGGGGAGACAGCAGCTTCTCATCGCTGAGTGACAGTGCTGCTGAGCGTGCAAGACCAGCTCCTGCAGAAACATCATTTTCACCACTATCATCATTTTCTTTGTCTCTCTTGACACTTGATGTTTTGTTTTCTCAGTTTATATTTTGGTCTCGTGCAGCTTGCCTCGGTGTAGCTGTTGCAGTGGTTTGACAGGTAGGGGCTCAGAGCTGGCAGCCCAGAGAGATCCACAGAATCAGTGCCTTTGATGGCTTAAGTTTGGGCCTTCCTGCAGGGATCTGGTGTTGGGAAACAAACTTAAGCCTAGGCTGTCATCCAAACATTGTTATCTACTGATCTGAGAGAGAGCTGTGGAAGAGGCTGCCTGTTTCCGGAGCAGTTTGGCAGCTTTTGCATCGGGCTGGTATGTTGGCAGGTTAGGATTTTTTTTTTCCCCTTAATTGTAATTATTTGCTTTCCCTCCTGAACCAAATAGGTGGACCAGCATCTCTCTTGGCCCCGCAGGAGCAGTATGGCTCAGAGTAAATGGGATATTTTTGTTGAGATCCACCCTTCAGTTTCCAAAGGTCACACACTCCATCCATCCTCCCTCTTGTGACATTTTAAATGGTTTCCAGAACTATTCCACTGCTACAGGGTGGAATGATGGCATCATGCTCTCTGTTAGTCCCCAGCCCTGACTCTGGCTTCATTTGTGCTGAACTGTTTTGTGTTAGTAATATTATTTAAACCTGCAGATTTTTTTTTCTAAGTGCCCCTAGTAGACCTTGGAGAAACAAACCAGTTTTTTCTTCAGGTCCTGATGTTTTGGGTTACATTTTTACACACTTGGCTTTTTACTAAAAACAGTTCCAGTTTTTATAGTTGAGAGGGCTTGTATCATAACTTAAAAGTAAGGTTTTAAAAAATACTTGTTGAATTTCATTAACTGTCCCTTGTTAGACTAAATAATAATGCTTATTACACAGTGTGAAAATAATGCAAAGTGCCCTGTCTTCATAATGGAACAGGAAATCAAAACAAACAAAGCCTTTGGGATGACTTGCAAAGTGGAACAGATGCCCTTACAATTGCAAGGCATTTGAATAAGGAATCAGTTTTGCATGGTTTGCTAATCCTTCAGTAAAGCGTTCATTGTCTTGGATTATACATCTGTAATTTTGGAGCCCTCAAGTCAGTGTCTCAGTACAATTAGAGTGGGAAGAGGCTGACTTCTTTCTTCATATCCTTAATCTCTGGCTTGTTTTTTAAGAGGAAAACCTCAGCTCTGGGTTTTTCATTTAGTTATTAACAAAAAGCCTTTGAGAAAGAAGCTGCCTAAAATCCAGCCACTCCCTCAACACAAACAAAGCTGGGCAGATATTGTGTACTTTAAAAAAAACCCAACTTTGATGTTCAACCTTTCTTATTCCAGTGGTGCAGATCCTGCACTAAGTGGGTGTCAGACCAAACTGATGACAGACACAGATGTCTCGGAGTTTTTTGGATGAATAAGAGAGGAAAGTTGCCTCCCAAACAAGCTGAACTGGGCAGGTGAGGACCTGGGCTGCAGAATAACTGCAAAATGACTTTTCTTAAAAATAGCAAGGAACATGCCCATCCTCCTCCTTTCCCAAAGGCACAGCTAGAACTCCCAATTAGCAATTTAAATGGCAGAGATACCGGTGGATGTTCCTGGGGCTTGGGCCTGCAGAGGAGAAATTCACTGGAGCCTTGTGGGAAGCCGGGGATGGCTGGAGGAGAGGTGGGGTGAGCAGCAGGAGATACATAAAAGATACCAAAAGCTTTGGGATGGGGAAGTTTCCCTGTTCACTAGTGGAGTTGTTAGTGATACTGAGGCTGTCCCTAAAAACAGGCTAAGTGTTTCCTGCAGGACCAGCCAGGAGCATGGCTCTTTCTCACCAGTGACAGTCCCCAGTCCCAGAGTAGTCCAGCCCACCATCTTGTTCTGGCCATACAGGAGATCTGGAGAGGGACTTTTTACAAAGGTGCATAGTGATAAGGGGGAATGACTTTAAGCAGGAAAAGGGAAGGGTTAGGCTAGATACAAAGAAGAAAGCTTTCACTGAATGGATGAGTGGGGTGAGGGCCTGGCACAGGTCGCCCAGAGAAGCTGTGGCTGCCCCATCCCTGGAAGTGCCCAAGGCCAGGTTTGATGAGGTCTGGAGCAAGGTGGGATAGTGGAAGGTGTGCCTGCCCATGGCAGGGGATGTCAGAACTGAATGATCTTTAAGGTCCCTTCCAACTTAAACCATTCTGTGACTCTGCGATGCAGCTTTAGCTTTGCTGTCGAATGTTCTGTTCGGATGTGCTGCCTGCAGGAACTCATGCTGCCCCAGGACAGTGCACGGCTCCCCTGCATGGCACGGGTGCGGTGGGGGACGTGTGGCAGAGCACAGCCCTGGGGGAGCTGATCCTGGTAAGCTGGAGGGATGAGATGTCTGCAGTTTGGCTGAATTTGGGGACACTGCTGTCTCCAAGCTGAGTCTCCTCTCCTCAGTTCTGCTGCCTGGGGGAAAGCACTGGAAGACAGGGTGTCCTGATGGGGCTTTGGCAGCCACTGGTCCAGCCCAGGCTTTGTTCTCTCCCTGTCCTGTGGGTGAAAAAGGGATTAGTCTGATGCAAAACAAAGAATCATATCCTTCTCTTTTCCTTGCTATGCATTTTTCCTTAAACAATGAAGTGAGTAATATAGAATATCTTCTCAATGTGCTCTGGTGGTGGTTGAGAGGAGCAGCAGCACCCTGGCTGCATGAGCAAGTCTAGAGGTTCTGCTGGCTGCTCAGCAGGGACTCTGAGGATCACAGAATCTGTTGTTTCTGAATAAGATCAGTAAGTTGTTTGCTTCTTGGGAGGGGATGGTTTGCTTTGTTGTTGTTAGATTGTCTTCTGCTGGTACCCCAGCAAATGCTGTGTATTTGTTTGATGTGCAAATACTAAACTTGCTTAGCAATGGTATATAGTGTTTTGTTAACTTTTGTATAGTCTGTGTGCACTGTGGAGTCCTCCCTGTCACCTACCATCGGCTTTTATTAATCAAACTGTTTCCAAGTGGAGATCTGAGCTGCCAAATGCTTTTATACATGTACCGTAGCTTTCCTTTTATTTTTTTTAATGAAGAGATATGGGCATGCTGAGATTGTTCACCCAATTTCACGTGGAGCTATTTTTGTCTGGACTAAGCTACAGTCTATAAATCCCTCATGTTGCAGGAAGCTTTGTTTGCTACAGGTGGAGCAAGGCAATTAAACCCCCACTGTCTGTCTCTGGCTTTCTGTGGGAGGCATGGAACTGCTCTGGGCAAAATCCAGATGGGCACTGAGGAAATCAGGGCTGTGCTGGTCCAAGGGTTGGCTGCTTGGTGAGGTTACATATAGGGGAAAATTTTATATCTACACACAGCCTGCACCCATTCCAAGAGGAGGAGATTGTGAAAATATTGTGTCAACCATCAAAATTGTTTGAATTCTTGGGTGAGACTCTGAGAATATGTGACTGGTGTGTATATATGAATATCTATATTTAACTTTTTCACTTTAGCATCCATATTGTCAAATGCGGCTTCAGTGAAAAGATCCAGAGTCGCCTTTTCTTCACTCTTAATTTTTCCTTTTTAGTGGAAACTAATCCCGTGATTTCAGCAGCTCAGGTTGCTAAACAGCCAGTGCCATGGATTTCGCCACGAGTGCTAAAATTTGTTGTTGGCACAGCTATTTGGAAGCTGAAAAGGAAGAGTATGAAACCACCACCATTATGGCTGAGAACAGTTCCCATGCCCATTATCTCATCACGAGATGCATGGGCAGCCTCTGATCCTGTAAAAAACCCCACAGTTCCTGTGGTGAAACTGTTTTGGTGATACTTGTCCTGTAAATCATCTGCAGGAGCATGTTGGTTTTGAAAGATAGTTTGCTCATGAGACCTTAATGGCTTTCAGGTTATGTGATACAGCTGCTGAAGAAGATCCAGATTCCCTTTTCCTGACAAATGCTAGATAGCTGCTATCTAGACCTTTGTCTGGCCCCTGTGAGTCATTTCGAGAGTGCAGGAGGGAAATCCAGAGTACACCTATAAATTTTATCTCGGAACTGTGCCCAGTTTCGTCGTGCACAGAGGTCTCTGGCATGTTAAAGGCCATAAAGTGGCATTTAGCTCCCTCATTCCAGGGGCAGGTGGAGTTACACTTAAACACAAGGTCATTACTTTATGAGGATGGGAAACGTGGTGAATACCTGGATGCATGATGTCAGTCTGTCAAGCATGATAAGTTTGGGGCCCTCTTGTGCCAGGCAGTGCGTGGTCCTGAGAGAGTTGTCCCTACTTGGCTGTTTACAGGAGAAGAGTGAGGGCTGCAAAGACCTCAGGTCATGTGTGGAGGGGGGAAAGCCAAGCACAAAGGCTGGGTGGCTCTGTTGGGATGTTTGTGACAAGGGCATGGACCCACAAATCTTGGCTCCCTCTTGCTGTGCTGTGGGGCTCTGCTACTTCCCAGATCCTTATTAAAACAGGGGAAAAGGGTAAATTGCCTCAGCTGGAGCAGCTCCCTTCTTGCATTGCCAGGTTGCCCTGCTCAGGTGGAGCTTTGCCAAGACACTGTTTCCATAAAATGCCATGTAGTTTTTTTAAATTTGTGCTTGTAAAACATGTTAAAGGCTGAAATTTTTATCTGCAAAAGAGATGGCTTAGGCACTATCCAAGGTGACTTTTCCATTTATTTTTGTTTTCTGTTGCCAATTTTCCAGTTGTATTAGTTGATGCTGGAAGAACCCACGTGTTGGTTTTTCCAGCAGCTAAATACAAAGAGGGGTTTTTTTACATAGTTCTGAGCTGGGATAGGATATCTTGGTCATATTGCAGACTGGCAAATTTGGATCTGCTGAAGTTGTTGCACATGAGAAAAGACCCAGTAAAAATGAGATTGCTTAAATTTAAATATGTGCTAACGTAACACATTGCAGAGGGCTTTTTGTATCTTGTCTGTAAAAGATGCTATAATCAGCACTGAGGCTTGCCTAAACCAGTGTGGAATTGCTGTTTGCCTAAAAAGCTGGGCAAGTTGTCACAATCCCAACAGTAAAAGGCTGCAGTGGATTAACCAAAACCTATTTCAAATTGATTTAGTGTAGCTGATGTGTAGCTCAGCCTGGTCATCTGTGTCCTGCCGAGGACTGTGGTGCTTTGAGCTGCTCTGTGTCCTGAGACCAAGTGGGGGTGAGTTGGCACTGCAATGTGCTGTGATCTGTCTGCTCTCCCCCTGAGGATGCTGAGGAAACAAGGGAGCCCTGGCTCCCAAACTGGCTCCTCACAGTTAGCTTTTATTTTCTGTATTCTTCTCTCACTCGGTGCAGCGTCTGCCGTAGCGGTCGCTGCACGGATGGGATCTCGCCCCTGGCAGGGAGTACAAGCATTTTTCCACGGTGCAATTGAGTTGGCAGGGAAGGTTCCATCAGCTGCCTGGCTGGAGCCTGGCTCAGGATGTTCTGGATGCAGTAACTCGTTGGTGGATTTCTGACAAAAGAGTGTTTCTGCTGCCTGCAGCACCTCCTGCCCTTCAGGCCCTGGGTGTGTGCTCAACAGGAAGGTTCAAAACTTTTCTTCAAAAAGTTAGGGGCTTTTTTAGCGATCTTACAGACTTAATTAAAACTGGCATTCCTCTTTTCCTGTATTATTACAAATAATAGGTGACTTTTGATGCTGTTCTGCTCTGGCTACTCCATTTTTATAAACCTCAGACGTCTTCCAACAAGCTGTGGGCTTTGTCAAGCAGAGCCTGCACCTCCCTGAGCTCTGGCTGAGGAAAGGCTTCCCATGAGCATCACCAGCTGATAAACAAAACTTCATCAAGGCCTGCAAATGACACACCTTTCAAGTACTTGGACACAGCAGCAGCACTGCTGAATGCTGATAGCTGCCTGAACTGGTGGCAGAAACAGTGGTGAATATTTATTGTGTACTTATTTCTCCTCAGAGTCCCTGATGTAGAAGAGACTTCAGCATTATGATACATTGTAGTGGATCATGTTCAGAGGACTTTTTGCCATAAAAACATTGTTTCTAGCTCAGGTTTAGCCAAAAGGGGCTCTCAGCCTCAGCTCTCTTTCAGGTGGTATTGCACGTTGATGCCTTGTAATACCCAGGTGAGCTTTAAGTTGTAACATTTACAGAAAACATGGCTGAAGTTTCTCCCTCTTGGAGGTAAAGATGCAATATTTGCATTTCTTAGCACTGGGTCACATAGCTGCCTTGGAATCAAGTTAAAAAAAAATTAGAGTATTGTATATGCATTGTTTTCCCCTTCTCTCAACTCTGCATTTCCTCTGCACTGGTCAAATCAAACAGCAGTGACATTTCAAAGTCTTCCTGAATGGCAAAATTAGAAATACTCCTTTTCTGAGGAGTCTGTGAGAGGTGGTTTAAACATTGTATGCAGCCGTTCCGGTAGGAAGTTGTTTAACTTGTCGAAATCTCTCTTTTACTGCAGAACCTCTATTGAAAATGACAAATTGCTTAAAGCAGTTTCCATGTTAGACTTTTAAAAATTCAGTTTCTTTCCACCCAGAACCCGTGGAAGGCATTTGTGCACTTGCCTGACTGTTTCTCTGTCCTAAGGCTCACACTCGGTGGCTTTGGACTTCATGTAATTTTCACATGCAGCTGCTCGGGTTTGTTTTCCTCAGCTTTCTATGGAATGGGATTTTCTCCTCTCTTAGCTTAGCTGTGAAAACTCAAATATCTGCCTGGCTCAGACTTTGGGGACCATGGAGTCAGCAGAGGAGAGACACTCCAAAGTCTGTGCTTTTTAGAAGTGATGTTCAGAGCATTATAAAATCCATAATTTAGGCTGGAAAGTCTGGATCCACAGCCAAGTTGTTGTAATGTCCTTTTAAAGCATTGAGCGGTGTTAATGCTTCACAAAATGACAAAGCAACTTTTGCTTAAACATTTTCAACTACTTCTCTGTAGCTGTCACTGTAGCAAAGGACATATGTGGCAGGTACCAGATACTGAGCCAGGCAGTTGGCTGTAACTGCTGTAAAAATAAAAATTGCTCAGTTGAAAAGGTTTTTTCTCTCTGTTTTTTTTTTTAAAAGAAATATTTTAAGTTGTCATTGTGTTCAGGTGGCCCTGCACAGAACAGCACTCTGTAGAGTGTATCCATGAGGATGCATTACCAGGCCTTGCATTTGGTCTTGTGAAAGGAGAGAGGGTGCAGAAGAGAAGCGGGTCTCTTTAGCAATGCTCAGTAAATGGCAGGCTCTGGAAATAAAGTGGAAATTTTATTCGTTGAACCTTGACAGGCTGAGATGAGGCTTTCTGTGCTCTTCCTTTTGCCTGGAGCGAGCTGCACCAGTGTATTAATTTGCAGAGTTGTTTTTTGGTGGTTCTGATGCAGTTCCTGTGGATGGAGATTGGTCCTTCCCCAGGGCCACAAGCAGAAGGTCGTGTGTGTGTCCCCTCGTGTGCTCCGACCTCGGCTGAAAGGCAGGCTCTGGGCTGTGCCCAGGTCTGTGTAGCTGAAGGCACAAACTGTTCCCTGTCTGACTGGGAAGGTGCTTTGCCCCAAATGGCATCAGATGAAAAGAAATCGGCACTGCCCCATTGCTCTGCTTGAGACAGCCCTGTTGCTCAAGAGGGATGATTACCGAGTTAGACAGCAGTCAGGAGGGGATTTGAGGACAATCCAGATGCTTTTTCTATAACTCGAAGACATGTCATGCCCTGGCATTTCTATTTTTACCCACTTTTCTTGTAATACTTTCTTTTATCTGTTATGATTCCTTCAGTTTTGGCAGGTTTGGGCTGATGTGATATTTTTACTTTCTTTTGTAGCTATGCCTTTATTTGCCATTTAACATTTTGTTATAGTGTTGTTTTTTTCTCTGTAGTGGTAGTTAAGAAAGTAACAGTTACAAATTTTCTGGGTTCTGTTTTTGTTTTTGTTTTTGTGAGTGGTTTTGGAAATTATCATGTTGCCAGATGCTGTTTAGTTTGGTGTAGGATGTGTCACAGCAGATGCAGGTGAGCTGTCCTCTCAGTTGCTTTCCTGATGCAAATACTGGTTGATATAATCTGTTTTAGAAGATAGCATTTAGAAACAGGCCCCTGCTGGGAAGAATAACCGGTTCCTGGTAGAGTGTCCTGATCTCTTGTAGGCAGAGGGCAGTTTATGCCTGGAAGCTGGAGGCTTTATGTACCTTGTTCGTAGTGTTTGTTGCCTTTTATGGAATTTCAGGTGCTGCCTTTGGCTCTTCTTGTTATGTGAAGAAACGTCTGATCCATTTCTGAACCCTGCAGAGCTCTCTGATACCAGGCATAAAATATTTTTTTAATGGGTATTAAGCCTGCCTTGCTGGTTGTGGTGTCTCTGGCTAATAAAACCGTTGTACCCCAAATACCCTGCAGATACAGATATCTGTTTCAGAACCAGCTTCTTTAGTTATGTAACAATGTGAGAGCTTTAATCCCTTTCCTGTTGCAACCAGTCTGGATTGCTTTCTGCTTGTCCAGCAGCCAGCATCATCGTCAGCAGGACTGGGCTGCTGTCATGTTTCCACAGTTTCATACCCGTGGTTGATAATTAACCCATTTCTTTAATAATGGTGCCATGTTTGCTCTGACCTTTTTTCTTTCCTGCTCTCCAATTGCAATCCAGATTAAATTCAGCCTCTTCCTAGCGAAACACTGGAGTTAATATTCCACCAGAGGTGTGCTGATAAACCCCCTTGTTACATGGAAAAAAAGTAGCTCAATGTGCTTGATTTATTATCTCAGATCAAGAGAATGCACCAAAATATAGGAGTAAATGCCTTTAAAATGCAAGTTGAGCTCACAGGTTCAGTTTCCTGATCAGGAGCGTTTGTCATAATTGACATACCAGCAAGATTTCTCTTTGAGGGGGGTGTTTGATTTTTAGAGAATACAGACCCACGTTCTGTGTGAGCTTGCACAAGCTGAGAGGGCTTGTGCCCTTGCACAGGCTCTGCCTCAGCCTCGGTGTTTGGAAGGGGCCCTGACCCGCCCTGTTCCCTGTCCCTGACAGGGTGGTGGCTTTCAGAGGGCAAGTGAAACCAGGATGCCTGGCTGGGGACATGGTCCTGGGCAGCTGCTGGAGGTCAGCAAGGTCAGCTCTAAAGGCACCAAAGGTAGTGTCCTGCTGCAGCCCAGTTCTGGAGCAGGAGGAGGGAGCAGGGCTGAGTGAGCAGGACTCATTCCTCTGCCAACAGGCAAACACTTCCAGGGTTTGGTGCATTCCTAGGTATGGGCACAGCAAATCACACAGCATTAAAATTAATGAACCCTCATGCAGTTTTAACTAGAATGAAAACTGTTGCAAAACTTACTTACTGAATAACACCAAAGCCTGTTTTACTGGGAAGAGATGGGTGTTTGTGAAGCCACTGGGGCTTAGCTCCTGCATTGCTCGCCTTTCAAAGATGACATGTTTTGATTTATCTTCCTTTCTCAGAACCTTCTTTCAGCCTTAGAAAAGCAGTGCTTATCATCACTGTTGTTGGGAGCCTGTGCAGTGGTTTGAGTTACTGCCTTTCCCTTTCTAGTGCCATGTAAGCCAGCATAAATCTGTACATTACACTAATTTACATTTGGTGGGATTTGTCCTGACACGTCCAAAGCTTCTGACTCTTGTTTCGTTGTGTGAGCAACTCCTTTAATATGGAGCCCTAGGGACAAGACCCAATTTAAAATAAAGTGTTGGAGGTAAAAGCAGAAAGGCATGGACTGTATGCCTGTGGTCTGCAGCTGAACTAACTGAGGAGTTTAAATTCTGCTCTGCATTTCATCTCGAGTGCTGCACTCCTAAAGGCAATGCCAGCTTCTGGCCTCAGCCCTGCCTTAGCCAAGACAGAAGCTGTTGGGTGTGAGCACCCGGGATCTCACAGCAGGAAGAGGCTGACAATAGCAATTCCTCAGCTGCTTGCAGGATGAATCTGTGTTGCTCTTCTCATGTGTACTCCTTTTATTTAGGTTAGCCTTGCTTTTTGAATTAAAAGTTGCATGTACATATCACTTCAGGTTCTTGTTGATGTGGTTTTTGGGTTGTGTTATTATTTTTTATGTATTTTTTTACCCTGCCTACTGTGCATTTCTCTGTTTGGGAACAAGGTGGTTTTAAGTAAAGTGTAAACTATAAAACTTCCATTAATTCCATCAAGTTAGCAATGAGCCCCAGCTACCTCTGTGAAATACCTTGGCTTGGAAGTTTACTACGTTGGCTTTATGAGATTCAAAGCTTTTTGCCCCAGATGAAAGGAAGGCTTTGCTATAAATTCCTGTTCCTTACTAACCTGGCTATTCTGCAGTTAGATGCAAGCTAACTTGCTGTGTGCTTTGTAAACCTCTAAGGGAGAAGTTGGACATGTTGGCTGAATGATGTATTAAATAAATGAAGGAAGGAAAAGCAAGCAAGTCTCTATCATTTGATAGAGACTTCTGTCACTTGGGACTGATTTTTCAAAGAACCTAATTTCTAATTCTATATAAATAGATTTTAAAATATGTACTGAGCTTCTTAAATCAGTATCTCTAAAGGGCCAGATTTTAAGTGACACCTAAAATATACAGGTTTATTATAGAGGATGTTATATATATGCACGTAGTAGAAATTCATCCCTATAGAGTCTACAACTACAAACTTTTGGAGGGAAAAAACTATTGCCAGTTCTGAGCTAGCACTTTATTTTTCTTAGATACTTTTGTAATTCTTTTTATGGCTACTGAATTACTTCTGTGACACACCACGTTGCAGACAAGGGCAAAAGTTTAGCAATCTGCCGTGCAGAAGGGCTGATTTCATTGCCAGCTGCTGATTCTGGCTGTGCAGCTCTTGTACCAGCCAATTAAACCACACTCATTACAGCCTTTGTGGTTTGGAAGTGAAATGTTCCTGCCTTTAACTCGTAGTTTTACAGGATGTTGGTTTAGGCTGGAGGTTTGCAAAGTTTGAAATCTTATATTTTCCTCTGCTGTGTGCTCCAGGGATAGAAGGAGAGCTCCATGGAGAGTGAAGTGGGAAGGTGAGCCTATCTCTTAGAGCACTGTGAAGCTGCAGGCACCTCCTAAAGTTTTCATGAAATACCGTAGTATCTGGTGTGCCAGGCTGCTGCAGATAGGAATGGTTTCTGCTGCAGTGTTGGTCTTGAAAAAAAAGTCTCCAGTGCTGTAGGAAGTGCTGAGCATCCCTTCATAAGCATATTCCTTCAGCTCCCCAGCCACAGATGTTTGCCTGCCTCCCTCATGGGGAAATCCTGCCATGCTTGCAGACCAGTTTGGGAAAGCTGCTGGGCAAAGACGGGGAGGAGGCAGAGATGGAAGAAGAATGTGACCCTCTGAGCTGTAACTGGTGACTGTGCTATTTTAAAGTCAAACTTAATTTTTAGCACTCCATAAACAAATCTCCATGCCAGCTTCTTGTGTAGCTCTGAAAACACTTGTGTCTGCAGCTCCATGGCTGTGTCCTCCATGGGTGCCACAGGGAGAGGAGCTGACCTCTCCTTCCCCAAATGCCTCTGGCACTCAAGAGGACCTTTGGAGAGATGCTTTGCGGAGGGATAAATCCTTCAGCTCCTCTGAATGTTGCATGACAGCTTCTTTATCCAGGGGTAAACAGATCCAGTGGATTGAGTAAGAAGCAGGTTACTGTGGGAGCTGGTGTCCTTCACCCATACATCCAACGGACTGACTGTCTTTGCCCCCAGTACTTTCATTTTTGACCTAGAAATGCAGTATTTTCCTTGGAAATAACACGAGCAGCAGGGATCCTGTCCCTCAAGAGGATTAGTGATGTTTAGTTTCCTTACGACATTGTTGCCCTGTTGATTTTAACTTGGAAACTTCAATGAAAACCACACACACTGCTGTGAAAATTCATACTTAGTAACTAGTAAACAAGTGATCCAGCAGTCTGACTGACTCAGGAAATTCCCTCCAGACCTTGCAGGGAGGAGGCACTTTGCATTTTTCTTGTCCCTCGTTTATTTTTAGTCTCGCCTCTAACATTGCTGATAGTGCCATTACAGCCCTGCAGATTAAAGCCCCAGCGTGGGGTGGAGTTGAAAGAATGATGCTGCAAAGCAGTCAAAACCTCCAGGATTTTCCAGCAGTATCATGCTACAGGCAATTAATTTAGTCCATTATTTGCCTGCCTGGGCACAGCTCAGTGCCACAGTTGTGTGAAAATCTTTGATTTCCTTGTGTACCTCTTGTCAGAGGCCATGTTTTGGTGACTCTGTCCTTGTGACTTGAAAGTGCCATGTTTGTGATGCTAATATTTTGGGTGTAACAGCTAGTTTTTTAGGCCTCTTTCTCCCTCAAATACATTTTGCCCTTTCTTTGAAGGTGTGTTGTGTTTTAGAGTGGAAAGACAAGAGTTTAAGTCCTGTACAGCTCCCATCACCAGTAAGCTTGGTCTGAAGCTGTCAGTAACCCTCACAGGGTTTGGGTGTGTTGGAGAAGACAGTCTGCAAGACCAGATGATTTACCCAAGAGCTCTTGGCATTTCAGGGAGGCCCTTTTTTTGCCATGGCTGACTGTGTTAGTCTGAATCAACAGAAGAGTATTTAAGTAATGGTTGTTGGGTTTTCTGAGTCTTTGTTTGCTGACCCGTTAGTCAAAGTCCTCAGACACAGCAGAGGATGTTATTCAGGATTGCCTAGAGCTTGAAAACTCTTAGAAATAGTTTCTGTGAAGAGCTGGTGCAGTCTTGGTTGTATTGCATCTGTTTCATAGGAAACAGTTCTATCCAAAATAGCTGAATCTAAGGTTAATTATCTTCTCCAGCAGTAGAATCCATACCTGGTCTGCGAGGACAGAGGTAATGGAACAGACACAAATGCTCACTTGTCTGTGGAGGTGGGGAAGTGTCACTATTATTTTGGCAGGAAAGGCTCGGGGAGCCTGTGGCAGACAGAGCAATACTGACAGTGCTGGACCCAGAAACTGACCATCCAAAGCTGGGCTGCCTTGGCTTGGTGAGGTTCTCATCACCCAGCCAGCCAGGTTGTCTGCTCCCATGGACAGAGCCCTGCCCTCTGTGAGAGCTGTGAACTTGAAAGTAACTATTAGCCCTTTCCAGCACCTTGTGGATGTACCTTATCCTCATAAGGTATATCCTCAAATAGTTACTAAGGAGCCTGATTCTGGAATGAGGGGCCTGGCTCTGCTCAGGTGCAGTTCTGCTGCTTCCTTGGGTTTGGCCAAAATGTCATAAATCTGCTGGATTGTGGAGGAGGTGGCTGGTCTATCACTGGGAACCTGAAGAATGTGTTTGAAGACAAGACCAGCTGCTTTGCTGTTTGGGGTTTTTGTTGTAGACTTCTGCCAAGCATCTGCAGGCTCTGATCAGCCTCTTTATACCTGAGAAGCCTTAACAAAACCATTTTGTTTTCAGTTGAACTGGCTGTTGGGTTTGCTTTATTTTTAAACAAGGCAAAGTCTCTGGGGACTGGTGCCTGTTGAAGTCTCTCTGTGATAACGTAGAAAGGTTCTCAGTTAAAATGCAGCTGAAAAATAGTTTAAAAATACAACAGTGTGTGCAGGGGTGGTTACAGAAACCGAGGAGATCTGTTTCTTTACTTGGAAATCTTGGATTAAAGTCTGTTGTTACATGAAAATCCAAATGACAACTTTTATTCAGTCTCCATTATTCATGCAGTGAATACCTCTTAGAGCTCCCCATAAATATGTCCTTTTCTAGACTTACAATGAGTAGACAAACACTATATGTTTATACCAAATGCTGGCGGATTTACAAGTAACTACTATGTGGTTTGAAGTAACAATATACACAATGTATTGTATATTTTTGTATTTGGCCTATGTTCAATATAAGATTAAATGCATGGGCTTAAAAAAAAAAAATCTCCAATGCTGAGAGCAAAAAACATGCTCTATAATGAGGCTTTACAGTATATAGTATTTTTAAGGGCATTTTTAAAATTTCCTTAATATATTTTCCATGTAAAAGTATGTATTTTGCACTTCAAATAAGATTCTGTTGGTTGCACTTACCAGCAAACAGCTGGGGATTCTAGTGCCATAACCACACAGCAGCTGCTAATTAAAAATATATAATTCTACCCTGATTAGCTTATAATGATTATAATCCCCTTAAATTTGATTATTACCACAGCGTGGTAACCTCAGCCACCCCCTGTTTCATTGTGGGGCCTGTAAGTAACAAAACTAGTCATTAAGAGCTGATAGCTGGTTCCTGAAGGATTTCTTCCCAGAGAGGAACACAGGGGAATAAAGGCACCCTGTTCCTGTGTGGCTTTGGAGGTGCCAGGTTGGAGTTTGGATTTTTTGTTCATGTGTAACAGGCGAGCAGTGCACTTAGTTCTTGGCAGTAGTAAATTTTCTTCAATGCAACTCTGGCTCATATAAATTTATTCAGTTTATTCTTGTCTTCTGATCTGAATTTTCTCTTTTTTTGTTGTGTGTTTTTTTTTTTTTTTCTTAAACCACCTGATCAACTTTGCAAAACAAAAAGCTTTACGAAACATAAAAGTCATGCTTTCAGCCCTAGGATTGCTTTGATTTCATCTTGTGCCCATCTGCTTATCCTTCACCAGTTTTTTCCTCAAAATATTTTGTAACTCTTGATAGCAGGGAATGGCCTCCTTCTTTCCTCTGCAGCACCTGGGTGACATTGTAGGGCAGAGCAGTAATAAATAACTGCTGCTGGAGAGCAGTTTGGAAACCCTGAGTTCTGGGCAGTTTTTTCCCCTCTTGCTGCAGTCCCGAGACATGAAAAGAGGCCATGTCAGAGGCCTGTCATAGAGATGCCCTGATCTGAAAGTGTCAGAGCCACTTAGAGTTCACCTCTGACTTGGGGATCTGGTATTAATGGAAGAGCTGAAAGGCCAATTTTAATATACACAGGAGATAATAGAACCTGTCATTAAAAAAAAGAAATAATATCTCCCAGAGCACACAGAAGTGACTGCATCAGTGTGTTCATTAGCAAAGTGCTTGCACAGGGGAAGGCTGGTGCTTGTCCCAGAGCTGTGTGCAGGTCGTGGCTGCTGGGGCTGGAGAGGAGTGATGGAATCTCGCTTCCCCGCTGCTCTGGTGGCAGCTCCAGGGTCCTCCCACTTGGGAGAGTCAGGTCTGAACCCTGCTGGAGTCTGGAGCTGCTGGCTGTCCTGCAGCCCTGCTGTGTGCCGTGCCAGAACCCAAAGGTTTGGACAGCACAGGTGTGCTGGCCCAGTGCGAGCTGAGTTTCCCCCAAGATCTCTGTGTTGGTGGGACAGCCAGGTGGGTCTTACTTTTTTTTAAGCCTATTAAGCCTATTAATTATGAATTATTCTTTATCTCGAATAACAGAGCCTGGATATCTTACTGTGTAGCTGTTTTACTTTAGCAATCAGGGCAAGCCTAGGTGCCTGATATGAGAGATAAAGGTAAGAGTTTTATTTTTTTCCTTAACATCATTCTGACTATTCCCCTTAGCTTTTTAAATTGGTTGGTTGGTTGGTTGGTTGGTTGTGGTGTTTTGGATTTCTATAAATTTATTTATTGAGATTGACACAAGCATTTTAGTGCATTGTTTTAAAAAGTATGTAATTTATGTAAGATTTTGATGCCCAGATGTTCCCTTCCAGTTTCACTCCACCACATACAGACATTTGCATACAAATAAAAGGAAATGTCTTCTGTGTGTGTGGATAATTGATAGCTATTCCTTAGGTAAAGTCAGCTAATATAATGCTTGTTAATTTTAAAGCTCTCCTGTGGTTGGCAAGGAACTGAAGGTATCGATCAGGCCCTGGGAGACACAGTTTCTGGCAGCTCTGAAGGATGATCTCTGGTCTGAAAGTCACGAGTCCACAGTCAACTTGTTGTTGGGTAGAAGAGAAAATTTCAGTGATTTCTGACTTTGGTTTCCACTCTGCCTGAGATGTGAGATGTCTGTGCAAAACAGAGCGACAGAGATTTATGATTCTCCTCGTGAAGAGGCGACTTGCACTGCCGTGACATCTTGTATCTCAGAAGAAGTTAATCACAGCTTTTCTCTGTGTTGCTGGGTTACGTTGCTTTGAGAAAAAACAGAAACTGCTATGAACAGTACGAATAGCCGAAACCACAAGTCCCACTGAGATTACAGCCAGCTCCTCCTAAAGGAAACTGATTCAACCACCAACATAGTTTTTCATTAGATGATTTTTTTTCTGAGTGAACAAAATAGCCCTATTGTGGCATAATTGTTTAGCTTTTGGAGATGTAGGCAGAGTTGCAACTACATGACTGTTTGAAATAATAATTCAAATAGATGAGGAGGGGAGGGCAGAGAGACATTTGGCTTTTTATTACATTTTGTAGCATGTTGCATAGTAATGCAGCAGGTTTTAATTTTCTTGGTTTCTGTGCTTTTTGGCTCTGCAAAGGGGGGAAGGAGGAAAGTCTGTCTTGCATTTCAGGACAAATCTAAATCTGATGGACAAAAGTTTTGGCTATCTGATTGAAACCTTTTGTTGCTGAGACTGAGTGACTCTACCAGGCTGGCAGGGCTGAAGTGATTCCTGTCTCGGATTCAATGTTTTGAACTGGTAAAACATATTTACTTGTGGTTAATGGGAAAGTTAATACTGTCATTGTAGCAATATGATAATGGCTAAAAATCAAGCTGAGTTGTAAGTGGGGAAAATGAAGTATAGAAAAACCATGGAAGCAGAGTTTGTATCCACAGATATAATTTAATTTAAGCATTTTTTGATTTCCAGTATCTTGACCTTTCATACCAGAGACACCCAGAGTTGTACCCAGTTCTTCAAGATGTGCAAAATGATGGTGGTTTTGATGAAATTAATTAAACAGAAGATGGTGAAGTTTACCATATTAATGTCATCTGAAATGACTTCTACGTCTTAGCTAAAGGCCCAGAAATTGCTTTGGTCCATTCTTTTCCTGCCCTTGTATTGACAAAGTACATCACTCATCAACAAAAGATGTTGCTGTTTCATCCAGATGGGCTCATCAAAAGGCAGCATTTACTTAGGGGTTTAGGAGGTGCAGACAGTTAGGAATTTAAAAAATGGTCAAAGAATGGGGGATCTTGGATCTGTGGTTGTTAGTGTGAAGAAAAGACAACAGTTTCCAAAAAGCATTTGAATATCTACCCACTGGAGGCTTGATGATTTAAACAGCATTGCCCTGGGATATCCCAATCAGTTTTAATCTTACAAATCGCTGTTGTGTTCATATACTGTCTAGGCTAAATGTAGCAACCATTCTTAAGGAAATTTTTAAATATAGGGTTGGCCAGTCTGTGTTTCTTTGTAGACTTTTCTCATGGGAATTGTCTGGCTGGTTACACCATGACCACCAAACATCAGACAATGCAAGGATCTTCTTCCCCTTGTCCCACTTTATTTCCATCTCTCTTCTCAAAGGCAGTCCATTGGAGTGGTGGCTGTGGTTTGCTTGTTTTTCTTCTCTAGGAAGTTTGTGAGTAAACTCTTGGACTTACTCATAAAGGCCTTTCTAACATCTGATCTTTGCTAGAAAGTTTTCCAGAGAAAGCTGTGCTATGTGTTCAGAATTCCCTTGAAAATTAGTAACAAATAAGGGAATAAAATTATTTTGTTGATCATCTTCAAAAGCTGCTGAGCTCCTCATGAGTGTTTCCATGGCCTTTGCTGGGTGGATGTTCAAATCACTGAAAACTGTTGGGCTTTAAAACTGCACCGTGAGCCTGCCAAGCATGAGGACTGTCCATGTTTAAGGCCTCTTTTTAGGCAGGCTCTCATGAGAGCTTTGGAAAGCTGGTGGCGTGCAGTAGGCACTCTTGAAAGTAAAGAATGTTTTTGCATAACTCTGGATTTAAATACTTCCATTTATTTCGTCTTTAATGTTTTATTAACCATCTAAACCAGTTTAGATTGCAGCTAGATTTTCAGCAGCAAAACCAGATAAACCAGTATGTTTTGCTGACCTGAACATTTGTTGATAGGAAGATACTCCAAGCACTCCTGTGTGCTCTTGCAGAGAGCTGGGTTGGAGAGAAACAAGCATGGAGACCTGGCAAGCCAGTGCAGACGGTGAAACTCCAAGAGATGGAAAACATCCAGAGAAGACATAAACTTCAAAAGGAGTTTTTCTAATGAAAATAACCCATCATGAGGAAATGAGTCTATCTGAGGCATATTCAGTGAGTGGGACTACATCTCAAGAAACCGATACAAGTACTCTTTGTCTGAATTGCAGAGGAAATTAATACAGACAGTTGATTAAAAATATGACAGAACTTAGAATTTTTAACTTCATAAAAAGGACAAGTGAAACGTTGTTTCCATAAGCAAAGACAAACCTGTGAAGGACAAATCAGAATGGAAAATAGATAGCAAGTTACTTGTTTAAAAACAAGCAAACAAGCCCCTCAAACCTGTTAAAAGCAATGAGAAAAATGGAATTTGCTTTTAGACCATAAGAGATGGCTTGTGACTGTTGGTGCTGTGGCCTGTGGTCACGTGAGATTTTGGAAGTTAAATCTGCTGCTGCTTCTGGTCACTGCTGTCATCTGGACCGTGGGGATGTGCATGACCCCAGGTGATTTGAGAGCAGCTGTCATCCCTAAGCCTCGGACTTCTGCATAGCATGAATTGCTAGAGGGGGGTTGGGGTGAAAATTCAGGACTACAAAAAAACCCCAAATGTACAATTTGACGGAAAAGTACCTATACAGCCAGTTTAGGCCCTGCCTGGCCCGTTGGTTTGCATTCACGGGGTGCAGAGATGCCCGAAGTGGGGAGCAGCCCCTTCTGGAGCACGGTCCAGCTGTGCTGCACAAAGGGACCATTTGATTTCTGCCTTTTCCCTGCAGTGTCAGCAATTCAGAAGCAGGCACTGAAGAAAAATCTGAGCAAGGCTGTAAAACACTCCAAGAGCCTCTGGAGAAGCTCAGCCCTCCCTGGTCTTGTCTGGGGTGGGAAAGCTGTGTCGTGACGTGGAGTTGGACCAGTGGGCCTTGCCCAAGTTTGTGTCAAGGACAGGGCCAGATACCAGAGATAACTCCCATCCACGCACCTGCAGCAGAACAATGAGGGGATTTATATAGAGCTCCCTGCAACTGTGCAAGATTGAGAACGCTGCCTCTAAGGCTGCCTGGGGCCTGTAGGCTTCTGGGCTTTGTCAAGGCTTGGAGAAGCACCTCTGATTTATTTGATTTAACTCATCTATTTGTGTGATAGTGTGTATATGGGGGGTGTATTAACCATTGCAAAGCAAGCAAAGTTGTTTTAGAATAATAGAATCATTGAAGTTGGAAAGGTCCTCCAAGATCGGCAAGGCCAACCTTCAAACAAATACCACCATGTCCACTAAGTCATGCCATGAAGTGCCATGTCTGTTCTTCTTTTAACACTTTCAGGGTTGGTGACTCCACAGCTTCCCTGGGGAGCCTGTTAAATGCTTGACCATTTGTTGGGGTTCCTCCCCTCTGCCTTGGGGTCCAGGGGGAGGGGACCCTGGAGTAGAGGCAGGGCCTGCAGGGTTTCCCTACTCCCTGGTCAATCCTGTTCCCCGTTGGTTGTTTTGTGTTCCCCTGTGCGGGGAGGACCCTCTGGTCCCGTGATTGCGGAGTTCTTCGGCAGTCCCCCGGCCATGCAGCTGGAAAATAAAGATCTCTGAAACATCTACCAAGAATCAGTCCCTATTTCTTTCCATGGGCCTTGCTGTCTGATACATGTTGCAGAAATCCCCGCTGCAACAACCATTCTTTCAGTGAAGAAATTTTTCTAATATCTAACCTGAACTTCCCCTGGTGTGCCTTGAGGCCTTTCCCATTGCCCTGAAGGGGAAATGTTTTATCATCTCTTGTAGCTTTTAATAAGGGGGATGTACAGAACATAATTTTATTTCTATGGTTTTCGAGGCAGAAGATTTTAACCTGCTGTGCTTTGAGGTGCAAACTGATCCCCCGTATCTGCAATAAGATCACCCTTTTATGAAAGGGGCCTGATAGGCACATCAGCAGCAGATGATGGAGTGGACAATTATCAATGGCCCTGGCACACCAGAGCCAGGTCAAAGCAGAGACTCAAGAATTAACATGGAAAATGCCTGGGGTTTGCAGTAGTGAAGTACATTCCTGTGTGACAAGAGGGTCTGGGTGTGAGACTCCTCACATCCACAGCTCACAGCACTCCTATCATCACGTAGTCTCGGGGAGTGGCAGGGCAGGGCTATTTGCATTGATAAGGAAATGTCAACTTCTATCATATAGAAATGTATTATTGTTTTTATACACACACACACACACACACTCTCACACTCACACAGATATATATGAAATCTCTATCCTGTTCCTTGGGAGCCAACTTTGTTTTCTTGTGTTGTGTGAGGAAATGTTTGTCAAACTGAAGGTAACTGTGATGCAAGTTCCCAAAGCAATAAAAGAAGGTTCAAGGTGCACAGCTGCTCCAATGTAATAAATTGTGTCTCAGGGCTGCAGGTGTGTAGCAGTATCTGGGGTCTGATTTTCGCATTTTTTGTTTTATCCAGTTTCTTCATTACAGTCTTTAAAATGAATGTGTGTGCTTGTCAATATGCAATACTTTCTGTAAGTACGTGCTCTAGAGGGAAGATGAAGGTGTCTCTTACAGAACCTAGGTTTGTCTTTTCATGTTGCAGAGGCAATTAAAAAGTCTGGAGGACTGCCCCAAGGACAGCACCCATCACCTGGGGAAAACTAGGTTATCACATGGGAGTTGGGGACCTCATCAGCTGCATTCCTGGTAAACCTGGGAGAGAAGAGAGGTTACCTACTTGTAAATGGCAACAGGCTTTGGTTTGGAGAAGGCTAATTACCGTTTGGAAGATAGGAGATCT
Source organism: Corvus kubaryi (assembly GCF_017639235.1). NCBI lineage: Eukaryota > Metazoa > Chordata > Aves > Passeriformes > Corvidae > Corvus > Corvus kubaryi. The sequence goes on from NW_024580670.1 coordinate 6,039,548, forward strand.
ATATAGAGAGAGAGATATATATTTTTATAACTTTATCTGCTGAAATCTCTGTAGTCTTCCTAATTTTTCTGGTGTTTAAGCACAGCTGAACCTTAGGCACAATGCTTGTTGACCTGGGGGCAGTCTGGTATCTCAGCTCCTGGTTGATCAGAGGAGGTGCAAAATCCTTCTTGTACAGAGACATTTGGGAATCTTACCCCAGAAATACGTACTGCTGATTTTCTGAAGTCATAACATCATGACAACACTTTGCCAAAAATTTTTCCTGGTGCCTTTAGCACAACTCATTAGTGAAGAAAAGTGGTCAACCAGTCTATTCCCAAATACATAAGTGATGGTCTTCCAGCAGAGCTTCCATGTGCAGCAGTCTTCAGAGGTTTTTTTTTGTATTCTGTCAGCACACATGGTCCTGGCTCAGAGCAAGTGTTGGTATTATCAGTCCCTCCCCAGCTCAGGAGCTGTTTATGTTTGAAATTTTATTTATCTCCTGGTGAATTAAGAAATTTTATTACAGAACTTTTCGCTAGGACTGCATTTTTTTTTTTTTTTTGGTCACCCTTCTTCCCCTGCTGCATTTTATTTGTTGCCAAACTGGATTCTTAGAAGGTGGTATTCATCCATCTCACCCCCAGGGACTATATTGGGTTAGGTTGGGCACCTGCCAGCATTGGAGATAGCTGGGTTAGTCCCAAGCAATCCATTGCAATCTGCATACTGATGAAGGTGGGGCACTGTCTCTCATTTAATGTTGTGAAGTGAAATAATTATTTTCCAACTGAGTGACCTGACATGGCTTTATAATTAATTTTTGTAATTGGTGGAACCCATGCTTTCTAATGACACCAGTCAGTTGTCTGCCAGGACACAGTGATGTATTTACTGCCACATTGCTGCCTTTGACTGAAATCAACAGTTCCAGTCTTTGAGGACTGGATGATCCATAACTCTGTGTCAGAGTAGTATTTAACTGACTTACAGGGTTTACTCAGAAGTTGTTGGCTAGCCTTGTAAACACCACTTCTCTGAAAAATCATTTATAGTAGCTGGCAGGCTTGGTATAAATTTTGTGTGAAGCATTTTTTTTTAATGTTTGCAGGTGTTTGCCTTCTTCCCAAGGGAAAGTCGTGTTCTTGTAGTGTTTGTGAGGCAGGGTTGTTTCTGCTGTGGGGCACTGTTATGTGCAGGAAGGACTATTGATGGAGTAAAGTGTGTGTAAGTATGTATATATTTGTATTTTACATCTCCAACTCTGCCAAGCAGAGAGGCTTCTGGTGCCAAGAGCTACTGAGGGGTAATCAGTAGCTCCTCAGGGCAATGTTTAGCTCCACTCTGGGCATAAAATAGCTGGGCAGACTGTGGTCATCCTTGAGATGGGCATGAGAAATTAGCACTGATGGATAAAGATTGCTTATCCAACAGTTCAAATATGAGAGGGATGAAAAGTTGATTTCCTCATATGATTTCCAGGTTTTCTGCTTTGTTGGGAGCTTCTGTTCAAAACTGTTCTTATTTCTAGTATTCATTATCTTTCCCAACGGGGAAACCACTTTGTGTTTAGCAAAAGGGTGAGGCAGAACCACCTTTGATGAAAATGTTGGTTCAAAGCTATTTCATTACAAATCAGTGCAAGTTCCAGCAGCACTTTGGGATTTTGCTTGCAAATGTCAGCAGACAGCCTGGGTGATGTGCACAAACCATTGGAATCAACCAACAAAAGTGCTCAAATAAGAAAATATTACCTTGTAGGTGAGGAACTTGTGTGGTGGGAAGTAAATGAAGATGATAAAGCTGTAGGGTCTCCTGGCACAGATGGTACCTTACAATGTGAAAAACCATCTTTTGGGGACTGGACCCACATGTACTAGGTCACAGGTCTGTGGTGGTTAGAGGTGTCCCTTTCCAGGCCACCAGGTCCATGGAAAGACGAAGGAAGCGTGTCTTGAGATAGCAATTTGTCCACATCAATGTGGGTCAGGCCAGTCTACGGGCTGGGGATCGGGGCAAGTTGAGTTTAGGGGATGTTTTGTCTTGCTGTTGTCCCCCTGAGCTGATGTGGTTTATACCATCTTGAGTCCTGTGGGAAGCTGTGTGGGTCTGGTTTTGTGCCCAACCAGCCCTATATCAAGTCTAAGGGCTATTTGAGCATTCTGCAGAGGCAGCAAGAGACGATGGTTCCTGACCTAGGCTGCGGTGGAGGGAGGCTTCAGTCAAAGGGCTTTGTTTGGGTTTTTGCATTTCCCAGATTATGTGGCTGAAAACACCTTCCTGCTCTGTCCACACTAAGGTGTCTCTCACACGGATGTAACTGAGGGAGGGCTTGGGAAAGGTACAGATGTGACTGCACATAGTGAGAGGTGTAATTAATGGCCTGCTCTGAGCAGTTCTGAGTCATTCCCTGTTCCTTCACTGCTCCAAGCAGGGAAGGGGGCAGCGACTGAGAGGGCATTTCCCCCAGGCAATGAGTTTGGGGCTTGCCATGCAAAGGGGGTGAGAAAGAGGGGTTTATGTGCTTCCCTTTGGGTATGTTCTTCTCACGTGCTGTCCCTGTGTTCTCCCAGCATCTGAGTTTGCTGCCGTGGCCAGACCTGGTGCTACACACCCCCGTTTGCTGAGCTGTTTTCCCTGCCAGCTCCACACCTTGGTTTTGTGTGTGGCTGCACAAACATTTGACATAGCCTTAGGAATGGGTCAGGCAGAGCCAGGATTGCTGCTTCCACCCCCAAGTGACAATTTTGGTTTCAATGCACATCAGACTGTCACCATAGGGAAGGCAAACAGAGCTGAGAGCTTAAATATTGGCCAAAGATACACTATCACCATGAGGAGATGTACTGACTGATGAAGCTGACTGGGGGAAAAATAGCTGCTATTTCAGATTTCAAGGTGTGAGGAAATTCTTACTTTACCTAGTGCTAATTTGTAAATTGTAACCACATGAGTGTGACTTGCAATCCATGAATGGCATATACAACGCTCTTGATGGACGCTGTGCATTTCATTTCAACCACATAACCTGCCTTGGGCTAGTTTGTAACTTTTCCCTTTTGAGCTGAAATTTTTTCTGGAGGTCTCTTTAATTTTGGGTGGCCTGCATGGCTTGTAGCAACCCAGCACAGTAGGGATGAGTAATAGGAGAGACAGTGTTATTTCTGAATTTCCTTGTCTTTGAAGACTGAGGTTAGATACTTTGTTCTTCTGGCTGAAGTGGAAGCCTATCGTTTAATTTTTCTTGAATATATGTATGTATTTCATGTCTGTGCTTTTCCATAAGTGGTTTGCTGGCCTTTTGGAGGTTTTATTTCTTCTTTCTTTAAAAAAAAAAAAAAATTGGAAGCTTCTTTTAGACTCCAGTTGCTTTCAAAATCTCACTGGGAGGAATGGGTTGAAGAAGAGCTGTGGTGGGTTGAAGAAGAGCTGTGGTGCTACATGACATGGGAACCTCATCTCAGTTGCATGTTCAGGGTAGATTTGCTCTAGCAAAATGCTCTGTTCCAGTGGTCTGGCAGAAACTCAGTACTGGGTATTTTACTGTCAAGTAAATGTAAAATACAAACAGTTTTTGTGCAAGGGGGCCTCAGTAATGCTAGTCACTCCAAACCTTGCTTTTTTGGAGAATGCTTGGCCCAGGCAAGAAGACTTCACCAAAAAGATCAAGTCCACCTTCTGTCGAGACAGGGCTCTGCTGTGCATGCTTTGGGAGTAGCTGCAAAGTGTTTGTTGGAAAATTGGAGCAGTTTTTCTATAGGCTAACGCAAAAATATAAAAAATGGATATGTGAGGTTTCTGCAGCAAGCGGGTGCAGAGGATGAGATGTCTCTGTGTGTCTTGTGGTCTGGGCAAAAATGCTGGGAGGTGAGTCTTGTTCTCACCTTTTTCTGAGGTGCTGCAATTCCCTTCCACATTCATTGCCCTTTACCCCATCCCTCTCCTAGAAAGACACAGAAATTCAAGACCATCACACCAGCATCTGCTTGATTATTGCCTGGGCATCTGTGTCATACTTGAGAAATCTTATTCTGAGTTGAACATGTTTGTATAAACTCTCACAGCTTTGGATCAACTGTCTGCTCCTGCCAGACAATCTCAGCCATTCTGCATCTGTCCTTGCCTTGTGTTGGGAGAGCTCCTTTTGAATTAAATTAAATTGAAGGGGGTTGTTTCATTTTGTGTGACAGCTCTTAAATGGGAAATTTCCTTTTCCCCTTCACTTCTTTTAGCACTGCATAGTTCTGGTCCTGTTCATCTGGCAACTTCAGCTAAGGCTGCCCAGGATTTTGCAACATCTCAGAGTGGGGAAGTTGAATGTTTTGTGTGACAGTTTCAGGAGAGATGAACCTGTTGGTTTGCAGTCCCCAACCTTTTAGAAATGTCTTAATTGTCAAGATTTAAGGAAAGATCTGTGGGAAGAAGCTTCTTAACAGAAAATGATTTTGTTTATCATTTTGCTGCAGTTACACGGCCTTTGATTTTTTTCTATTAAAGAATGAAACTGAATAAAAATGTAGTTATAGTTCCTTGGCATTTCCTCTGCAACAGTTCATTTATTATGAATAAATGCAGTGTTATGTATTCCAGGTAATTTATATAATTACTGTGCCATTAAGTGTGTCTAGTTAGAATCAACAACTTTAGAAAATGTGAAATTTGAGTGTCTGCAGTAGTGGTTGCCTGGTTATGTTATATCCTGGATGGGATTCCCATGTGAGATCCTTCCTTTCTCTTTTTTTCGTGTGTGAACTTTTAACGCCAGCATGAGTTGCATTAACACTAAATGATTAAACAGGGAAAATATTTCATTGGAATGACATATATGTAAAACATGACTTCTTTAGAGAAGTTATTAGAATATTTAATGTTTTCATTTCCTGGCCTCTGGGAATTTAGCTATGCAGCTTTAGCATTGCACTCCAAAGGAAACAGGGAATGGTTTCCCCCTTGTTAATTCACAGAGCTCCTTGCCATGGGGTATTACTGAGGGCCAAAATTCAATGTCTGAGATGATGCCAGTAATTAAATATACATGAACTGTTGGAGCAACTGAGATTAAGGCAAAAATCCACCCAAAACAAAACCCAGCCCTTTCGGGTAAAAGGTAAAAGTAAGAATATTGGATGGGATATGTCTTCATGCTTCAGGATATAAATCAATATTAAGTTTGGATTTGGGAAGAAGAAGGTTTTTCTGAAGCACATCAGGAGGAATTGCTGTCACTGCTCCACCCTGTGTCCGGTGCCTTCTCTGCTCCAGCCAGGATGCTCTCCCTGCCAGCAGTGATGCTTAGCATGAAACATCAGAGCATCAAAGGTTTGTAAAAGAGAGGGGATATATAAAAAAGGGATTCCTCCTTTATCTCCCCACTGTTTCTGGAGCTGTTTGCAGCTCCATCCTGGGTGCTGCTGTAATACTAAGACCTGTTTGGTCACTTGTTGGAACCAAATAATCTTTCAGGTCTGTTCCAGCCCATGCCTTTCTGTGATTCTATGATTGTTATCCATCTGTGTTCACTTGTCCCAGGCCATGGTTTCCACCTAGCCAAAAAGACATAATTGGGTATTGCAGGAGTGCTGGGGCATATCTCTTCCCAGGTGGGAAACTCTGCTGAACTGTTTAAAAAATAATAATCTGAAATATTTAAAATACGTTTGTCTTTATGGGTTTTATGTGGCCATCAGTCATCATACTGCTGTGCTTCTGCATGAAATCACTGCACTGGGAATACTTCTGAGTGTTTTCAGCCAAGGACTATCAGGCAGCCCATGGATGTCCTGAATTCTCCCACACTTCACTATCAGCAGTTGTTCAAGACTTGATGGCTCTTATTTCATTTAAAAAGATTGGAAGCATTGTGAGGCCAAGCTTTCATGAGGGTTAAACGTGCTTTTTGACTGTGTCTTCTCTGGAGTTTTTTGTTGCATTAGATTATAAAAACTTGGTGGATGAAAGTGTGTTGAATTCCAGCTGGCACCAAAAAAAAAAAGCAAACCAAGAATTGTGATTTTTTTTTTTCTTCATCCAGGATCTTCCCCAGGTACTGTACTGTTCTTGGTTTTAGAAAACAATATTTTTCTGCAGGGGTTAGAATTGGTTCGTTCAGCCTTTAGGCCTTTCTCTGCTCCATAGTGGTTTTTATCAGTTGCAGTCTGAGAGCACAGTGCCTTTTTCCTTGTGAGAAAATGTGAAGCTGTAGAGGGAGGGGGAGGAAAAAAAAAGAGCAGCAATGTTACTTCGTCTCTGAAGTCATCACCTACAGGGTTGGTACCAATGGCATTTTAATAGATGAGGTGCTCCCCTTCCAATATTGTGATAGAAATTCATTGTGTGGAGGATCAGGGAAGCTGGGAAATAAAAAACACAAAAAAGAAACAAGAAAATATTGATTTGTGCTGGGAAGAGGGGGAAGGGCAAAATGTAATAAATGGGACAGGTAAATATTCAGTGATTTAATGGGGTTCTGTCAGCCTTGTCTAAGAACTCTTGGGTCCTAATAAAATAATTCAGAAAGGTTGGCTATAAACTAGCTGCTCCTCATAAAGCTCTTGTCCAGCCAAATTGTAGTCAGGCATTTTTTAGATGTTTGCTTGATTGTACATTCAGTTTTTGTATTTGTTTTTAGAAAAGGATTTGACTGATACGGGATTAATCTCAGAAAATTAGGGTGACACATCAGTTTAGGGGCAACAATTTGCCTCTCTATGTGGGTGCTTTGCTTCTGTGGAGAATAGTAGATCAGGCTTCAAGATCTGAGCAATTGCCTGAGTTTATTATTTAGCTGTGCTGGTTTCTGTGTGTGAAATCTCCATTTTCCTGCAGATTCAGCCTGTGGAGGCAACTTTGGAGAAAGAAATTACTTCAGAGCTTTGAAGAAACAAAAGTGCAACTTTAACAAATTTCATCTTGGCCGAAAGCATTTAATACCAAGAATACTGTAAATGCTTTCTGTTGGAATTACTCCCTCTGGGCTGCTAATCTGGGAGCAATTCAGGCATTTGCTTCTGACCTTACCCCCTTCCTGGAGATCCGAGCGCTTTGCTCATGAGAGTACAAGACAAGGGAAGGAGGGGCTGGCAGAGCTGTTGTTTTCCAAAGGAAATGAAGTAATGTCACTTTTGGTTGGAATTACAGCCTCTGCAATGTCTTCAGAAAAGGTGACGCTCCTCAGAAAGGAAGAACAGCTGATGAGAGGTCCTTGAAGGTGCCTTCAGCGTTTGCATGCTTTTTTCTCTGCCAGCAGTGCAGGCTGGCTGTAGCTTTATGTGAGTTGCTAGTAGGTAATTTTATCACTTAATCTGTTTGTTTTCTTATGGATGGCAAATAATATCCCTTGGGATTAATCCACCAAGGTTACACCTGCAGGAGCAAGACACAGAGCTGTGAAATCCCCAGGGCATGGGAAAGGTGGCCCTCAGTGTCCCTGCCAGCTGTGGTGTGATGAGGTCCCACTTTACCTTAGCTTCCATAATCTGCATGTTCATATTATTCTTTAAGAGGATCGTGGCAGAGATGGACTCGGGTTGCACACCCAGGCACCTGCATGGGGCTGTTGGATGGGTTTCCACCTGCAGGGCCCTGTTGCTTCTGCACTGGTTTAAGTCATGAGAGTGTTTAAAAACCTTTCAGCCTCAGCAGCAATGCACAGACAGTGCTGATGCCAAGACTGGCCTCCTGCATATGGCAGCTTTGGGAGCTGTCAGGAGATTTTGGTATCTGCAGCAGGTCCTTGCTTCTGCTGCAGCAATGTTCTCCTTGGCACTGTTCTGGAGGCTGGGACTCACTGGGGAGAGCTTTTGTTCTGCTGGAGATAACCACACTGCTGTGCCCCCAGCCTATTTAAGTGATCAGCTGCCTTTTGCTGTTGTTATTTTCTCCTTTTTCTTCCCCCATATGTAAAGTTTTAGTGCTAGTGGAGCAAGGTGGTTTTATGTACTTGTTTTTTGGAGCTAATAAAAACTTCCAATATTCTCCTGAGCCCACAGCAGCCAGGCAGCATAGTGCAGCTCCTGGAAGGGGCTGAGAGTGTGATGATGCATCCGGGATGCTGGAGTTTGGATGTTTGGATCTGTTTGTCCTCAATTTGCTCCAGATACACCAGGTGTCATTTGCATTTTCAACGAGCCCTTGGCCTTTAGATGTAAAGCTTTTGCACACCCTGTGACCCCTGCAGGGGGCACCTTCTACAGCACATCACTTGTGAAGGCTCAGGAAAGGTTAACAGAACTGTTTATCCATTTTTTGCTCAATTTTTTACTTCTTCCTGCCTTTCCTGTTCTTACCCAGCCACTCAGCCTATGGGGGAGAAAAAAACTGCAACAGGTTTCCTTGCAATATTGGTTTGAATGTTCTGGAAAACAGGAATCATGAGTCATTAGTCCCAAATTAACGTTTGTGAGTGAGGCTGAAATGACATGTAAGAGATGGGTCACCTCTGGAGACAGGAAGAGTGTGGTAACATGCTCAGAACTCTCAAGGCTACAGTTCAGCTCTTCCGTTTATAAAATTCTCATTGGGAAGGTTTGTAAACACCTCTGTGTACATTAGTCTCACTCTTGAATTCAGGGTTTCAGCCTGGGAACTGGTTTTAAAAACAAACACCCCTCTTCTGTGGCTCTTCCACTTTAAAGTTTCTTTACATGTCCTTGGGGCTTGCAGAGATCAGCAGTTTCTGGAGGAATTTGTTCAGCCAGGTTTCTTTTGCAAAAGTAAATACAAACCACAGGGTTGAGACGGATTTCTGGATTTTGAGTCTTGAGGGCCTGGTTCTGACCTACTTGCTGGTGTTAGGAAAAATGGGTTTCTCTGCATCTCCCAAGAAATTTTTGTCAGTTGTAGGATACTGGGGTTTTTCTTTTTCTTTTTCCCCCTCCCTTCTTCCTTTCCACCTTTGCTAGACCCTGCTTTCCTCAAAGCAAACAGACTGTTGTCTGGACCATCATCTGGACCATCATCTCCTCCATTCCACTCACCTGGACTGTGGGAGCACACTCAAGGCTGAGTGCTCCTTTAATCCTCTGATTGGCAAAACCATCTGTGTAAATGTCCTCATCTACACACTCTGGTGGAGCCAGAAGAGATTATTCCAGCCATGCCTCCCATGACAAGGAGGTCTGTGAGGGTCCTCTACTGATTTCTGCCCAAATGAAAGGATATTTTGGCCAAGCAGGGTCTTTTTCACTAATTCATTCCTCTCTTGATAGCTCTGCCCAGGTACTGTGTACTATTTTTAGGCACTGCTGGCTTCGGCTTTCTTTTTTCTTTTTGACCGAACAAAAGTAGAACAATATTTATGCACCTTTTGGGTCCATTCTGAGGTAATTTTTTTTTCCTTTGTAGTGCTTGATCTTTGTCATTTTGGTAATCAGCATTAAACTGAAGGGTGTTGATTTTATCAGGCCTTGGAGTCCTAATTGGTTTATATTGTTTAAGAAGCCAAAAAAAAGCCCTAGAACTTACCTAGTTAAAAACAAATATTCTAAGTCAAGATGAAATTCCTCTTTCACTGAAATGTGGTTTAGAAAAACATTTCACCACTACAATTCCTTTCAAGAGCTTGACCTTGGATTGTTAATCTCAAAAATATGCAGTGCAGATGAAGTTTTTCTTTTCTAGAGAGGGAAGAAATGCCATGTTTCTCAAAAGACCTCCCTAGAATTAAGGGAAACAAAACGAAAACCAGAGTGGATGATAAATGGAGTACAGGCTAATCTAGGAGTGACAAGAATTTCATGCCATCAGAATCTGCTTTGTTTTGTTAATTTGCCTTTTTTTTTTTCCTTGCTGTCCCATTATTCTTATTGCAATTTGCTATCCATCAATGTACACATGCTAGTAAGTGCTTTAATTCTATGTGAAAAACTGCAGCCTTGGAAGTTGAAATGCTTCATATTTAGCCTCTGCTCATGTGCCTTATACCCAGATTTCACCCTGCTGCTCTGCTTGGGTGGCCTGAAACCCTCTGCTGAGTATTTGGGACATTCCAGTTTCTGCTATCTCAGAAACTGCTGCTGCTGAGGTGCCAATTTCATATCTGCTGCCACACAGACAGCAGTTGGATCAGGTTGGATCCCTGTTGGACAAACAGCTCTGCCCAGCCTCCCAGCAGTGATGAGTCCAGCCTCTCAGGAGCAGAGATGGTCACTTGCTCAGGCCATTAAAGGGACAGGAAAATGCCACTTAGGATGCTGGAGTTGGTCTTTGAGGGTTCAGCTGGATTACAGCTGAAACTGCCTTGGCTGCTTTGAGGTGGTGGAGGGGCTGGGTGTGCCACTGGCTGGCCACGTGCAGGGGAGAGTTCTACATCCAAAATGCAGTTTGTGGTGGGTGGTTTCAACCATCCAAGGAAAACCAGACAGCTTGGTCAGGCCAGGGTGCCCTCCCTGCTTCGCCTCTGGACACTCGGCCATTGCGCTGTTGGCAGCACAAACCCACTTTCATCTCTCCTACTGCTCCTGTTTTGGTAATCTGCTCTTCCTAAATACACTTTCTATAATTATATTTTTGCTCCCCAACTCTATGGAACAGGCAGCTCTCTTAAAACTGGAGGAGTAAGACAGGGGCTGCCTGCACTCCTGGACACAGGGGTGGTGGTGAACCGGACGTGTGGTATATCTGTGTGTCTTAAACACAGGAGGTTAATGGAGAAATAGAGCTGCAATCAGCCACAAGCAGATGGGCAGGAGGAGGGTAATCAGTAGAGAAAACAAAAGGTTTTGAAGCCAGGGCATGAAATGAAAGAGAGCTGGCTGCCGTGGCATGACTGTGCATTTGGGAGAAGGAAGATGCCTAAGTTCCTAGTCCACCTTGGGAGTGAGGTGTGCAGCTCGAGGGCTTGGAGGGGCCCAAGGAGAGGCATGTGGGGCACCTTGGGCAGGGTCTGACCAGGTGTGAGTGGGGTCTGCGATCCCCAAAGACCTGCCAGACACCTGGACTTTGAAATGCTCTTCTTTGGGCTGACAGGAAGAGAGGTTTGAGCAATATTGTTCTGGTTTTTAATTAGAAAGACCTATGTTTCTGTAAATGCTTTTTTTCAGGGGAGTCAGTATTTGTTAAGGTTCTTGCTGATGGTGAAAACTGGAGGTGACTAATTTCTAGAGAATTTAGTCTTCTACTGGCCAGAGCTAGAGCAGGAAGCAGGGCTCGTCATGACATTTGTCACTGGCGGTTCCCAGATTTTACCCTGTTAAACTGCACATCATTTCCAGTTACATTTTAGAAAAGGATGAGGAAATTTCTGTTGATTTATCAAAGAGTTTAATTCTCCAGTTCTTCTTTGTCAGTTTTGAGAACTATTTTGCAGGACTGAGTTTCTGTGGAAGAATGTGCTGGGGTTTTAGTAGCTTACAAAGCACAAATAATGTGATACCAGAATTGTGGCGTGGGACACCAGGGGTGGCTTGATGCTCTTGGCTTTGTGTAAGGATGTCATGGGAATATGGTACCTGATGCCAAGCACTTGGCTGTGAGAAGGTTGATGTATAACAGGGAAGAGTTAATTCCTAATGAAGGGGAAAACCTCGAGGGAAAGGGAAGAGAATTCCTGCAACAGAACAAGTGGTAGAATTTCAGCTCTTGCAGAAAACAGGCAACCAATAGAGAGGTAAAGAGGAGAGGTTAAAACATTGCAGCTACAATTGGAAAAGCTGTGTTTGCTCAGGAGTCTTAGGTTAGAAGACGCCCTAAAAAAAAAAAAAAAACGAAACAGAAAAAGGAAACCTAAAAAAAATATTTTTCTTCCCATCTATCTTGTGCCAGATCCCAATTTGATTTCTGTGTGCACCTGCAACCCAGTTCAGGCTGAGAAAGATCTAAGTAGGCAAAGGTCTGCTGGAATGGAAACATTAGGAAATTAGAATTTTGATATTATACTGAATTATTTGGGAGATTGTTTTTAAGTTTTTTAATGTGCAAATACAGTTCTGAATATATATGAAGTGTTGCACATCTATATTAACTGTTTCCACTGTATTATTTCCTATTGCTAATGCTCAAGGCCTTGTTAAAATGGGCTTTATTGAAATGCTTGTTCACACTTTTATAGAAAAAGGGCATGTGTATAATGGTCCATTTCAAAATGAAGTATCAAATGGCAGTTTCACATTGGAGTGTGACAGAAATCTATGTTTGAAGGCTTTTCTGTGGTTTATTGTTTTTTTTTTTCCCCTCTGCTTAGAGCCCTGGGCAGCCTCTGCCTTTGTTCTCCTGGCTTGCTCACTCATTACTGTTTGCATCTCCAGGTTACAAGAAAACAGTCAAATGCTGTGATCATTCATCTCTGAAACCTTTAATGAGCTTATCGGGAAAGAGCTATAAATATATATCTTGAACTTCTCTTGTATTGGGAGATGCTTCCTCAGGCCATGAATAGTTAGGTTGGCCCACCTAAGCTAATTACAGACTGTCTCACTATTCAAAATACCCTCTAGGTAACATTGTTAGGACTCTCTTACGAGGTTAATGGGTTCTCTGTAGCCTGAATATTACATTGGCCTTCACTGCTCTGATCAAAAATGCACTGTATGGGGACCTTTTGCCATGCCAATTTGTGACTTGTTTTCTGCTAAAAGCATCATCTTTCCTCCTCCTTGAATGATGATCTCAGAGGGACAGGGCAAAGCTTGTCTTGATCAGGCTCTTGGGAGTCCATCCATTGGCTCAGCAGCACAACTCTAAGTGCTTCTTTGAGAGTCTGTTGAGTGGCAAGGTGGAAGCCAGCAAGTCCTAAGTGTCCCTGGTAAATCTGGTTGTTTGTGCTTCTGCCATGATTACCTTTCAAATCTGTTCAGTGTTGTCTAGCAAACTTAACTCACCCGCTTATCTTCAGGAAAACAAATGTACCAGTTATTGCCTACTAGAAAGTGCGAGCTGAGCTGTGTGGGTTTTTTTCGTTTCAGTGGGCTTGCTGTGATTTTGTTTTGACAGATTGAGCTGTGTTTCACTTTGCTTTCATTTTTCACCCTGTCAGAAGAATTCTTAGTGCATTTTTTTCCCTTCCCCTGCCTCTTGCTGTCTGTATGGATCAGTGCACTGAAGCAGTGACTCCCTCTCCTCTGCATTGCTGGTTTGCAGCTTCTCGTGCTACAGAGGCCTGAGCTGAACCTTCCCTATGGGAAGCTCGGGTCAAACCTTGGTCATCTCGGTGGGCAGCATCTTCTGCCGTGGGCAGGACGTGCAGGAGAGGTGCTAGGGGAAGGTGAGCCTCCAAGTGGGAATGTCTTAGGCAGTCTGAAAGTTTTCTTTATTTTTCACTTGACTTGTGCTGTGTTTCCCCTGACCCACCCCGAGGAGCAGCACAGCTTGGACTGGATCACCTCCTCTGCTTGAGGTCAGCTGTGCATGCTCACTCTGCCTTGGTGTGGAGAGGATGTAGGACAGTTGCTGTTCCCAGCTGCAGAGGGTGGTTTGCTGAAGTTGATGTGCGTAAGGGTTTAGGGATTCGACTTCCACTCCTGCCCTCAGCGAACTGACACCCCTTCATGAGCCCCTTAGCAGTCACTGTAATAATCTTGGGAAGCTTCATGCCCGTGCTCTGAAGTGTTGCCATGTTAGAAGAAAGCTGCTGTGTAATAACCAGAATAATTAGAAAATGGGAAGGTTCACACCAAACTCACTTGAATACTGCCATGCTTAAACTGAGCTGGTGCTGAGAACTTTAGTGGTGAGTGAGTGACTGAGCGACACCGATTGAAGCCAGGGGAAGCTGAAGTCAGGTTTAGCTGTGCCATCTTCATGACAGCAGTCTCTGAACAGCCTCTGTAAAAGAGCCCTGGGAGAATCTCTTGCTGATGCTGCAGGCCCTGCCCTGGGGACCCTCTGCTCCAAGGGGAGCAGCACAGGAACATGGGCAGCTGCCAGCACTGCAGCACGTGTGCTGCTGGAAAACAAGAGCTGCTGGATCCCTCCTGCACTCTGGGCAGTCTGGGTGTCATAACCACGTTATACACATCTTGGTTTGGTTTTTTGTCAGCAAAGGCCTTGTGTTTGTGCAGAGCATGCCCACAGAGCTGTCCCTCCCCAGGCTCCAGGTCCCTGCCGTGCTCCCCACAGCAGCAGGTATGGTTCCTGTGGGGCCATGCTGGGACTGCAGTGACACATTGCTCCCATGTCTCTCACTGCCTTGGGATGTGTTCTTCAGGGACCAGATATTGCTTCTCTGCCTGCAAGGAGCTGAAGTGATCGTGATCATGTATCAAATTCTTAAGTACTTTTTTCTTTTTTCTCTTCTGAGCTTGGATTTCTTTTTTTGGCTGCAGTTTCCCTTGTTTTATGGGCTGTATGTGCCATTCTTGCCTGCTTAATACTTCATTTATTGAGAAGTTCAGTCGCAATGCAGTGGTCTGGCTCTATTGTGAATTCTTCCAAATTCTCTCTCAGTCTCTAACAGTGTACTTAGGACAAGCGGAGATTTATTTGCATAACTGGTCAAACAGAGGTTAGTGTGAAATAAAATACATGCATGTGCTTCTCTCGGCCTCCCCCGATGCGAGGTCAAGGCTGGCTTATTTTTTCTGAGTCCTCCCATTGTCAGAACCTCTCAGGGATCTGGGCTCTGGTCCACTTGCTGTCAGTAGTAGTTTACTTTTCTTCCCAGTAAATTGTCCGAGTTTGCAAACCTCCCCCAAGGCTATCGTATGACAGCATCCCTCACGTGATGGGTCTGGTAGCGAAAAAAAATCTACTTTCTTGTAGTCCAAACATACAGCCCTTTCAATTATGTATGAGTGAAGTGTTCAAAGGATGCAAAACCTTTGAAGCTGGTTCAGGTGTCTCTTCTCCCCCCATTCTCCACCCTCCCTAGTGCTTTATCATAGTGGTGGGGAGAATTAGCCATTCACTGGATGAAACAGAGGGAGGGAATGATCTGGAGAAACCCAGCCGGGGCTATAGCAATATAACATTTCTGGCTGTGGTGGTCCTTGAGGCACAGCCTCTGCCAGTGGAGTACTCTTTGGGGAATACTGCCATGCACTTGTCCTCCTCTGGGATTCTTCCTGAGGCAGTTACTGCTGAGACAGAACTATGGAATGGAAGGACGTGTTCTGACAACCTGTGGCCTTTCTTCATGGACAAAATTAAGCCAGTGCCTTGAAGCAAGGCAGTTCAGTGCCTAAGTAATACAGAGCTCTCTGAATGGC
This sequence comes from Corvus kubaryi, assembly GCF_017639235.1. NCBI lineage: Eukaryota > Metazoa > Chordata > Aves > Passeriformes > Corvidae > Corvus > Corvus kubaryi. The sequence continues at coordinate 6,054,673 of NW_024580670.1, forward strand.
TGTGGACCAGTTCAGGTTTCACCTGAAGTCCTGACCCTGAAGTGAGCCCAGGCAATTCCCCTCTCAGGTATCCCTACAACTTGGGGCCCAGTGTGCTAGTTATGCATGGATCTGCTGCATGAGGTGCTTTGGGCAGGGCCTGAGGACAGGCTGAAGGGAGCAACTCACCTCCTAGAAGGTCTGTCCCTTCAAAAGATGGATGATTATTAGCATGTGCCCCTCCTGCCCTTTCTGGTCCTGTCCTGGCTCCGTAAATTGTAACCAGAACTGTCCTCGAGCAGTGGGGTGATGCTGGAGAAGGGACTTGCCAACTACATGCAAGGGCCACATCCTCTGCAGTCGATGTGTCCACAGGTTTCCAGACCCAAATCTCTCCGAGTCATTGTTTGAGAGATTTGCTACTAGAATTCCCTTCCCTGACACTGGAGAGGGATTGTAGATGAAAGGAAGGTAGTGTTAACAGTGGAAAATGGCTTTTCCACTCCTTCCCTTTGAATATAAAATGCTTCGTTCTCCCTGGAGTTTAGCTACAGGTTACATTTAAAGTGTTTGTTGAAGCTGGAAGTGGTTACACTGGTAGCTTAAAAGAAATAAAGGCAGTGACTTGAGACAGTGAGATAGGAGACAGTGGCAGCGGGGTTGTAACTGACTTATTTATTGTAGCCTTGAGAGCAAGAAATATTACAGAGGACAAAATTCCAGTAATGTTTATATAAGGCTGTAAGAAATTGATTACAGCTCAGGTGTGTTTTGTTGCATGCTGCTGGGACGAATCATAAAAGTCATGCAACAAAGTTTTGAACATCATGTTACTGCTGGTCTGCTCAAAAGCCCCATTTGCCACAATGAAAACCTTTCATTTGTTCTTTTTGCTAATTCCAGCTGTGTTGGCTTCCAACTTCTGTGAGTTGCTGCTTGCAGTATTCAGCTCTTTCAGTCTGCAGGCCTCTGGGGGTGAATTGTTTCTTCTATTCTCAGCCATTTAAAACAAACAAACAAAAAGCTCAGGATTTTGCGGAAGTGTTTCCCCACAGATGTGTTTTCTTTTAGTTATTATTTGTAATTTGTATTATTTGTCCTCTTCTGTCATACTAAGAGCTTTGGAAATGCTTTCCTAATGTTCTCCCTCATTTATCCCACCTAATCCCATTCTCCCACTGAACCATGTAGGACTTGATGCACCAGCACATGGTGCCCAGCAGCAGCTCTGGGAGAGGGCAGCTTTCCTGCAGCCTCCTGCCCTAGTGGAACCAAGCCCTTCACTTGCATCATTGTCCTGGAGGATGTTGGGGGTCCTCAGCAGTGGCTTGAACCCCCAGCCACCCCCTTCTTGCAGCTTCAGAGCAAGTATAAGTAATAGATCTTGTAAAGACTCATTTGGTGTTTGGCATTTATGATGCTTTACAGCCAGAAATTCATCTCTCTTCTCACTGTCCTTCACTTGCCCAAGGCACTGTGTACTAAATCTCAATGTCTCTGAGCATCCATAGGCCTCTACTGGTAAATGAAGTTACTTTCACCTGTTTACGTTCTGAGATTCTTTCAGGGAATGTGCATTAAATTGTTTTTCAGGTGGATCTCCTCTAAATAAATGGCATCTTGTGTCCCTTCAGGAACTGCAAGGAGCAGTAGAATGAAAGCCATATAAATAAAATGCATGTGTTGCTGGTGTCCAGCAAGACTAAAGACTAAAACTGACAATAAAAGAGACACAGGAGTGCTGTCTTCGTGCCTGCCAGCTTGCAAGGTCCATGGTCTCTGCAGGGCTGCTGGAAGGTGTGGTGGAGCAGGCTGGGTTGCTCATGGTGGTGCTGAGTGATTTGGAGCAGGGATTTCCTAGCAGTTACTAGATATGAGTTCATCCCTGAATACACACTGCACACAGTGCCTTGCTGTCATTTTTGTTGATAACTTGGAGCTGCCTGTAGATGCTGGTTTGGCCTTTGCTTGGAGAGGTTTGTCTGCAGAACAGACAAGGTGGTTTGAGGTTATGAAGCCCACCTGCTGTTTGGCAGTGCTGTTTGAGATGAGGGAGAGTGTGTGGGGGCTGAGTGTGCTGACAGACTGTTTCAGCACAGGTAAAACGGGTTTGGTCCAAACTTGTTAGTCAACAGCTGAGTTCATGTGTTGCTGCAGCTGTTCTTAGCACACCTCTGCCTGTGTGCTCATGTTACTTCAAGGAGAAAAGTCTGGTAAGCTGGACAAAAAAGCAGCTCTAAAATTGTTAACGTTCTAATTTTAAGCCATTGCATTACTCTGTCACTGGCATCAATGAAGCAGCACTTGCCACTAATCTCCTGGCATATGCCTATGATTGAGCAGCAGAGAGAGGGATCTGAATTGTCATTTCTAGCTTCACTGATGATCTGACATTCTCTGAGCAATCAACAGATCTCAGAAGATGAAAGTGCAAATCCCACACAGTCTGTTTGAACCAAGAAGGAAAGTCAATGGAAGCACATCTGAAATAGCTGCAGCCACGAGGAGAGGACAAAACAATATGGCTCTCAGACAAAAGAATTCAGTTCTGTTTATTTTGACATTAAGAGAATGGGGTTGAATGAGAATGTGTGTTGCATTGTTTTCAGCATGTCTGGCATTTTGAGGTGTAGTTTTGTGTGAAAATGAGGTGTAGTCTCTGGTTGCAGAGTCTTAAATATGATGATGCTTTATTTGAAACTTCTCAAACAGTAGAGGTGGTGCTTTTGGGAGGACTTAGATGTTCACAAATCATTGTCTATGAAGTTGGATCTCATTTTGATACTGGAAAGTGTCTTGACATTTTTTATTATTGTTACTGCTTTTATTGTTATTTTACTGTTAAGTGCTGAGTATCTTTGGGCCTGCTGGCTAGAGGGAGCTGTAAGACATTCAGTACATCTGAAACTTCCTATGTACAAGATCCAGGCATGGATTTGAGTGCCTGGCACCTCTAGTAAGCATCTTGATTCAGGTAATGTAAGCTTAGAACAACAAAATTAGAAAATTAGATTCGGATGCTCCCTTCTTTTTTTTTTTTTTTTTTTTTTTTGGTCCCTGTTGCGCTCCTAAGTCAAACTATTTACTGTAGAATATAGTTGAATTGCTTGTTTTATCTCAGAAAAAAAAATATGCCTTTGTTGCTCTTTTGGGCTGATGTTTTCCTTAGCTTGCTGTTGTGGTTTAGCTATACCCTTCCTTCCCTCTTGATCTTTTTAATTTTTTTCACACCATGCACTGGTCTTGAGTTCAGCCTTCTCTGCTGGCTGATGAAGTTGTCTTTTCCATGCCATAGGAGCCTGCTGCCTAGGCATAGGCATACACTGATAAACCCTTTGCTTTTGTGTTAGAATTGGTGTTTTGTTTTGATACAGTATGTATCATTTCCCATTGGAAACCACTGTTATTGTATCTTGGAAAAACCCTGTTACTTGGCATTAGCAAAGGAAGCAGAGTTTAAAAAGAAAGGAAAAAAAACCCACTTTAATTTAATAAGCAGTATTTTGGGGTTCCTTTTGTTATGTGCTACCTTTTGAATTCTGTAAAGCAGCATGCAGATCTAATCCACAATAGCGTCACTGCGCTGGGCTGCACAAGTAAACACTGTAAATGGGAGGAAGCACCTGCGTATCGCTATTGTCTCTCTTCTTCCAGTAGCAAAAGTCTCGGGGCTGACTCTGCTCCAGCCAAACGTTCCAGGCAGTGGGAATCCACAGACAGAGAGCAAACCTCGCTGCCCTGGGCTGGAGCAGTGAGAGCACCTCGGGGGACAGCTGGCCATGGAGGGGAGCGTGGGGCTGCGTGTGGACACCCGCACACGGGTGGGGTACCCGGCACTCGCCCATCACCTCGGCCTTGGCCCCGGCAGTGCAGGATGCCGGGATCACAGGAGCCAGCAAGGTGGGTCTGGGCAAGGCGTGCTCTGCCTGGGACTGTTGTGGGGCTGGGGAGGCTGATGAACCCTGAGAGCCACAGTGCTCTCAACACAATTAATGCTCTGGAATTATTGCTGTGGTCTCACGCATTAGGTTTGTGTAACCGAGTGCTTGACTTGACTGCTTTCCCATGGAGTTTGTGTTTTTACACCATTCCTTATTGAGGAACTGGTGAAGCGTGTTATGGTCATAGATATAACCTGTAGCAAGTTTACAAGACAAGGTTTAAAGCTGAAAAATCTGGTTTGAATAGAAGAGCACTAAAGGCTAAAATTTCTTTAATTTACCCAAGACAGGTCAGGAGGTGACTTATCATGACCCAAAAGTATCTGCAGACAGAAGTGCTGGCATAAAAATTCCTTTGAGCTAGGAAACCAAAACATTACAAAGTTAATTGATTTGAAGCTCAATTTGGGTAAATTCAACTTAGAAAATACTAGGATGGGTCTTCTGTTTCTGTTGCTGTGTTAATGCTGTGTCTGTGCCTTGTGAGAAATTGTGGGGAGCATAGAAATCACAGGATACAAGTGCTTAGTGTGGTATAGGAAATCCTGTTAGAGTAGCCTCACTTTGGGATTTTTAGATTTTCAGTCTCTATGAGACATTTTATGGTGGTGTAGTACCTGGGGAGCTGGAACTACATCTTAATTTATTGAATGTTCATTTATTGAAATTTTAGATGCCTTTGATGAGATGTTAGTAATTATTCTATTAATCCTTCTAACATGAGTTTCCATTTAGGAGAAATTGTCTTTGTGCCCTCTAGTGGAAAAACTATTTAGTTGAAAGCTTCTAAATTGGGTGAAGTTTTTGCAGCAAAAGGTGGAATGTGTGAGAAAAGACATGGAGGAGCAGAACAAGGCTGGAGAGATGAAGGGTTGCAAGAGGTGGGTGTGCTCTGTGCTTCCTCTGCTTCAGTCCTCACAAAACTGTGATGGTGAGGATGTGCACAGACTTTGTCAAATAGAGACGATATTATCCAATATTCACATCAGCTGGACTTGGTGAAATTATTCTAGGTATAATTATGAGGAAAACCTAGTCCCAGCAAGCTCTGAACACTGGTCAATCATTGGTGATTGCCATCGATGTTCCCCAGAGATGTGGTAGAGAGGGAAGCGCAAAGCAAAGCCCGCTCCAGATCGTTAAACAAAGGAGAAGGAAAGACCCAGAAAATGAAAGATCAAGGAATCTGACACTGGTTCCTCAAAATTTCCAGAGCACTTTGTACACAGCAGAGAGGAGGATGGAATCCGAAGAAGAAAGCTGACTTAAAAACAAATAGGCAAATCTGTCCAATTTCCGTGTGTAATGGGGTAACTCTTTAATGTGTGAGAGGGCTGCTGATGTGACTGAGGCTTAGGAGCAGTATTTAGATCATCTTGGTGAACAGCAAAACCAACAGGGCACCAGCATGATGAGGAATAGGGAAGATGAGGGTGTGCAGGTGGCTCTGAAGGGAGCAGGAGCTGGATGCCTGAGTGCAGTGGGCAGGGTGGTACGGGATGGTGAGGGCTGTTGTGTGTGGCCAGCCCAAACAAATCAACAGCGTCCTGAGGTTTGAGGATAAGACTCAAATCTCTCTCTGAGTCATCCTTACAGAAGCTCTGTGTGTAAGGCTGGGCTGGTAATCACTTCCTGCTGCACCGAGGGGAGCTGGGCAGTGCAGGGCAGGAGGAGAATGGTAACGGCTGCAAGTCTGGAGATGAACCACAGAGGTGGGAGGCTCAGCAAATGAGGCTGGAGAGGAAAAACTGAAGGAGTTGTATTTGGAAATATAGGCCTGAGTGCAGGCAACACATTTTCTGATGCATAAAAGATTTCTGTAAAAAGGATGATCATCAGCTCTTAGTTCCCACAGGAGAAAAATACCTTGATTTGCCTGGAAAAAATACTCAAGGTACAGATTGGGGAAGAGTTTCTCACTAGGAGGTAATGAAGCAAGAGCAAAAGAAATTGTGAATCTGCTTGACTGGAGGATTTGCAGAGCAGTTAAAGCAGTGCCTCTTGCTGATGGTGTGATTTCTCCCCCTCTGTTGCCTTCTGTCCATCCACCCACTACACAGGGTCTATTTCACTCATTAACCCTCCAAGCTGGACTTTTTTTTCCTGTTGCTGGAGTTGCTTTTAGGAGCCAGGGGTCAAAACTAGTAGCAGTGTAGTAGGCTATTGCATGGCTTTGGGATATAAATTCTGTTCTCAGTGCAGTCATGAAAACTTCAAGCAGAGATGTAGATTGCAAGAAGCTGCTGCTGTCCCATACATCTTGCCTTCTCTGTTTCTTTCTGGGGCTGCTCATTTGGGATGCTACGAGAGCAGCAGATGTGAATGTGATGGAGTCCCCACACCCCCCTCCCATCACTGTCATCCTCCCTTTCCTTGTACTGGACTGTCATTCTTGTTTATTTTGGTTTGAATTATAATTCCAAAAACTCTACAGTGTTGTTTATGTGCTGTGTGTCGTGAGTCACTGTTTGTGTTTGCTGCCGTTCGCATTGCCACTCCTCTCCCCCTGTCTTACGCTTGCAGCCACAGTTCCCCTCCCAGTATCTTGGAGCCTCTTCTATTCTGAGTCTACAATGCTCAGCATTCCTGTGAGTGCAGGGAAAAGAAAGCTGTCAGGGAGGATCCAGGATTAGCCTTTTTTCCCCCCTTTGTTTTATCTTTCTTCTGGCATTTTGTAAGGGTCCTTGTTCAAATCAAAAGATTCCTTGGAGACTCCTTCCCTGAGATCTCTGTGCTCAATTAGTCTCTTATCATATTTCTACCAGGCAGTGAGATCAATACTGCATTTTCTGGCTTGCTGATTTCAGGGATGGGGGAAAAATCATGTTAAAAAGACCTTTTTTGAAGTTACTGAGATGCCCATGCAATTCCAGCACCTGCTGTCACAGTGGAGGTGTTAAGCCCTTCATGTGCATTGTCACTGGGGTGGAGACTTCGGCATCGTGCACAAGATCATAAGTTTGGCCCAATAGGGGCTGACCACGCTGGCCTCTGAGAGGGGCTGTGGGTGCTCTGGATGGGGAAGAGACTCTCCATGCCCTCATGGCCTTGGGCAATCCCTTGTGCTTCTTCTTGCTCCTGGTAAAGTGCCATCATTGCTAGCCAAGAAAATCCTACAGCTCCGTGTCTGTGAAATCTGAATGGTAATGGCTTGCAAGTCATGCTGTGGATGTATCAAGGAGAAACAGAAAATTTATTTGTGTCAGCTTAATGGAGCTTCAACTCACAGAGCTCCATATGGGACAATTAATGATGGGTCCGAGTCTGTGTCAGGTTGTCCAGAGCAGAGCAAATGTTTGCTTGTGAATCTACTGTAAAATAACTTCAAGCTTCCTGTGCCTCAATTAGCAGCCTTGATAGAGAGCAGGCAGGTTTTCAGGTAAAAAATGTCCATTTTGACTCTTTAAGTGTTCTCAGGTGGCCCATGGAATGTAAATGTTTTACTCTATTTGTAATGCAAAACCTTTTAATTATCTCCAATTCATAAATCCCTAGTTTGGTACTTCAGTGCTTGTAAGAAAATGCTCATCTTTTAGTGTGTAGTAATCAGTGTCAGAGGAAATGAGGAATAGATGGTGTGTTTTAAATGGTGTCAGTTCCAGCAACTGGAATGTATAATTTAAGTCACTTACATTTAATCATCCTTTAAACACTGAATTCCAGCCTCTGCTGCTTGTCTCCCAGGAAGATGACAGCTTTTTAATGCCACTATGGCAACACTCGAAAGTTCCTTAAACTGCTGCAGGCTGTGATGTGGCTCTGTACCACATGTAGTGGTGCATCCATGGCTGCTTCTTCGAGCCTGGATGTAGCTGGATGCAGGGGTTGGGCTCTGCTGCACCCCCCCTGCCCCAGCCCCAATTTTGGAAGTCTCAACTGTTCTACCTTTTTATGGAGCTGTAACATCTGTTGTAAGTACCACCGCAAATGTAACAGCTGCTGAGGGTGGGATTTTGGATCTGGGGTCTGTGTATAACAGCTAAACATATTCTAGCAATTCAGCAGGTTGAAAAATAAAGCAGATAATAAAGCTGTATTCATCGTGGTCTGGATCTCTGTGGTGGGGATGTTTCCTGATGGAGTGAGATTGTGCCTGGTTCAGACTGGGTTCCAGTGCCTGGAAGTGTGACGCTTTGATTTCATGCATTTCAGCAAGGAAAGAGGGCAATGTGGGATGCAGCAAGTCCTGGTCCTGCCTGGGGAGCAGAGCAGCAGTGCCCTTGGTGCTTGTGGGACCCCACCAGTTGTGACCATTGTGTGTCGGGCTGGTGACGTGCACACAAGACACTTGCTCTTCACTTCAGTGACAATGTGCATGATTTCAACCTGCATATGTATATGCATATATAAATACATGTGCACGTGTATAAGGAAGACTGCAGGCATTTTTAAAAAGCAGCTGAGAAGCCCTGTATGTATTTGGGATCATGTGGGATTCTGGCCCCTGGGTGCCTCCCCTCTGCCTGCTCCTCGTCCCTGCCCCCATGGGCAGTCTGGCTGTGGATGAAATAATTTAATGCAATTCTTGCTCCCAGCAGCTGGTTGATGGCATCAATGGAGTGAGTGAAATTTCACCCATAAAAAATACATCCGAGCTGCTGGGGAATGAGTCCCACAGCAGGGGTTAGGAGCAAAGGGTCTGTGAGTTCAGAATCGGTCACCTTTATTTGTGATTGCCCATCGAGATGGCATTAGAGCTGGCTGACCATCTATGTGGGCAATAGGTAGCTTTTGTTGTGCCTAGCGGTCGAATGGTATAGTCTTAAATTAGAAGCTGCCACTTCTACTTAGAATAAAACTTGCTTTTCTCTATATGTATGAAAATGGGAGCCTGCTGAGCTCCGTGGAATGTGCACTGGATTTGCAAAGGAGCCCATTAGTGCTTGCGGAGGTTGAGAGCGAGGAAGGGGCAGCGGGAAGGAACATCTTAATGAGCCAGGGTGAGGAGTTGACATGAGGACACGGAGCACTTGGTGGACACGAGGACACGGAGCCCTCGGAGCCACCTTCTGCTGTGGGAAGAATCCGGCTGTCGCTGGAGGAGTGGCAAACTCGGGGAGCGGGCGGCTCAGCGCTACTGTGGCCCAGGGGAGGAGGAGATTTCCAAACTGCCTCTCCCAGAGTGCCCTGCAGCGTTGGAGGTAGTTCAAATGTGGATCAGGACATGGTGGAGGAGCTTCAGTTCTTTCCTGCCCACAGCCACTAAATGAATCAGCCACAGAGGAGGGAAGAGCTGCTGCTGACCTCATTTCCCTGGGGCTCAGGGGTCCTGGGTCAGGCAGGGTAGGAGGGTGGCAAATTCAGCCTGAGCTGTGGAGAGGATTCTGCTCCCATGCAGAATGGGTGGGAGAATAGTAAATGGGTGTCAGCCATGGTCTGAGTCCAGCACAGCTTGGAGCAGCCTCGAGGTCACTCCCATGGCTGATTTCACTCTGGCTGCACCTACTCGGAGTAGGGGCAGAACTGGCCCCTCTGACTTCCACAAAAACCTCTTACAAACACCCAGGCTCAGCAGCACCCATGGTGTGGGCTGGCCAGGAGCTCCCCTGTGCTGGGACTTCTTCCTGGCAGTGCTGCCATGCCAATCTCCCTTTCCCCACACCAAAGCCATCCTGGATGGGGACAAGAGACCCTCTGTGATGCTCTCTGGTGCCATGGGAATGGCCCATGTCCGTCAGAGCACATCTCAGGTTTCTGTCGGGAGGGACCTGCTAGAGGTGTGGTAGAAAAATCTGGTGGAGGGGCGCAGGGGTTAATTTTTGTTAGTATTCTTTAATTTTTGTAGAGCTTCTCTTCCTGGAGTGGCTCAGAGTTGGCGGGTGCCACCAGGCTATGCTGCGTTGGCTTTCACTGGCAGTTTCATCTCAAAAATTGGGGGATCTGTAGGGTTTGGGGAAGAAGATCTTACAGTGGAACATGGAACCCTTTGTCTGTCTTTAGAGGCCTCCAGGTTGTATTTAGTTTTTAATTTTATTATTTGAAAGATAAGCACTCTGTAATGACAGGAGGAACTAAAGGTATAATTGTGAGTTTGTTCTGTTCGTGTCACCTTGCTTCATATTGTTGAAGGAGTGGTAGAAAGCACATAATTTCCTTGCATTTATTCGCTGCTCAGAATTACTCACAGCGTAAATTTCTGGGGGAAAAAATGCAAGCAAACAACTCAGATGTTCATGTAATTTGTGAGATAAGCTAGAAAAAAAAAGCATTTAGCTTACTTAGTGCCCACTCCCCCTGAGATTTAAAGCAACAGTAAGTGTTGAAGGCTTCTTTGCTCTAGGATTTTTCCAGTTTTGTAATGTAAAGGTTTGTTTCTCTTGTTCCCTGGGCAAAAAGATGATCCAAAAGCCTTTTCCTTAATAAAAGTACGTGTTTCTACTTTATCGCATGGCTCCAGGAGCTGAGGTTTTTTAGGAAAACCATCAGATATGTGTGAAAATCATCAGTGTTGGCAGCACTGAAGTCGTTAAGGACAAGTTCAGTGCTGTATGTGTTCAGAGCTGAGTGTATTGGGACCGGGGAGGTTGCAGCAGTCTGGCATGCTGAACAGCCTGGCTGTTTGAAAGCTCCTGGTACAAGTGCCTCTGATTATATTTTGAAGTTTATTTTCTACTGCACTTGATAAAACTTTGTTCACTGCACTGTTTGACTTTAAAAGGCGAAATCCTGGAGAAGTGCAAGTAGCTTCTTCAGGGAAACGTGCGTGGATTTTGCTCTTGGCAAGCTGTTGACATCAAGGCTGCAAATAGAGATGTGCTGTGCACCTTTGCTGTTCAGGGTGCTTGGAGGTTTCTCATTTTCCTGTCTCCAGTGACATGTGACTGTCCAGTTGGGTGTCTTGAGCTGTGCTATGGTCCCAAAAGCAAGTCCTTGTGCAGCAGGAGGCCAAAGCCATTCTGATGGTGACTGGCATGGCCTCTCAGGCTGCTTAGCTGAGCGTTTTACAGAAAGACCCAGTTTCAACTGAACATTTTCAAATTTCATGAGCTGGACATTGACTTCTCCCTGCTTCATGGTAAAGCATGAGGCTGCCAGGTCCTTTCCTGGTATCACCAGATCCCCCATCCTCAACATCTCTTCCCAGCTGTGCTCTGTGGTGACAGTGACCCCTGGGAAAGGTGTGTAGCTCCTGCTGAGGGCTAACCCACACCTGCACCACTCCATCCCCCAGGCCACCCTCCTGTTTCCTTTTCAGTTAGTTTAACCTGTGCTAAATTTCAGAATAAAGTGAACCAGTCTCATACCACAGCTCCCATGAGCACCAGGGGAGACCTGAAGAAAGAAGAGGGCTGTGCTCATGCTGACAGTTTCTGTCTGGGTCCCAGGTGCTGGTAACACTGGACTTGAGTTCTCTACTTTCAGTTTGACTGAGCTGCTTCTACTCCTCCCGAGACCCAGCTCAATTAAAAGGGCATATTTACAGATTGGGAAGACCTGGGGAAATGGCATAATTTACAAGGCAGATATGCTAAAAATGGACATTTCTGTGGCTGGACATGCACATCAGCAAGCCAGCTCAGCCCCAGCTGGCTGGGGGGATGTCAGGCACTGCACGGGCACTCAGGGGAGCCTTGGTCCCTGTCCCAGCCGTCTGGCCAGACTGGCACCAGTGTCTCACACAGATAGAACACTTATAAAAAGTTGGCTGGTTTAGGATTTTCACCTGAGGTGCAACGTAGACATGTTGTGGGGATCTTGCTGTGCAATGGGCAGAGCGATCCCTCTGACTGGGAGAGCAGCAGCTGCTCAGCCAATTGCGGGTTTTTGTGCTGGAGTGAGGATGACATAAGGAGGCTATATGGAAATGGGATCACATTCTGATGCAAGATTTCTGGCAACCTTCGACTCCAGGGAAGCAGTAGTCCCTGAATCAAATGTGCACTTCCAGCTGTGGGCAAGCAGCCTGCCTTTTTCATCCTTCTGCCCGTTTTCCTTTCTGATCTGTAAGGTTTCACATCTCGACTCCAGCAGCTTTGGTTATATTGCTGGCACTGTTTGGATACTAGAGGAGACTTTTTTTGACAGTCACTTGGGAACTGTTTCTTATTTGCCTAAGTTCTGGGTTTACAGTGATGCAAGCAACGTGATACTATTTAGCAGCTATAATAGAGGTCAAGGTCCTCTTGTCTTAGGTACTGTAAAAATGCCTTGTAAAAGGTATTATCCAAATGGGCTACAGGGAAGGCAAGCAAAAGAAAGAATAAACCAGGCCTTCACAGCTGCTCCTTATAGATGTGAAGCTGAGGCACAACCAAAAATGCAGGTGTGTTTTGTCAGCACCTGAAATGGGACCCAGATCTCCTGTGTTTTGCTCCAAAGGACTTTTTGTTCATATGGGTTGATTCAGAGTCAGTTGCTAAAACAAGCTAAGGCTGCATGCGCTTTGCTCACAGCTTTATCCCCTTTTGAGTTGAAATGCTTTGAAATGGATCCAGTATAAAGCTCATCCACTCCTGGGATATCCCTAATCTACTTTCAGGGAAGCTTTTTTTCTCCTGAAACCTGGCCAGGGAGGAAGTGGGAGCATGCTCAGTGTCCCAGGTATGAAGCAGAGGAGCGCCTGTGGTCACACCCTCTGCCGGCAGCTCATCTGTCTCTGCCTGGGGATCCCAAAGCAGAGGGAAGGAGCGAGAGAAGGCAGCAGGTAAGGAATGCTGAGCAACATCTTGCATGGCATAACTGACCCCTGGGCAGGTTTTGTCTTCTCCCTAAGATGCAAGGAAGAGGCTTGAGTGAGCGAGCCTGGAAAGAGTTTCCAAAGGTTCATCCCCATGGTGGCTGCTACAGCTCTTTGTTTGCTCCTTCTTCCCATTCTTTAGAGCCATATTGAGAACTGGGGTGATTTGGTTTGTCTCTGATGAAGTTCCTGCTCTGTGGGCTGTCAGGACAGAGCTTGGCCCGTGTCTTAACACTCAGTACCATTGTCAGCTTTGGCTCCAGCTTATATTTTTGGAAATTAGGTTTACAAGCTGCAAGATTTATCAAAATCAGCTGTTGGATAATTTTTTTCTTAAAAAAGGAAAATAAATCCTCCTCAATTTCTGGCTTCTCTAAAAATAGTAAAATTCTTGCCCTGGCTGTTGTTAGGTGGCTTCCAGACAGGGCGGTGCTCTGATCCTGTCCTAGTGTAGCTAAGAAATTGTGTGTGTTCTTTGCTGCATTGAAAGCCTAAATATTTGTTACATTTCTGGTTCCTTGCCATGATCTTTACTTATAGATCATTGTGGTTATAGTTTCTAAATGATTTGAGCTCTAATAAATACTTTATTATGTTTCATATCAACAAGCCAAAATAATAATTGATCTTTCAGGATATAAACTCCTTTTATTACTTAAGGTATTGTTTGCTTTTACTGTTCAAGTTGTTTACAAGGAATTGTTTTTATGCAATATATTGTTCACTTGTGTATTCTGAAAGAATAACAATAAAACATTATTGTGCTCCTGATTTCCCTTTGAAAAGGCACAGTAACCCTCCAAGCATGGTTGCTTTCCGTGCTGTAATGGTTCTGTGCTCTTTACCATTGTTTTCCTTAAATAAAAAGCACAAGATGATCCTGCCATACAGAAACAAGCAATTGTTTCTGTAAACAGTGTGTGCCTCTGGTATCTGTAGCAAGTAACTAGTTTCTTGTTTATTATTTTATCTTCTTAATGAGAAATCAAGTTGCTGATACTTCCTTGTTTTTTGGAACTAATTGTACCATGATTTTAAAAAGCACTTAATATAATTGTGAGTCATTAGCTTCTGATACAATGTGATGTAAATGGAGGAAGTCTGTATCTGAAGGGCTCTCATGGCACAGATCATGCCAGCAAGGATTGCTCTTGTGGTCAGTGAGTTCCTAAATTCAAAGCCTCCTGTTGCTTGGTGCAGGAGCAGAGGTAGAGAGCAGCCTGTCCATGGGCATTGAGTAAGGCTCATGAAATTGGGAAAACTTGTGGATCCCAGAGCTAAGTATGGGCTCAAATACCTGATGGAACTCAGCTGTAACTTGTTCTCCCCTATTGCCTTGCACCTGCATGTCCTGGAGATTGTCAAGGGGCCATGGTGGGGAGATTTTGTTCTTTGCTTTGAAGGGCTGGTGATAAATGTCAGTCCCCCACCTCCAATCATCTTGTTGGGCTGTACAAATGATTCCCAGGTGACTGATGGGGAAGGGAAAGGTCCGCATTAACAGCCCGGACTGCAGCTGCGGGGGAGTGCTCCTAAAGGTGCAGAAAATGTTTGTGGAGTGAGCTTGTTGGGGCAGCATCCCTGGAACCTGGAGGGACAGTGCCAGCAAAGGGCCTATCTCTGGGCAGAGGACATGCCCAGCAGGTGCCACGAGGTGAGCAAGAGCTGTAGATCCTTCTGGGACACTTGCAGATGCTGGAAAGGGCTGTGGGCGCTTGAGCTGCAGCAGGACAGACACGATGCAAGGGTGTGGGGAGAGGGCTGGTGTTACAGCGGGGATACTGCAACACGCGTATCAGACAACGAGGCCTGTGGAAAAGAGATAGATATGGACTGATTCTTGATAGATGTTTCAGAGATGTTTATTTCTCCAGCCGCATGGCCGGAGCTCTGCCGAGGAACTGCTGCAATCACGGGACCCGAGGGTCCTTGCCTGCGCAGGGGAACACAAAACAACCGATGGGGAACGAGGCTGACCAGGGGCAGGGGAACCCCGTGTCTCCCCCCAGGGCCCCTCTTGCAGGGCCCCACGGCAGGGGGACGGACCCTGACAGGCTGAGTCCTGGGCCATGTTAGTGCTGCTGGTGCCCTGCCTGCCCCTTGCCTGGGCAGGAATGGCAGGCAAGTGGTTCTTCTTCATCAGGCAGAAGGGGTTGATGTATTTTCATGTCCAAATCTTACTACTAGGTGATAGGCATTACCCCAGCCTAGAAATACTGACTGCTATCACTTGCTGGTGTGCACTGTGCTCTTTCCAGCAGCAGCTTTGTCATAGTCTGTGGGTGACAAAAGCACCTGAGGAGGGCATGGACTGTTTTCCCTGTGAGGATCCCTGGGTACTCTGCTGTTCCCTGCTGCAGCATTGCTGGCAGCTCTCCTGAGTTCCTGTGCTTGTCTGATGGTGGGAGAGACAGCACGGTTCAGGGCAAACTTTGGGTTGTCTCATCATCCATCCTAATTAGGTACTTTATAAGGTAGATAGTTTGTTCCTTTTTTTTTTTTTTTTTTTCTCCTTTTTCTGTCTTGAAGTAACTTTGCTGGAGCCTGAAGGCTTTACGTTCTCTCTGTAGAATCTTCTGACTGCAAAGCTTGAGGGATGTGTCCCTACTGTATAATGCTCTCGGATCACTCACAGAAAGGAGATTACAAACCTTGCCACTATGTTTTGCACACCACAGCTTGAAACCTTTAAGCCTGGAAGGTGGGCTGCCCAGCTCCTGTCTTCCAGAGAGAGCCTTTGAGAAGAGAAAGCTGGTGTCTCTTGCTGCTTCCTATCTCCTGAGGCATTATCCATCTCCAAAACTGTTTCTCTGTGAATGAGTTTAATGGTAAAACAAAGCCTGGCAATATGCAGTCTTCCAAAACTGTGCATTTTCAGTTTTCTGATCTTGCTGCCTTTTGTCTCTGGGCTGTTCTGACCTATTCATGTCAAGAGAGCAAAGAATCTGTGAGACTCAGATAAATTTGTACAGCCTCTGCATAGTCTAGGAGAAGGTTTAATTTGATCTGACATTTACTAATCTGCCAAGACTTTCAATGATTTGTTTTCATACCAAGTTGAGTTTCATATCCCATAGAGAAATGGGTAAACATATTGCATTAGTAACAACAGCAAGTGTATGAAGCCAAGAATCTGTATTTATGCACTTGAAACTTCCTTTCTGCTTGCTTTTTATGGCAATTTATTCCTCTTGCTAATTGTCAGGTTGCTAATTTCATTCACCTGGTAAAGTGCTGGCAGAGTCTTAGCTGTGAATTATGTGAGGCGTTTCGTTTGTTTTATTCGTGCATTGCATTTGTTTTTTCCTAAGTCTGTCGCCTTAATGCGCTGGTTGTAAAAGTGATTCCAATTATCAGATTGTTTTTCTACCCACCACATGTGACTGGTCTGACAGCAGCTTGTGTAGTGTACAGATATTCTTGAATTTAAGTCCTTAAATGGCTCTTACACTACAGTGGGAAAATCCTTGATTATTTATGTTTCTCAAACTTTGTGAGTAAATTAGTGAAACAGTGAAATTCTCCAGTGCTTTCTTTTTTTGTGTTTTGGTTGGTGGTTTTTTTTTTATTCCCCCTTTCAATGTCTTTTAAATTTATTTTACTTCTTTTATATATTTTAGGACACCCTGATTAGGTAATAGGAAAAAAAATTGAAACTTGTGTTTTGATCTGGAATCTGTATTCAATGAAATCATACTAGGAGTTTACTTGAACCCTGGATTAGAAAAAATAATTTTACAGTTGTAATTGTTGTATCTGAAGCCCAGAGGATGGGATCCCTTTTTTGTAGATACCGTTCCCTTACAAAAATCCATAATGATGGCATAAATGTGGCATGGGGAAGTTTATTCATGAGAAAAATCCATTGCCCTTTTAAGGAAAAAAAAAAAAACCAAAACAAACCAAGAACATGCACCCTGTCCTTACACTGCTAATTTTGATTTCAAGCCTGAACAATGTATTGCCTGCCATAAAGTAAAGTATAATGATGGAGCTGACCATAAAGATTCCTGTGCCTGGGACACCAAAGGTGCTCATGTGGATTATCCCATTGGTTTAGATTTATTTTCTGTGAGAAGTCTGTTCTGAAGCTGAGACATTGGATTAAGGTTTCCAGGACTGAGTTTGAAGCTTGTGGGTGGATGCAGCCCTACTGTGGGTGCAGCACTGCAGTGCTTGTGATCCCCCCTCATCAACGTCTCTGCTGTCACTGCACCAGTGGCTTTACTGCTCCTTCCAAGTAAAACCCAAATCAGTACTCAGTGTGTGACCTTATGTTATGTAAGCTTTTGTTACCCAATTTCCATATTTGTTCCTTCCTTGCAAGCCCTCCAGCTCCTTGCTGGATGAAGCACAGTGGGTATTCTGTTCCCAGCTGGGAATGAGGTGATGGTGACTGCAAGGACATGTTAACCCCCACCAGGAGAAGCAGAAATAGCCTTTTACCACTCTGCTTTCCTAACTCCAGCAACGTCCCCTTTATGTGGGGAGAGGGCTCCAGCCAGCATAGCCAGCTCCAGGGCCTTGTGGCAAGTCATCAATGTCCTTGTTTTATTTCCTCAGATTGTATTTCATTAACCTTTTGCCCTGCTTGCTTACTGCAAACTAATTTCTGACAAGCACATGAGTGAGCTCGGGGGTTTCTGGCTTCCTCTACCCTGCTGTGCACGCAATCAATACACTCCACCTTTCCAGTGGATGTGATGAAACTGCTGGCTGAGCTCCTCAGCATCCTCCTCCTCGCCTGTTGCAGCATCCCTGCCCAGAGCCAGGGAAGGATGCCTGCTTTAAAGCACTGGGGGATGGTTTCCAGCCTGGTAACCCAACAGCACTTGGGAAGGTGATCATTCTTTCTGGAATTAGTAAAACGTTAATTGGCTGCCAGTAAACCTGAGTCAGGCACAGCTGCCTGTGTGTTTGGTTTGGTTTAAAAACTATTTGGGATAAAATCTGTTGACAGCTTAAAGCTGTGTAGTGCTTTTTTAAAAAAAATTATTTCCATATTCTCACCCTGAGTAAGCTGGCAGACAGTCTGGGATGGTCACCAGCCATATTACTCAGGTTTTGGTATCAGCATATTAACTGCACATTTGGCATTTTACAGTTGCAATGGCTTTGTGTTAAGCAATTCTTTTGATAATAATCAGAGGGATTCTGAGTTGAGAGATGAATTTATCATGTCTGGATTCTTTCTTAGGGTTTAAAAATTAATACTAAGTTTTGAAGACAAAACGTTTTTTAGAAAGGCAGCTTGATTTTTAGAAGGAGTTTGAATAACTAACAGAATACTCATATCTTTTTTTAACCCATAGGTAAACTCTGAACGACTCTTAAGAGTAAATCCTCTTTCTTCATTAGGATTTTTGCTATGTATAAGTCATACCTTAAAAAAAAAAAAAAACCAAACTACTTTTTATTTTCTCTTCTCCCAAAGAGAGATTATTGCCCATTTTGTCAAATGCTGTGCAAGTGGGTAGGAAAGGTGGCTCTGAGTAGAACTCTCTGCTCTTACCAGCGGTTCTGATGGCTGTCCAGAGTGACAGGGGAGAAGTTTGTCTGTTTTGGGGAACACAGCCTACCTTTGCCCAAGTGATTGCAAGTGTGGCATGAGTGGGGAATGATGCTGAAAGCCAGTGTGCTCTGCAGTCAGGTGGAGCAGGCTTTGCAAGGCGTGAACTGTCTCACAGAGCCCGTCTTAGTAAATACATTTAAATACATTAATTGTCAGTATTTTGGACTGTTAATGGGAAAAGATGGTGAAGTAAAGAGGAGTCCTCACTTAATTTCAGCTACTGCTGCCCTTTAGTCTTATCATCCCTTAAACACACTCCTCCCCTTAACTTCTCTTATTTTGTGGGGCTGTGGCACATCCACAGAGTGCAGAGTCATTAGCAGAGAACTGGTTAACAGAGTAAAGACTCTTTTCCCTCCTTGTCTTTTTCTCTCCATCTCCTTTTTTTTTTTTTTTTTTTTGAAGTGACCTGGCCAATGCACTAAAGAGTTTGATTCTGAAAGCCTTAAAAATGCTGGTTCAGGCCCAATCACTTTTATATGCCATGGTTAAGTATGATATAGGTTTTAAATGTGTCAGAAGAAGCTTACACATGCATAGTTTGCTTTATGTCTTCAAATATTTGACATATGCAAAAAAAAAAAGTTGTAACTCTTTGCTCACATAAATGCTTTTAAAAGAAGCTAAAAAAGAGAGATTCTCTAGTTGTTTTCACCATGCTAAATGTTACCTCATTAATTCAACTTGATATTCATCATTAGACAATAAGGTTGGCAAAATTCATCCTCACTTCACCCCGGCAGGATGGACCTGGGCAATTAATGGCCAAGTGGAGCTGTTTAAATGGTCCTTGGAGAAGGCCTTCTGCAAAGGAGGAGGTTTTTCATATGAAATATGATCTTGTTATCCTGACCAGTGAGCTGTTTGTTTAAAAGGCCAAGAGCATTACAGGGGTCTTAGTTCTCATGCCCAGAATTCATTGTCCAGGGATTTAGCATCTTTGTTAACTGTTTGCTGAACAAAGGTGATTTTAATGCTGTATGTTAAGGTAGGCTTTCACTGCCAACTGGTACAGCTGGGTAAGTGATCTGGGACATGTTGCTGTCTGTTATTATGGAAAGTCTCTTTAAACATCTCTTATTCATCTTTTTTATACAGTAGTACCTTCTTTTGTGTTCTTTTTGTTCAAGCAATTGGGAGATGAGGTTCTTATTAGTCCACTCTTCAGTAGCTACAGATTAAAAAAGGCCTTTTTATTAAAGCTCTGTTGTAATTTTGTAAGTAATACATTGTCAGGAAATCGAATACCTTTTTTTTTTTTACCAGAGTGGATAATTAACCACTGAAGCAATTTATCAAATGTTACCCAGTGGGTTCCCTGTCATGGAAGGCGCTAAGTCAAGGATTGATGTACAGGGAAATGCTCTAGTTAAAGCAGAAGCCAGGGAGGAATTGATTGATATGATGTGGCCTGTGTTACTTGGGGAGATGGGAATAGATCATCTTGGGATCCCTCAGGGCTATAAATCCATATGAATCTATCACCTCTAAATACTGATAGGAGATTAGATCTGGATGTGTAAAATGTCTTTAATTTCTCGGAGTGACGGCGGTGCCGTATTGAGGCATTGTCCAGGTCCCAGCACGGTGTCACCTTGTGAATTAGTGGGGTGATTTAATGAGCACTCCTGGGTTGCTGCCTCTGTGTGTTCACCAAAGTGAGCCTGGCTTAGCCTGGAGGGAGGGGAGATCAGGTGCTCAGAGACCAGGATGTCGCTGCAGAGATTTCACAGTGAGAGCTACCCTTCTCCACTGTTGGCAAAAAACCCCTCCAAGCTGAAATAATGAAGACCTGCTTGTTTTATGCTTTTTTTCCTAAGGAAAAGTGTCAGTGTTGAGGAATTTTATATATGTATATGTGTGTGTATATATAAAAGAAAAAAGATTAAATGGATTTTTTTTTCTCTGTGCCTTTTTTTGTTGAATGCATTTACTTTCCTTAATAGGAGAAAGTCTTGGAGGCTTTCAGGTTTTAATAACCTTTGGCTTTGAATTCTATCCAGTTCTGGTTGTAAAATGAATCCCCCATTTTACAGCTGAATAACTTTGGGAAGTGTTAGAAACCTGCCACCTGATTAAGCCCTTCAATGTCAGGATACTCCACATGTTTTGTAGGATTACTGGGAGTGTGCTTAAGAAGATGTTTTTCTATTTGTGCTTCTCTGCTAGTCATTGGATTCATAATAATGGTTATCTTTACTTTGTATTAGCATTTATGTAATCACAGATTTATTTGAGCTGCAGCCTGTTTTGAAAGCAATTGCTGTCTGAATGATGGTATAGCTCTGGTTGGTTTGGGAGGTGCCTGCCCATGAATACCAAAGGCTCATGGAGTGGTACTTTGTGTATTGTGGCTTAATGGAAGGGCTGTCTTTGATCCAATCTATATCACTTTATTATTAAGTGTTGAGAGAGTATGTCTAGTTGAATGAGGGAGTGAGAACTTAGTCATGGATTTTAGAATCAAGGTACTTAGATGTAAAAACAGATTTAAAAAAAAGCCCAGAGTTGATTGTTTACATGGGAGTCTGTTGTGAGTGGTTTGTTTTTCAGCAGTGGCTTGATATTTACTTCTCCCCTCTTCCTCCAGCTCGGTGTTGATGGGACTCTGCACATCTCAATCCTCTCCACTGAATGTAGATGCTGGGATATGGGTTCTGTCCCTGCTGCAGACGGGGCTCTTCTACTCCCTGGGCACTGACCTGTGCTTGGCACATGGGAAATGCTGCTGGAGCCTTGGGGAACCCGGCTCTGCCTTCATAAAGCCAGGTCGGCACAGTTGCCCTTAACTGGACTGTTGCCAGTGATGAAACACCTTCCCCTCCATTTTTTTAGGGATTTTTATGCTCATGTCCCTGAGCACTGAGTCAGAGCCCACTTCCTGGGGTTTCAGCTGCTGCCTCCTCCCCATTTCCAGAGTGATGCTGTCTGGCAGAAAAAGCAGGGATGGGCAGAGGAGGGTGCTGCAGAAAGCCTCCACCACTGGGTATCTGCTGCAGTCTCTCAGTCAGGTCCCACAAACAGATCTGCACCCTGTCTTTGAGATAGCAGTTTTCTTGACCAATGGATTCAAAGGTCTATCTGTCTCTGCTTTATTATTGCTATTTATTGCCTCAGTGTTTGTTTGGCAGAAGGTTTTTGTGTTTAATACCAGCCCTGCTGCCCATTGCCAGGAAATTTAGAACCTGTGAGTGATTTCAAAGGCCATCTGACTCCAAAGCTTCCAGCAGGATTTATGTTTCTGCTGGTGCAGAGTTACAGTGTCATAAGCTTTTTATTTGTTCTTATTATATCATGGGCATCTGCAGACTGTTGAGTCCAGTTTTCTTCAGCTGTTTATGTGCAAATACATCTCTGATCTTGTGAAAGGAGGTCATTCATTATTTCCACTGACTGCTGCTCCACGAAAAAGCCCCCCACCCCCCCAGCATCAGTCATTAAAAGGAAATGGAATTAGTTGTGCCAAAACTGATGGCTACAAAATACATATGACTCCACTGTTCATATGAAGGCTGAAAAAAGCTCTCGGTTATTGGAGTATACTCCTGATTCAGTATCTGATCAGGTTTTATGCTGGTAAATCTGGCTTGCTGTCTGCAGTTCAGCTGGCAGTGGAGCCTGGGGTGTGCTGCCAGGGCTGCAGTGGGATCCCAGAAAGGCTTAATTTCATTTCTAATTGTTGTAAAGAATCATTTATTAAACTCCTACTCTGTTTCCTGCCTGGCCGAAACAGTAGCAAGTTCCCTTCCAAGATTACTTCTAAAATTTTGGTGGAATCCAAAGGTTGCAGTGTGCAAGACTTGGGGTCTGGTCCTTTTGCTTGCAAATGACTTATGAATTCTGAGTCAGGGCTTACTACTTAAACCCATTTCTGTCTGTTTTCAAAGTAAATATGTTTATTAATGCTGTGTGATTTGAACAGCTGCCAAATATAACAGAATAACTAGGTTTAGTTTATTTAAGTGCTTTTCTGGAGATCTTAACTTTCTGATATTTCTTTTCTTTTTTCTTTCTTAAAAAATAATGTTTTGCCTACTGACATGATATGTAATCCATCAGGGGGAAAAAAGACACATTTTCTGGGTACTGCTCTGGTGTCTGCGTGGGGCTATGTGGTGAGTGCTGGGTCACTGAGAGATGAAGCAATGCAGTCATGACATGACCGATCCTGACACTTTATTTCTGCTTAAAGCTTTAGTATGTTCTGTCTAAGGATATGATGCATCCAAATAAAGCACATTTCTGTGCCACTAATAAAAGGTCTGTCACAGAGTTCAGCTCACTGAGTGATAAAAATCCACTTTTACTCCTCCCCCAAGTTTTAGCCATGTCTTTCAAATGTCATCTGGAGACGTCATCATTATCTGTATCTGCTTGTTGTGCCTTGGATAGGCAACAGAGATTTGTGTGGGAAAGCAATATCCTATACAAGGTAATGTAGTCAAATGGCTCTACTTTTGCTAATGCTTCTGCAGAAAAGATGGATATAATTCCTGAATCCTGGGCTGACAGCACTGTTGGAGTGTGTGCTGCACTGGCAGCGTAATCTGTCTTCCTAGCATTTTATCTAGTATACATTTCCTTATCCAAATATTACTTTGTTATTTTTATAGCTGTCACTTGCAATTCAGCTCGGAATAGCAAATGTCAGAAAAGGGTTACAAACAGCACTGGCATTTTTTGTGGTGTATGTGTTTGATGGCTCCTCCATGAAACAATTTGAGAGGGGAAATACGGAAGAGTGGAATGATTTTGTGAGGGCAGTCGAGGATTTCTGTTTTTGTCATCCTGGCATCCCTACCAGGTAGCAAAGATGACAAGTCTTGTCCTGCAGAGCTCCATTTTTGTCTCTTGATATATATTTTTACCCTAGTATTGATCCCCCTTTGTACAAGGATTTCCAGCATGGCAGGGATAGAGGGGAGCCTCTGTTGAGCCCAGCTCCAGCTGGTCTGGAGGCATAGTCACAACCTGCTCTGACATTCTGAGGCATCAGGCCAAGCAGTTCTCCAGCATGGCCTTAAGGCAGCATTCCTGGAAATCTCTCTTCTGGATCCTTCGCCAAATGTTTCAGATGGGACTTTTTGAAAAGTAATCTATATTTTCTTTGTAAGGAAAGGTAGTTGTTCCGATATGCGTGTTTCTCACATAGTCATCTTGCTCCCTGAGAAAGTTCTCTTGAAAATGAGCCCTGCTGTGCTTCACTGCTAGGATGATGTCATCCCCAACCTTATCTGTGAATTTGACATGTTCTTGTTGTTGGAAAGAGTACTGGTGTTGATTCAGATATACTGCTGGGTTTTCTAGTAGGCAGATTGAAAAAGAGCACTGTGGTATCAATTGATACTCCATGTTCTGCTGTGAGTAGTTGTGTAGTAATGATTTGTAGCATGTAACTGTCTGCATATCTTACCATGGATGCAGCTGTGTAATGCTAATTCTTGAACACAATGGGGTGGTTCTTTTAAAATCAGCATTATTTCAGTTTTCCGGCAGGCACTGGAATACAAAGGGGATCTTGCATATTTTTCTTGAAATCAGTGGACTGTTGGCAAGGCATTTGGAAGTGTTTGAGGCTGGGAAGAAGTTGTATAAAATCTCCAGGAATCCTTCAGTTGTGGTGAGGAGTGGTGGTCTGGTGGGAGGGAAACTCCAGGCATTGGCCTCCAAGGTGGTCTTAGCAGGTTGTCCCTGTGAAAGGATGATAACAGTAGCAGCTGATTTCTTTGAGCTTTGCTTGGGAAATGGCTGTTTCCATAAAACCTAGGCCTACAAAAAGCAGGTTTTGCTCTCCTTGTTGCCATTGCTATGTTGTTCTTCTGATGCTGTTGCTCCTTTTCTGAGCTCATCCAAAGGGACTGTATCAGGACAAGCAAAAGTTTCCAGCTTGGTTTTGTGATTTGCATACCTGGGTG
Organism: Corvus kubaryi; assembly: GCF_017639235.1. Lineage (NCBI taxonomy): Eukaryota > Metazoa > Chordata > Aves > Passeriformes > Corvidae > Corvus > Corvus kubaryi. The sequence goes on from NW_024580670.1 coordinate 6,078,757, forward strand.
TGCCATCCCAGAATCAGGAGCTGGGGTGGTCGTGAGATGGTCATTGTCTCTGAGGCTGTGGGGAATGACTCTGGGGAACCTGAGACTAATTTCAACCTTTTTGTTATTTTTTTTCCTCCCTTCTTTCTCCACAGTGCAATTTGGCTATTAGTATTTGGAAAAATTTAATAAAAACCAAAATAAATATGGACTATTTCACTTTGCTTCCACTGTAATTGCCAGCCCATATCTCCCTCTATTATCCTTTCATCTTCTTTTCAGACTCTCCAATAGTTGCTTAGTGATTACATTTAATGGTGTGAGAGCCTTTTAGTTTGGATACCTCGCTTTTCCTCCCCTCTTGCTTATAGAGATGTTTACATTTTTAGCCAGAGCTATGATTTGTCTCCTATATAATTGCATGGAAAGCAACAGTTCACATTCCTAGACGGGCATCCTGAATTAATTTTGCTATCATTCTAATGCCTTTCCCACGCTCGGTTCACCCTGTAGAGTCTCTTGATTAGTTCGACTAACTGTTCCCCTTTCCATAGATTTATTTCTTTGTGGTGAACTGCATATTTTAGCCTGTCTAGTGTGGTCCGTAGGGCTTTTGGAAATTCATAGTAAGCAGGTTGAGATGGAGGAAGCTATGGTAAAGGAAACATTTCACCAGGTTATGCTTCATGTAGCTGGAATCTGTGGAGTCATTGGGGTGCTCTCCTTGCCCAGGTGCAGCTGGTGCTTGGAGGCCTTTGCCAGTGAAGATGCCTCACAGTGCTGGATCAAAACAAGTGCTGGCAAAAGCTCTTTGGCATTGGCTAACTGACTGTGCTTGGACAGTGTGGAAGTGTCATTTAAAAATTATACACTTCATCAGTGTTATTGGTGAAAATTATCAGGATGGAGCACATCCAGGGAGAGAGGCTGATCTCCCATCTTGCCTGTGTGGAAGAAAGAGTGGCCCTGAGCATCCTGACTGTGCCAACACGTCTCTGGCTGCAGGCAGGGGAGAGGGCACAGCACAGCTCTGTGAGCTTGGACTCATACTCGAGCTGCTCCACTGGTGAGATGGGAAAGGGGGATGGTGTGAACATACAAGGCACAGAGCAACCACCTCTGGGATGAGAGCTGCAGTGTTGTTTTTTCAGGAAAAACATGCTGCTCAGTACAAGGCAAGCGAGAGGCTGGAGCATTGCAACCCCTGTAAGTGTTCAGCCCCCCATCTCTTAAGGCTTTTATCTGTCTGTGTATCTCCTGTTCTGCCACCAAGAAATTTGGAAACTTCAGGAAGAATGTCCAGTCTTAGTCTTTAATGTTGCAGCATCGCTGACTCATCATCACTTAAGCCTTTGTTAGGGAGTGAGGAATTTTTGCTTTTGTTAAAGAGCCAGGAGCTGTCTATTTTCATCACTGAGTCTGCAATCCTAGCAGTTGGAATGAAGCAAAATTCAAAGCTTTGAAGAAGTGGCTGGGGGTGTGTGGAATGAGTAATGATCCAATATGAGGCCTCAGCAGGGTGAAAAATGTAAAACTAGCATCTCTTCTACTGTTGGGGTTTTTTTAAGATAAATTCACTAGCAATGAGAAGTATTTTAAACATTGCTGCTGTTGCTGATAGAAACAGGCCATTAAATTGCTACAGTCAACATTCCTTTGGGTCCTGGTCATAAGCCAAGCTGCCAACTATTTGTAAATTTACTGACAGTTAGTAAGCAGAACACAATATTTAAACTGTCAGAAAACTAATACTTGCTCGTTTCAGGGAAACATACCTCTGTTTCTCTTGGGCTCTGGCTTTTCATAGTATTTGGTTAGTGCTGTTTTTTTTCTGCTTCCCTGAACTCTAAGACTGACCCAGGAAAAAGCAGTGAGGAGATGAAGAAGAGGCTGCCTGCCTCCTCCTTCCCTGTGCCCCCTGTTCTTATCATCCTTCATGATATCCCAGTCCTTTTTGGCAGAGATGCTCCAGATTGCCACCACATTCCTGGGCTCCCAGGGCCAGGGTTCTCAGTCTTGCCATGGCTTGCAATGGATTCTCTTCCATCTGAGTGAGCTGTAAATATGAAGACAGACATTCACAAGTGCTAACTATAAATGTGTGGTAGCTTCCTGGGGTGCGCACTCGGAGATAGTGGAAAGCAGCTTGAGAGAGCCTAAAAAATACTTTGAACTTATTTATCATACTACTAAAATGTTGTGGGAAAAATGGCAGAATCATTTGTTAGCTGCTTGCTGTTGAAATGCAGGCCTGGTATGAATTACCCATGCAAAGAGAGCTCTCCGTTGTGAGCCAGTATTGCTTGGAGAAATCTGCTTTTCTTTACTGTACAGCAGCATTACAGGATTACCCTGTTGTGGACCTTCATCTGAAATAGCTTTTTGTGCAACTACCTATGTGGACATTCATAAAATATGAATCCAGGTAGGTTTTCCCTGTGTCCTGCTGAGCAGTAACACTCCTGTCTCATCAGAAGAATAAGGAGCTGAATTTTTTTGCAGGGGTGGGCCTCTCACAGCATGGCAATCCTCCCCTTCCCATGCCTTGCTGAGGGAGAGTGTGTTATTTGCCTCTGAGAAGTGATAATTTCACTGGGCACTGTAGGCTGTGGCCTTGATAAAGCCAGGAGGATGAGTTTCAATGTACTGCTGTGGTGATTAGATTACAGGCAATAGCAAAATAAGACATTTACTTCTTTTTTTGTTGTTGTTTAATTTAGAGAAGTTTTTTTTTTTTTTTCAGACCTCAGGAAAGCCTCTGTTCCATGTCAGGATTATGCCAAGCCTGAAATATTTGGACCAAGAGGGGAAAGGGCACAATAGCTGCTCCTTGCAGAGCAGCGGGTGATCCCTGCTGAGGGTTCACCAGCACTGCCAGATGCCTGGGCTTGAGTTCTTGATCTCAGCTGGGTGCTGCAGAGCTGGATCCTTTCCCCTTGCATGCCGGAGGAGCAAGCATGCATCTCTCTATCCTGATGGTCTTGTCAGAATTTTTTCCCTTAAAATAAGGAGCTTTCCCCCTCAAAAGCAGCACTCTTCCCTGAGCAGTCCTGGCTTGGGTATATCATTGTGTTCATGGAAAAAAATGTGTTGTAACTTGCTTGCATTCCCCACTGTCTGTGCTCCTGGGGCATGAAGTGTGTGGGAAAGCTGTGCTTTGAATTTCCACCATCACCTCTGAAGTTTGGCCCAGCCAAAAAATATAAGAAATTGGTAGGTGTTGTGTGATCTGCAGTATCCTTGAGCTACAGCTAACATTACCTGGGCATGGAGAAGCCACTTGTGTGTGCTGTTGCTGCTCAGGTACAAATAAATATAAGATTTATCACTGTGTGCTGTCAGTGTGTTAGAAATTAAGCCCAGAGCCTGCTATACCAATAAGTGTTTTACCAATCATTATAGCATTTGTCAACATTATGGGCTGCAGTCTGGCAGTAATAAATGCATGGCGTTCCTGCTAGAGCAAATGGCTTTTCCAAGGAGAGGTGTATTTAATGAAGAATGAACAGCACAAGCTGTAAAAGGAGCAAGATCAGTGATTTTTACAAAATGGTTGTAAATGGCACAAAGCAAGGTGGCATGGGCTGTGGAGTGATGTCCTCAAGGGTGCTCTGGAGCGAGCTGGGTTGGGCACCTCCACTCTTTGGCAGATTATTGAAATTAGGAAAAAGAAAGCAAGCAACTGGTTGCTGGCACAGCCTGCAGGGCTGGGAAGGGGAGTGTGACCCGGAGTCGGGAGCCATCCTGGTGTGCGTTGGCAGCACCCAGGAGATGCCTTGTCACCAGGAGAGATGCTGAGCCAGGAATTTCACCTCCCACCTGCACTGGGGTAGGGATAATGGGGTGGGCTGCCAGCCATAGCGACGGGATGGGTGTTCAGTAATGGGTTTAGAAAGGAGGAGGAAACTGAAAAGGCTGTTCTTTCCTCCCTCTGGCTGGAAATGCACAGCTTGACTTTTGGTTTCTGCTCCCTTTATTTCAAAAGGGCAGTTTTGATGTGTGTTCAGCTTGGCAGATGGTGGTGTGCAAAAAAAAAAGGCCTGAAAGCATGTGGGAGGAAGGAGGAGGGAGAAGCATGTCCCTGCCTGGGACCTGGGGAAACCTGACTTCTGAAATTGCTGTCAGCTGCTGGAGAACCAGAGGGTGTAGTCTGGACTATGGAAATTGGGATTGTGGTATTCATTAACAACACATCTCCATCCTACTACAGGCGGTGAGGCTTTGATATATGGGGTTTATACCAACTTTTTTCTCTTTTTATTAGCCCTGTGCGTGAACTGTCATGTGAGAACTGTCATTTAGTTCCAGGACTGCGGTTCTCTGTATGTGTGAGGGGATTTGTCTTCCCTTGTGCAAATATCCTTCCTTCCCACAGAGGAACATGTTTACCTCTTTTTTCCCTAACAGTATGTGGCAGGTAAAGGTAGTATAAAAGCAGTGGCATTAGTTGAGATCAAGAAGGTATTTTCATCTCCTGGGTGGGAAAGTAAGGACAAGATGTGATGAATCTTTTCTGGCTCCATATCCATATTGCTGAAGAGCACTGGAGTGGGACATCCAGGGGTGCTGTAGCACAATGGTGCTGAAACCATTTAGAAAAAGTTGCACTATCAAAACACCAGGAGAGAGGAGAAATGAAGCCCCGAGTTCATTTGTTTGAAAGACAGTGTGATTAAAGATTCAGCTGAAGTAACAAAGCTGTTGGATTTAAAATTAACCTAATGTAGTGTTTGTTTCCTGAAGAAAAGTTGATGCATTATCTCCCTAACAAATGGCTCATGCTGCAAAAGTGAAGCAGGACACCTTCTACAAATCAGACTGACTTTTATAAATGACAGTGTCACCTGTCACTGTGTCAGCAAGATTAAGGGATGATTTTTCAAATGGTCCAAAAGCATTTATTTTTCATTATATTTTCCCTATAGTGAATATTCCACTTCTACTCAAAACATTACTGAAATAGACTTTTTCTGTCATCACTACTTAGAAGTAAATACAATAAATAGTAAAATGTTATGTATACTATTGTCTATAGTGCTTATATATATCTAGTATATTTATCTATATATGCTATATATATTCATATTTAAAATAAAGTAGCTCTAGTAAACACCAAGTAGAAATAGTATGCCTATGCAGGTACCAGACATCACAGTTATTTTGTTAATTCATGTCTATTAGCTACAAATCAAAATTGAATTGGAGTAACCTTGAGACCTGAATGCAAAGGTGTCCAGAGGTACAGTTACACCATCTGTGTCAGAAATAGCTCTTTTCCTTCTCTTCCCTACCTCATCCCTCCTACAGTGAGATACTTAAGGTCTTAAGGCTTAATAACGATTCTGGATCACATCTGTCTTTCAGAAGTGTAGTTCTAAAAATATTTACTATTCCCTTTTGGAAAGAACTTTCAAGTCAAGGTTCAGAAGATCCCCTGTTACTGCTCTATACATATGTTTAATTTATAAAATCTTCCTTAGTTAAGGTGGTTTATCAGTTCTAGGTCAGGGGGACTGTTGGATCATTAGGATTGACCTGTGTAACTCAAGCCATTGGATCCCCACTAAGCAGTTCCTGGCATTCAGCTGCAGCACTGACCCCCAGGGTCTGAGCAGAGCACTGGGAATGTGGCCGGCCTTCTCACCCAGATGAACTTCACAGCTTGTTTTTTATCCTAAGAGGATGATTTTTTTTTTTTTTTTGAGATCTGGCTGCAAAGCTTGTGTTTCCTGAGTCTTCTCTAGAGGATCACAGGTGTACTTTGTTAGGCAAAGCATCGCTGCTCTTATGTAAAACACCAGCATGACGAGGAGGGGGGACACAGCCGGGGCTGCCACCTTACATTGATCAGCCTCTCTGGGTGACCTTGTAGGACTCACACACAGGGAGTGTAAGAACAGGTTCCACTGTTAAAAAAGCAGTGTCAGGTAGTGGAATTTCCATCTGGCGTGAGATTACACATCCCAGCACATCATCTTGGCACACTGATTCACCCCTTATGTAAAATTGTAATCGTGATACCTCTGTCATAAATTTGAACTTCAGCCTTGCACTGAAGCTCATGAAGTGGCAGGCACAAGACTTCATCATCATCACCTTGGGGGAAGGGAGGGTGTGCTAGTTTGAAAACAAACCAGTGGGAGGCACCAAGTCAGAATAA